>NC_061061.1:14919704-15239704 GCF_021917145.1 Hypomesus transpacificus
GAATAGGTACCCAGAAGTGATGTTGTATCCAGGAGGGATGGGTATACACTTCCTATTGGCAGCATCCCAACCACAGTAAGGATCCCTAGACAAAATGCAATCTCTACAAGTGTCTCCATAACGACCACAGTCAGCCAATGGCAGTCGCTGGACCTCCATCGCAGTGCCCACGTATAGGTGGCCCTAGGAGTGGGAACAGGAAATCATGTCACAAGAACTGGAGTGATTGAGTCACGTAATGTAATGTTTACGTTATACTGTAGAAGCACTAAAAGAACATCATGTTTACTTTAGAACTAGCTCTGAACAGCCCCTAGTGTGCTGCTGTCAAGTAACCACATCATTACTGTAATGACAGGGCCAAAAGTAAATTAATTGTGTCTTTCAGTGACAGAGAGGACGACCATCAAAACAACACCAGCCAGAATGCTGTTCCAGATAGATTAAATGTCACCACTATTGACTGGAGTTGTCATATTCTAACTGTCAGCCTATATGTCAGACTTCTGACTGTACACCAACATTTAAAGCAGAACTGGAATATATAGACATCACTGACAGTCTTTCTGTACCTTCTGGGAGTCTATGGCCATGCTTAGAATAGGCCCCTCATTGTGGAACAGAGAGTACTGGGATATGATGAAAGCCTCCTCAATGGTATGCAAGACCTTGAGAACCTTCCCTTGCTCTGTGAATAGAGACAACAAGAGAAAGAGAGCAATTGGGAAACATGATGAAATCAAGGTACAAGGTAAATGTAAAACAATTAATCTATCAAAAATACATTTTGGTTTACTATGAAGCACAATTTTTGAATTGTCATTGAAAGGTACTTGCTCCAGAGTCAATGACCATCTTGACTGAATTACTCACTCACCTGCAGTCAATCAGTCAGTCGGAGATTGGAGGAGCAGCAGGGCTATCCTTCAGCTCTTATCTAGTCTCTAGTTCCTTAACACTGGAGGGCATCTCCAAGTACCATGCCTGTTCATGGCTTTGTCAATTTATTTTCTATAGCTGACCATAGCCACAGCACATTGAAGACCATTACGGAATGGTAGACAGTATTATGGACAAATCCATTACTCATTCGACCAAGCCTTGATGTACCCTGGCAGCATAGTATGTGGTACTGTAGCCTTGCCTAAATGTAAATGTATCGAGCCAGCCATCTTTAGATGGCAGAAAAAAGCATTCTAGATGAGTATTGCATCCCATCTGATCCACAGGATCCCAAATTTCTGCCAGGCCAAAGTCCTGTGCCAAGTCCTCATCCCAAACTGAAGGGTCGCAACATTAATGTGGCCATTGACACAGCAAGTATCATCACAAATCAGGTCTACTTTTAATCAGGCTGCTATTAGAAGAACAAAGACACAGACTAATATATCGTTTCACATATTTAAAGGCAGGAAACAGCATTTATAATTGACACAGCAAAAAACGTAACTCACCTGTTCCCAGGTACAGCACACTGTAATGCTCATCGTTGACAGCCAGCACCATGTCAGTGATGATGTATGTGATATGGTCATCAGTCAACAGGTCGAGGGGAGTGGCCTCAACCGGACGAATCACATCTTCAATCTCCGGGTGGTCCCTGACAACTCCCAGGTTCTTTGGGTTGTGGGCTGCAGTCGAGTTTTTGAAGGCACACTGGTGGAGGGAATGATGTTAAAAGGAGAAAATATAATCAAAGCTCAGACAAGAGCTGGCTTTGTACAAGGACTTCACAAGGACTTCATTAAGTGTTTTATGTACGGTCTACGATAGCAAGTTTTCCACTCTACTGATAAAAGCAGACTCCCCAAAAGCCTGAGCTGCAAGTATTTGACAGTATCTGCATTTAATATGCACTACCGATATCTGTGCAATCTCTTTCCTTATTAATGAAGTTCTCACCGTTCCAGGTCTATGGCCAATCAGAGGACTGCTGTAACCCTTCAGTTTAGAGGTGGAGAAGGCCTGGTCAATGACCTCAATGGAGTATGCACAAATCACTGTTGTGTCCCTGAATAAACAAACACATTTAGTTCATTTTATTCAGACTGAATCTAAACAATGAATTATAATACTGATATTGTAAAGCATTGTGAAATTGTGTATTTTCTCTAAACAAGTGCCTTCAACCTACAACACACACACCTACAGAGTTCATCTCCAAAGCACATACCTCCCTCTAATACCACATTTCTCTCTCTTGCATTCAAGCATTGTTTATAATGTATGTAGGCATAAGGTTTCCAGGGTCAGAGAAGTTAGCTCACCACGCGTTGGCAAACAGGCCATACATGACACCGGTCCTCCTGTCCTGGGCGGTCAGTACAACAGCTTGCTTCAGTTTGTTGTATTGCTGGGGGGTGTTGCCAGCTCCACACATTACTCGGGCTTTCTGGAAGGTGGTCCATGAGTCAGCCAGCAGGTTCTTAATGCCTCCATCATCCACCTGGATATTTGACACAACGGGTTATATGTGAATCAACTGTTTCCAATGTTTGTGAGTTGTTTGGCTCAGATCTGCATTTCCATCATTCGATCAAACTGTTTCAGAGGTCTTGGGGGGGGGGACCCAAGATAGTGGCTGGGGTGGTGGGGAACACAAATAGCATGGGGAAGCCTTTGTTTGAACAACTCTTTACTATGGGCGATCATTTAGTTTATCCAGGACGCCCACACCCCAGCGTGCATTTCCACACCCCAGCATCCACCTCAATTCAAATACTGATTAAGGAAGTGCTTACTGTGCAGATTCGTCCGATGCGGGCCCTGTAGGGTTCCTCATCCATACTGGCCGTCTTGTTGATCTCACTGAAGAAGACATAGATCTCTTCCTGATGTTTCCGCGAAGCCGGGATTACCGCTGCTCCTGCAAACTGGGGATCTGCAACAAGTGTGTATTTACTCCAATGTTCAAATATTTTGAGTAATCATTTTAACTCGCCTGGGACATAAATACTGTAGAAGTCAACCTTTACCAGAGCATACATTTTGCAATTCTATTCTTTTAAGTGCATTGAGGTATAAATACTACTACAGCACATATTCTACAGAGACCTATGCTGATCTCACTTGGAATAAGACTGTCCTGCCACCCACCCAGATGTACTCATTATCTTCCCATCCACATTCTCTCCAGAGCTCACAACACTCTCAGCCAATCACAACTACCCCGTTTTACACCCACTCACTCAGTAACCATTTGCTCTCAGTCTTCAGGAGTTTGTGAGAGCTGAAGGTCCGTTTGATAGAGCCTGTGTGATGGCCCACTGCTGATATAGCAGAATACAGACTCCCATCTAAGGCAGGGTGGGGGGTGGGGGGGGGGGGGTAGAAGATATGCGGGAGAAAGACGATAAAATGGGAAGGAATTTGCCAAAACAGGAAAATTGTGATGTGAGAGATTGAAAGGGGAGAAGAGAAAGAGAGAGATAGAAGGATAAAGTATGTGTGCACCAGTGAAGGCAGGATGTAGAAAGAGAGAGGATGAAGACAGATATAAATAAAGATGAGAAAGAAGGGGGGGGGACACACATGAAAATAACATGGGTTAGACTGACTGCTGCAATCAATGCAGGCTTCAAATCATATTACAATCACCTCACTCAGTGCTCTGTCTCCATAGCAATAAGAGGAGCCATTTGGAATCCTGACACTAATGGTTGACTTTGAACGATCATTATCAGAATGCCGCAACACTCTAGAAAATTTCTAGTTCATGGGTTCATTACTGGATCCTTCTATTCGATTCAGTAGATACAGCATGAGTCAGTATGTCAGTGGTAAGTGGAAATGATTTTATATGCTTACTGACTTACCATGAGATGGCTATATATTGATAAACCACACATCTTTATGTAAAATACTATGTTCAAATCTCAAACATATGTACAGGTCAGAGCAATATGGCAAAAGAGACCTAACATCTTACAAATATTTTTCAGAATATTTCAGATCTTCAATGAACAATTATGAACAATATGCTGTAGTAGAATAAGAGAAACAGTTATGTGTGTTCTTACCTACTGACAAACTGACAGACTTCTGAGAGGGATAGGGTGGGGAGATGTCAGATGGGGAAGTCATCTGCCCATTTGTGGGGACGTCTGTTAATACAGTTTCATTAACCTATTTAAAAGGAGGAGATTAGGTCATAACTGAAACTTTCCCAAGGGGTATTTTATAGCCAAGCAAAGCTATCAGCATTTTACATTTTATTAAACTGCTACTGTTGGCAAAACGCTAAATTAAGTTGTGAGGCTATAGAGGTTCGGTTAACCCCAAAAAATCTTACCAACAGCCAGCATTTAGGACTTCCAGCATTTGTCCCACAAACCACAAATGTATCATTGATTTTCTGAATGACTGTGATGAAATTATCACACTCCAACTGTAGAAGAGAGAGAGAAAGTTAAGTTAGGTAAAAACTTGTGTGTATGTTTTTTTCTGTGTTGTGAGGGGTAGAGCTTATACAATCCTTCATTTGGCAAAAGTAGAGTAGAGGGAAAGCATTGACTGTCTAACTCCATATCCTCCACTTTTTAATTAAGTTATATTTACATTACATTTAGTCATTTAGCAGACACTCTTATCCAGAGCGACTTAAAGTAAGTACAGGTACTTACTTTAACGTACAAAGTAAGTTCCCCCCGAAGCAATTAGGGTGATGTGCCTTGCCTAAGGACATAATGTCACAGCCGAGAATCGAACTGGCAACCTTCTGTTAATAGCCCGATTCCTAAACCACTCAGCCATCTGACTTATATGGTACACTTCCAGCTGGAGTTAGTATGTGAGTATGAAAATGAAGGAAGGCCCTATGTGTTCTAGTCCCAGCCATCTTTACCTATTTTTACAGATGTTATGATGACGTTTCACATTGCTTCAATATTCACTGTAGCCCCTAGATTCATGAATTTACTGTGGCCCTTAGATACACTGTTTAAGATATGTTGATGATCGCTTACCTTTGGTGGAGCTGACCTGGCCATGCAGGCTGCCTTTGTGTTCTCATCTGTCACCACAGGGATCTGGCAAAACAATATGAGCCACTCTTAGCTCATGCCTTGACTCATCAGCTCTGGGTTTCTCATAATATGTTTTGATGGACTAAGCTAGACCTAAATATAACACAGCCTTTCATTATGAACCACACAAGGCACTATGTTCACAATATGTTCCTGTTTAACACTCTCAATGCTCATGAAAACGTAGACAATATTATCTCTAACCTGTATTTGCTGAGAAGTCATGGGTATGATTATCTTTACTTGGATAAAGATTGCATTTGGCCCATATGGTCTGCATGACACACTGTATCTCCTGTTTTCCCTATCATCTCTTTTTTTCCTCATTCTAGGTCAACGCTGGGGCAATCGTCTAATTTAGTATCCACTATCGTAGCACTGCGCTGGGTTATCGTGTTACTGTCACCACCTCTGTACCTGCAGGTTGCGAACCCCATTGTCACTGAATGTCAACACGTAGATCACAGCCTGGGCCCCCACATACAGCACATTGGTGCCCGGCTGCTGGTACAGTGTTATGTAGTTCTCTGGTTTCGTGAAGTGAAACCTAGGGGACTCTGCGGGTCACACAAATTAAAGTTAGAATGGCAAAACTAGTAATGTCACAAAATGAATTCTGATTAAGGTAGTTCAGGATCCAGTGGTTTGGGATATACAGAGTTCGATTTTTTTTTCTTGAGTGTCAATTAATCTAGCAGAAAAGGCTCATACATTTATATTGATGTTAAATGCAATACTTCTTTAGGTTTTCCGTTCAAAGTCATCTAGGTGTCTCAAGAACAGAAAAGGGTGGACGATGGGGGCGCTGTCCATGGTGCTGAAACTGCTTTGGACACCAGCAGGTTAAGTTTACATTTACATTTACATTTAGTCATTAAGTGCAAGTAAAACTAAGAAATACTATCATCGATTTTGTTTAACTAATTATTTGAGTAGTAGGGTTGGTAATCTATTGCATGGTATGAATTGGTCAAGCACGTACAGATGTCCGTTTTTGCAGATTTTCCACAGTAAATAAGAGTGGCCGCGCCAATGTAATGACCGCTACCCATCTGGAGACAGCCCTGTCTATTGATTGCAAATCGGACAAGGCCCGGGTGTGAGGGCTTAAGTTGAATGATTAATTGCCAATTGGCTTTGACGCATTTCATTTCCATATTAATTGTGTATGTGTGTGTGTCCGTGCATTTTTGATGACAATGTTTACGGACTTGCTTGTATTGCTGCTCTGCCCTCAAGACGACGTCCGCTACTGCAATAGGCTACTACCACCAGCGTCAGCTCGTGCACCTGCATTGCAGTTTTCCAGTGCGAGCTAAAGCCTGGGCTATGTGTCAGCCCCCGATTAAAATGATTAATTAGGCTTATAGCAGTACTGTTGTAGTTTTTCTTAGGTTGATACCAACATCTGTTTTGTCAAGCATTGCTCACAATCCATCTTACCGCCTGTGAAAATTATCACAAGTGTTCTGATTGGTAACAGCAACGTTTCCATGACGACTAACTGGCGAATGTGTGCGCAATATGCCTTCATTTGGAACCCCACATGACTTGACTATCAATAAAAAGAACACCCCCCCAAAACTCGCCAAAAAACCCACGCAAACCCATTGCCATGCAAAGATGCGCATTGGTATATTTAGTGTCTATCCACTAAATATACTATATAGTATAACTAGTGGATAGTTGAAGCTAATGGTCAATAGCTTTGGATAGCCTTGGGTACTTATTTGAAAGATGCCCTGGGCCTTGCATATTGGTTAACTAAATTTGTATTAGGGTCACGTCTTGGTTTGGGAATGACATCATTCAACACTGTCAACGCAAAGTTAGTGTGTAGCCTATACTATATTGTTGCAATATGTTATAATATCCATAACAGCTCATCGGCCTATAAGTTAGTTTTCAGGTTCAGGACACATAGGCCAACTAGATCAAAGCTTGCGCCTGTGTGAACTATTTTTTATTAAAATGCATTTTCCTGTAAGCTATTAAGCCTATTGCTCGTTTACAGACTGTCACAACACATTATAGGCTGTCACCATAGACGAAAATACAGCTGGACTGCATCACTTTCTTTTAAATTGTGGACACATTAATTTAGTCATTTAGTCAAACCTAACTACATCCTCGATGGATGAAATGTCCTGATAGCCATTACAGTGGCATAGCATATTTATAAGCTATACAGTAAGCACCAACAAACACACGTCATTGCCCGAATGTCCACTCAAATCAGCCCAACTCTATAGTGTGTGAGTATCGTACCTTGCACAACGAATTTCAGCCGAGGAGACTTCCTGGCAAAAATCATCGAAAAAAGAGACGCCAACAAGAGGTACTTCATTATTCAGATTCACAGCACCGTGTCCTTGTCACAAAAGATTTGCAACAATGCGTTCAGACTTTATATTCCTGTTTCTTTTACAATGTAACTATCTATCGACTTGTGTTGGTATTGGTATAATAATTTGATATTTCCCGAACGCAAATGAACGGCTTCTCGTCTGCCTAGTAGACAGTCCAGTCTGCCGAACTAGGGGTAACAAGCTCCACCTTGAAAACATTACAAAATGGGTGAGGGAAAGGGGCGCGATAAAGTCGGCCACACTGTTCGTTCGTTGCTTGACGTTCATTTTGCACCCCTATTCCTGGCATGAAATGAAATAGCCTACCTGTTGCGTTATTTCACATTTGCCGGTCGTGATAGGATTGTTGTGCGTAGGTGGTACTTTGGCAAACTGACCATAATTATTAATACATTGAAACTGTAGCAAAAGCCACAATGTTAAACTATTTCAATTGAGTGAATGAAACTACCTAATAAAACAAAAATGCTGGAAATAAAACTGTGTGAGCAACTAGGTCTTATTTTTTGGTCCATTAAACCTACCATCCCTGTTAATTGTCAGTGCATTTGCTTTTGAACACGGTGCAGTGTCCCTCCATAGATTATCAAGCCAGGAAACCAAGAGGTCAGAGCCACGTGATGCTACCATTGAAATGCCCAATATAACTGTCAATACACATCTCTTATAGGCCCAAACAGCAATGAATCAGCATTCTGCTGTATGTGCATTTCTGGGATTTGATTGTGTTAAAAGGTCAGTGTACTGTGTACATCAATATTATCAAAGCTGACAAAATGCTGAATAGCAATGGGTAAATAAAAGTCTCACGTTAACAATTGTGCGTGTGAGTCTATGCCATGAATGAGAGTAGTGCTAATCATTGACCCAGAGGGCTTCTACAGATTATAGTGCACTTCTTATGCATTACATAGGCCAACCCAAAGGACTGACCTGCCACTGTACTGTGATATCTCTAAGGAGCTAATCAGACATTGCAAACATTGCCTTTATTGTTTGTAAGTGCTGCATTATACACATTGGCATAGTCCACTTCTGTACATGGTGATATTGTACGGTTTGTCTGCCCCCATCAACATCCAGTCACTAAGAACGCTAACCATTTCACTTGAAATGACGACCCAGCAAAAACTAATGTAAATACAAATATTTTTGCTAACTGTAGAATGGATAAGAATGTGTTGACGGTTATGATTCCATGGTTTCAAAGCGTAGACATTTGGCACCACTCAGTGGCAAAACATCAGAAGAGAAAATGTAGCACAAGGAGAACCTTTCTAAACAAAGACAAACGTTGTCCAACATTTTGAAATTATAGGCATTCTCACAATAATGTATTTTATACTAAGAGGCTGCCATGAGTTATGGCAGTAGTAGATTGAGAAAATAAGAATTGTAGTTCTCTTTGTATCTAGTTGCTTTGCACCAATGAGAAAAAAACCCTAAATGCTGTGAATTTGATGGCTTATAAACGCCAGTCTTAAGCTGACCATTGGCTTTCATTTCATGGGAGGAAATGACTGCATTAAAACAGATAACGTGAAGGGCAAAGCAGGGCCCTGGGTTAGCAGCCACCAGACAGACCTATATAACAGATTGAGACATGCAGAGGTAATCCAAAAGGGTTTAAATCTCTGCTCATACACGTGATTATAATTTTTCTGGGTTATTCTGGGAAACAGCAGGAGGGGGAAATGATTTGCTGTCCACAGAATCCACTTAGAGCTGGGAAGGCTTCGTAGCTGTCTGGATTGGAAGAATGTCAGTGGACCTAAATGTCAACCTTCTAGTCTGTTAAGTTCTATTGGTCTAATCAGTGTCACACCGCACAAACCCATTCATTTTATATTTATCATACAAATTAAGACAGGTTTAATATCTGTGTACAGTACATTGAGGCAACAACACTCATTTGTTTATATTAATGTTGATTTGTTCATTAGTGGAGAATTTTGGTAATTGGTTCACACAGAGTAAATCAATTGAATTCAAGTTATAAGTGTTATGCAAGTAGGAAATGTTCAATACCTCAAAAATGTACTCAGAGAAAGATCTACAGATAGATATAATTTTTGTCATTTCTTTTCAGACCATGGGTGTGAACAGAGTGGGTGTACATGTGTGTGTACAGTGAATGCATTCACACAAGCCACATTTAAATATAGGCATTTAATCATTTAAAATTCAAAAGGAAGATACATTACAAACAAGATAGAAAAACACATTTGATTACTTATGTTTAAATTAATTTACACAATTTTTCATTTCTGTTTGGTTCTACAAGTATACATAAAACGAGAGTGGCATAGTGAAGAGACACTAATCTGTAGGACTTAAGCCATAGAGTAACCCAGAGAACGAAAATGTCCTCAACCTATATTTCACATAAATTCACAAGAAAATAATGATTACAGTTTTCCATTGCTTCTCCATGGCGAGTATCTTACTCAGGCACATTTTAGAATTATTTACGTTTATGATCTTTTGGGAAAAAACTGAATATAAAGGTTACGTGAGGGTAACAATTCAATACATTTTGAAGCATTTATGAATGAGCATGTAATAGCAGAAAACTCTTGATAAAAAAAATAAAAAACAATTAAAGTTGCACCAGCAAAATTGTTTAAAGTATGAAATTGAATTGTATACATTCTTATGTACAAACTAAAATAAACACAGTGCCAAAAGTCACTTGAAACTCAATTACAACTCAATACGAGGACAACAATTTTAAGTATCCACACACAAATTATGTCTTCAAAAAAACACGATGCTTGTAATAGTCTTAATACTAGATAGACTAGTCAAAACATGAGCAGTGACTAAATGTTACCTTGAAGTTAGCATTAACTATTTGGCTACGGTACATCATCGTATACATCTAATGTAGCTACTTATAGGCTTTTAGCTACAGTCATGTGTTTGCATAATTGTCTCATAGAGCCTTACAAAATCCTAAGAATGCAGTCTCTGAAGGTCTCCCTTGTGGGTGTCATAAGGGCTATGTTTGGTTGACCTGTACTGGCAAGAGCAAACTGTACATAAAGCTCAAATCACTTGTACAGTATTAACCAGGCAAACCTGATATGTTTGGTCTAATCCTTCATCTAAAATTGCTGTCGTTTGTATATCTTAATGCTTTTATAAAAAAAAAAAAAAATTTGAACAAACTTTATGCTGCAACAAAAATTAAATGTAGAAAACACAATATATCTTTTCAACCCTGAAACAGACTTGCTCCATTCATAAGTGTGTTCTACTTTTGTATCACTAGATAGTGTCAAAATGTGAGGTGAAGAGGCATGTTCGTTGAAATAACTGTTTAAAATGTAACATGTCTGATGAAAATCTTTCATCTACTTCCCTTAAATACCCTGGCAGAATCATCACAAGTAGAACCACTTCCTATAGAGCATTGTGAATTTGTGTTCGCAATAAGTACTCAATCCAGAAGGGTATAAATAGTCAATAAAGCTCCCCAGTATTACTTTTTGTCCATTCCTAAGAGGACTTAGATAAGCTTCATGGTGAACCTACCAGTGTCCCCTCCTTCCCCTCCTCCCCCCATGGAGGCGCGAGGCACAAAGTCGATCGTGGCCGTGTGTTTGATCTGCCCTTTGCTCTGGCTCCAGAAGAACATAAAGACAAAGCAGATGGCCACAGAGCTGAGGAAGGAAAGGAAGCCCATAGTGGTGGCTATGATCAATGTCTTGGCATCAAATGGGTATGGGTTAGCCACCTGGGCAGAGGAATTAGCAGTGGGTGGGAAGGAAGACTCGATCCAGCCCTGTTCGGTAAAAAAGGGCATGGTGCGATTTCGCGGGAACCCCTTCACCTGCAGGCTGACAGACAGGGTGTCGTTGCCAGCTGCATTGCCTGCTGTGCACTGGTACATGCCACTGTCCTGAACCTGGGCATAGCGTACCTCCAGAGTCCCATCAGACAACACCCTGATCCGGCCCGTGGGAGAGAGAAGGGTCTTCTGGGATGAAATCCATGTGATTGTGGGTGCTGGATCACCATCAGCCTTACAGGAGAACAGTATGTTGGTGCCCTCCTCTATGTTGGCTTCTTGTCTTCTGCGGTCTATGATGCGGCTTGGCCGGCAGATGAACACTCTTGGGAGTTCCTTCTCCGAGAACCCCTGGAACTCCCTCTCTCGTACCATATCAGGAGACAAACAAGTGGGCTGCCGTCCATCAAAATTCAGGCGGAACCGCCTCCGGACGACCCAGAGCAGACGGCAATCGCATGCCAGTGGGTTTCCATCTAGTCGGAGAACCTGGAGGTTTCCTACGGAGTGAAAGGCGCCTTCCTCCAGGGTGGTGAGCTGATTGGAGGAAACATTGAGCACCCGGAAGTAAGTGAGTCCTCTGAAGGCCCCAGGCTCGATTCTCAGCAGGTTTCCCCCAACCAGGTGCAGTTCTTGCAGCCTTAACAAGTCCCCTAGCAGATTGCCCTGGATGCTGGTAATGGGGTTGTAGGACAGGTCTAGATAGCGCAGGTATACGAGGTGGCGCAGAGCAGAGTAAGGAACAGCGCTGAGGTTACTTCTGCTGATGACCAAAGAGGTCAGATTGAGGCCGATGAGACTGTTGCTGGCCAACGTGTCCAAGGAGGGCCAATGGGAGATCAGCAGGCTACGCAGGCGGTGCAATCTGCGGAAGACATTGTTGGGAAGCGATGAGATGGTGAGGCGTAGTAAGCGGAGGCGTGTCAAGCTCTGGAGCTGGGACAGCGCTTCTGTGGGGATGGAGGTTAGGTTGCTTCGGTCCAGGTTAAGCTCCTGCAAGTTCTGCAGGCCAGTGAACGCTCGCTGGGAGATGAAAACCAGGTCATTCTCCCCAGCCTCCAGCAACTGCAGGTTCCCCATATCTCGGAAGGTGTAGTCAAGGAAGACCAGGATCTCATTTTCACTGAGGTCCAGGAATTGCAAACTGAATAGGCCCGAAAAGACCCCAACTGGAATTATCTTTAAACGATTATTCTTAATACAAAGAATCCTGAGGTTTTGTAGGCCCTGGAAAGCCTCAACCTCAATCATTGAGATGACATTGTCACTCAGGTCCATCTCCTGAAGTTGGGTGAGCCCCAAGAACTGGCGACGACCCAGTGTCTTTAGCTTATTCTGGGATAGGTCCAATCGCTTCATATCACTGGGTAAGCTTTCAGGCACTGAGGTTAGGTGTTTGCCTGAGCAGTTCACTTCCATAGTGTCAGGCCGACACGCACACCGAGGTGGACAAAACCCCGCTGACACACCCAATCCAAACTGGAGCAGGATGCTCCATGCTCCCCATCGAACGACAGACTCCACAAACATCTTTCCACCTGCCTGAGAAAGGAAACACAAAGAACATGAAAGGTTAAAGTGGAATACTACGTTTTTTGTGCAGGTGTTTTGTTTCTAACTAGACCTCGATACTTTCCACCTAGTAGGTGGCTAATACTAACCAGAACCAACACCACGCTGTACAGGACATCGGATGAAAACAATCAACATCCTTCTGCTGCACAATTTAATTTTTAAAGAAAATTCTACTAATCTTTTGTTAAAGTTAAATCTCATATGTCTGTTATGTCTATAAATGTATACAAATATATTTTGTAATAAGGTACTAATGAATGGCTCACCAATTAAATCTAGAGGTGCAGGTTTTCATAACCAGTTGTAGTCAAGTTGGAATCTGGCTGGAGTAAGGAGTTTTGTTTCTGCTAAAAGCATGCCCTTAGAAATCACCTGGAGAAATTAAAATTAGAATTTTTAGTTTTAACAGCCAAATCTAACTATGAATGAACATATAGCAATTAATGCACAAATGTGAAAAGTATTTGAGACAAACAAATGTAAAAATGAATAAATAAATAAAATGGATTAAGAAAAAGTAGGTAAGTAAAGCGCAAAGCAGATGTCATGATTTGGTGATTAGTTTTGGCCCACATTTGTAATGCACAAAACATAGCCCACTTTATATTTGGCAGGTTTTTAGTTTACGTTTCAAGCACCCACCACTGAAAATGCTATCATGCATCCAGGCCCATGTTTGCTAATGGTGTCTAACAGCCCTGACAGGGACCAGTTGATATGGGAGTTTTGCCCCTTGGCCAAGCATCTGCATCATACAGGCCAACTGAGGTCAGGGCTAGAGACATGAAAAGGCAGGGGGCATTTGTTTACCCACATAAACAGCACCTTGATTTAAAATATAAAAAACTCCACATTCCATACAATTCAACATTTGCAATACACGTTTTTTTTCCACAAACATTGTGAAAGCACTGTGGTCTGGGAACCAGACCAGACTGCGAGCTTGTGATTTGTTTGCTCGAGCCGATCTGTCTGGCCACCCTTCCATTCAAACAGATTCTCCTACAGCATGAGAAGTACTGGACCACAACCATGTATTTGATATGGGGTGTGTTTACTATGACTGTACAAGAGGTACATATTTGAGGCCTTTTAAAAAAAAAAAAAAGATTGATTGAATCTATCAATTGCATCCAGAGGCATTTTGTTCGGAGTTGATAAATGAACCTTGGATGTTGAAAAGGAACTGAGAGGCTCCAGACTAACATACATTTGCTAATTGGTCTGGCGATACCAGGCTACTTGCACTGCATGTCAATATCCAAAACAAAAATTAGGTCTAGTTTCGTTATTTTCATTTTCGAAAATAGAAATTAAAAAACGACCGTACACTGTCTCAAGCAGTGTCTGTCCCTGTGGTTGTGAGACCGATGGTTGTTTATAAAGACGACAATGAGCTGACTCATTGTATTGCATTTCTAACATATAAATTCAAGACATGAAATCAAGTAAAATCTAAGGAAACAAGGCTGGTCCCTTGGTTAGTCACCAGAAAAAACATTGAAAAAACATTACCACTATAGTAGATCCCAGATCAAAAATCTACATTTGATGCACGTTAGTAATCAATCCAGTAAATCGATTCAAGTACAAAATGTGTATGTCTAGTGAGAAATATAAAATTTTTGTCAAACCTGTAGAGGTGGAGATCTCTCAGGGGCCACAATTTAACAGATAGCTCCTCTCTGTCTGCTCTCACTGATTGCATCTGCCAGAGTGTGCCAACAGTCCCAGAGCACCACTATCTTGTGTCACCCCTGCTATTCACGCAATTGGTTCTTATAGAGACTGGAAGCACTGACTCATAATCCACCACTTGGGTTCAAATGTTTGGAACACCTCCCCTCCCCCCAGCCTTTCTAACACCGTATTTACTTTGTATGTAATACTGGGAAGGGCTCACGCAAATTAAACGTGTTGATCCCCCGATGTCGACTTGCGAAAGACAGAGACTAGCAGGTGTGCAAGGTCCCAGGCTGGTGAGTGTCTGAATGTGCCAGGGTTGTCAGTCTCTGAGCCCTCTGACCACAGCGGTATGGGATTCCTCCTCCTCCTAGGCTCCACAAACAACACCAAACTAGATTGCAGTCAATGACCTAAAGGGTCACAGCGGGAGCTGACCCTGCCTTCCAAATTAGAAAGTGAGGGAATAAATTAATTTCTAATTTTAGATCAATGTTTGAAACCAGTGGTGGTATTGCATTACAGTATATTTACATAAACATAAAATATTGTGGAAAACTTGTCTTGTTGCTATACTTGATAGAGTCTCTCCAGTTCAGCAACTTTTTTGTTGTTTTAGTTTGTCAGGTTCATGGCACAGTGCTTTTTTGACCGGTAACAATGTTCAGTAAAACTTTTGCATAACGCCAAATCGGTCCAAACCTAAGCAGTGACCAGCTCTTATACAACATATCGCCACAACGCCAAAGGCAAACAATTTCTTAGCAGATGTAATAGCACATTAACTACAATCCATCAGGGGATCTAGTCATAATGTTTGGGCTTTGGACATCTTCCCAATGTTATTACATTTTAAAAGACTTCCATGCTCTGCTTTCCACTTTTCCATTATCACGTAAAACTCATCAAGTCTGACTAGCTCTCATCATGTTAAATCAAACAGTGAACAGATGCCAAAGATCAGAGAGTGTTAAACCATAGCATTGCCTGGCCTGCACAGCCAAGGACAGGACCCACTATGGACTCGCAAAGGTCATATTTGACCATCTACTGAAGAAAAACCTAAACACCGTCTTCAATTTGAATTCTGAAATTATAGGTGTTCTGTGTTCCAATCTCTTAAGATGCCTAGACTGACTGATTTCAAGACAAACTGTATTTTGTCCTATTCTAAGGAGGGGAACATTTTGGGTTCACTTGGAGCACCGTGATGGGTATCCAAAGCAGACATTCATGGCAAGCATCAATCCCACATTAACACACACACCTCTTCCTTTGGATCCCCCAAAGGGGTTACACAAAAAACTTCAGTGAATGCCAGCTCCATTTTCTAACCCTTGCCTACATGCTATTCTTAGCCCTTTCAGATTGATAAAGACAAGGGCTTGGCTCAAATCCACAATTAGCATGGCTGAAATGGAACAACTATCAGGATCACACGCTCAGACTGATGATTGTCTATGTACAGTACTCTGTGCATGTTGTATATGGTTTCTTGTGTTGTGTGTGTCTTCAAAATACTTTATTTATTGCCCATGGCAACAGCTACAATGTAGCAGCCTCTGAGATCGCCAGTGTGTTACAAGTGTGTATTAAAAAGTTTGTAACCAGAACAGCTGCTAGGCTGAGGGAAATAGCAGTACAATTTGTAGTTGTTATACCATGGTCTGGGTGAATACTCGATTCTGATTGGCTGCAGGGGTGTCCATTATTAGGTGATAATGTACACCTCGTCGGTTATTATCCCTTAATTATAGTATGCCTTTCTTTCCTTTGGGTCAGCCAGGAGAAGGGAGAAAGTGTTAAAAAAATATATAATATTCACATAAAGATTTCATTTACATTACATTTACATTTAATCATTTAGCAGACGCTTTTATCCAAAGCGACTTCCAAGAGAGAACTTTACAAAGTGCATAGGTCACTGATAATAACAACAAGATAGCCCCACAGCATTGCGGGTAGTCAAAAACAAGAAGTACATATTGTGAACAACCAAAAAATAGTGCTAAAGGGAAGAAACCATAAGAGCATGTAGTTAAACAAGTTAAATATTACACAACATTAATCTATAAGTGCAGGTGTACCTGTAGGAAAGCAATAAAAATAGGATTAACTAAAATAGAATACAACAGTTTAAATCAGCTACCATTTCCTGTGAACTTCCTCCTACTGTCCTTCTTGCTTTTTCTTATTGCTTTTTTGGAAGATGAATGCAAACAATAAGTGCATCATTGTAAAGTTATTCAAGGCTATATTTTCTTTAGTGGCATAAGTACAGTGTTTGCGTATGTGTGCGCACATATAGGTCATGGTTTGTGAAAAAAACGCATCAATGTAGTTTGTATGACGTTGTGGGCTTTTTGAGAGTTTGGAGGTTAATACGTTCTGGTGTGTGTTCTTACACACCTATCATTAGACATATTCTAATAGGTTCAGAGCCTACATTTGTCATGATACAAGCCTACTCCAATCTTTCTTTTTAATGAGAGACATTGAGTAGGAAGGTACCCTGTATTACAATTCTGTATTGCAAGCAGGAAACAGTTAATTCACTGCTTGCACAAAGTGCACTGTCTGCAATATTAATTATAGCCCAAATAAATGAGAAAAGGGAATTAGTCTTAGTGCAGCTCTGATGTGACATGACAAATTAGTTCGCTTTAGCTAACAGCCTTGATGGGCTGGATCCATCAAGGTTCACTGGTGAAATGGGGGAAAGAAATATGTCTGACAGTGAAAGACGGGTGTTTAAACAGATTCAAGCAAACTGAATCACATACGAACATTTCATAATTCTAAAATTATTTTGCCAGAAAATATGCTGTAAACAACTGAAGCCATGCTATACAACATCTATATTCAACCCTTTAACCTGTGTGTTTGGGCCAAGGCTATATCTGATACTATACTATGAATATGTAGGCTGAGCCACTTTGGTGTCCTTAAAAGCTTGTACTACATTTTTCACAGAAGAGCCCTCAAATGCATAATCCCCATATTACTAGACAGGTGGAGCTTTTTGTCTTTGGCACACTTTCTGGCCTGCTTGCTAATCTGATAGGAGCGCCTCACAATCCAACCTTGATTCCGATTGAGGGAACCAGCTATTATGACGCTGAAGCTGAAGTGTCAGAGCCGTCTCTGTAAGGAGTAAGTGAAAGCCTTTAGAGTGCTACTAGAGTTCCATGCAATGCTATGCTCTGCTGTCACTGTTAATGTAGTGACCTTGAGTCAATAATTCAGTTGGGCTTGTGTTTTAGTCTGTATTGTTTTGTTTACATAATAAATTGGCCTTTGATAATAATATATGCAAACATAACTAGTTAAGTTGATGTAATCTAATTAAGGTTGATAAGAGAATGTGTTTGAATACAAGTCCCCGAGCTGTTTGAAAACTCCTGTAGTATGAGGCCAAAGGCATTTGTTGGCATAATCCCTAGGACTATGCCATTTAAGTCCTCATGTTTTGACTCTTATACCATTCTCATAATGCATATTAAGTCACGGTATTTAGCTATGAAGGGCTAAATCAGTGATGAACTTCAAATGAGCACTACTTCCTGAATAGTGCCTGAGTGAAGAGCAGAAAACATGCTGCAGGGAACAGATACTGTCCTGGTTAGACTTGTTTATGCTCTGCAACATGCTGCAGGGAACAGACACTGTCCTGGTTAGAATTGTTTCAGCTCAATCCGTCCAAATAGGTTATGTTCCACACTGCGTGAATGACATATAAAAAAGAGAGAGAGAAAAAAACAATTTCTATTAAAACTGCCAGCCCATGAGTTGGTGTGAAAAAAAAGTCCATTATCCTCAATCAAAAGTTTTCTTTTTTTTTCACAGCCAAATCATGGTCTTAATCCCTCGAACTATGAGCATAAAATGGGGGCTTGCAAGAGTCTCTAAATGGTTTTAGGTTCAATGCTTTGTAGATAAGCCTGTTATTAGGGGCCAGAGATGGGCTACTAAAAGCAGGAACTGGACAGACGGCCATGAGATATTTCATTCCTAATGGTCTGCGCCTGTGAGCAACGTTGCCTCCCAAAACAGTCGAATTATCAGTCAGTCCATTTTAAAGCTTGGCTGTACACAATGACCATGGAAAACAAAATCACTGGTAACAAGAAAATGCCATTTACCTGATTCCTTAAGGCCCAGGAGTAACATACAGTATATTCAAATGTCAGTATAAATCTTCTCCAACAAAGAGACTAAAATAGTGTCCTTAGACACCTAGATTAAATTGCCCATTTGGCTCATCTCCAAGTATATTCCACTTGGCCCTCTCACTGGGTCTTGAGTCTGCTCCAACCGCTAGTCTGCAATTCATGGTTGTCATTTGCTGCTTTCATCTGTCATCTAGGCAGAACGTACACACGATACCCTCATATTCAATAACCTCTTTTAACTGAAAGTATCATATTGTAGGTTACATCATATATCTGTCACCTATTTTCCTGTATCATTTGAAGGATTTGATTATTCTAGCTAATTCCCATGGCTGATTGGAATGTTGACATTATATACAATCAGTATTGCTAGAACATTCTGATAGAGGGACTATGTGACCTGTGACAGGCATTTGCCTATAGGTATAATTCAATTTCAAAATAAACAAGACTTGAAAATCCACCTATTTGACAATTAAAACGGATGTACCTTTAAGCACAATTAACCTGTGTTTTACAATATAGTAACCAAGCTCCATCAAGGCTAGAGACAGTACAGGAGATTAACACTGAAACATGCATCAGACTACAGCATGAACATGAGTCACCATTTTCAGCACGTACTCTGAAGATTACATGAGGTTACAGCTGTGGCATGAATTAGTTTAAGCAAGTCTCTGTACAAATCCTGGATCACTAGCCTATAACATGCTTCTCCATGAGCATTGTCCCAAACATTATTAGCTTTTTTAGGCCTATAGAAATATTCATAAACGTTGTCATAACTTTAATGGGTTATTTTACAGTCCACAGGTGCCCCGTATATATATTTTTTTTTACTGAACAGAAGCTAAGTTTAGGAAGGCGTAGCTATCAAGAATAAATAGGTTATAACCTACATTAGCTTACAACAAAGATCTAAAAAAGCAACAACAACAAAACTACATTTCAAAAGAGAATTATGGGCTAGAATACAGAATACCGAAACTCACCTGCCACAGACTTCAATACGTTACTCACAAGTTGTCATCGTTATTACTCAATCAAAATACTTTCTTCCGAATACCAATTTCGTCCAGGTGCTGATGACTTATAAGACTTTGAAACATCTGCTTTGAAACGCCGCGCAATTTAATTTGTCATTCTTCTTCATCACCTTCCTCATTTATTGCAGAATCCTCGGGGGAAGGGAGGGGGTTTAGATAATTAGCGTACGCTACTGAAAATTATTTAGGTCGACTTCTTTATTCACTTCTGACGTTTTCTGAGGCCCGCCTTCTTGCCCCGTCCTTGCTGTCTCTTTCGTTGCACTCGTACCAGTGATGCGTCCTTGCATCCTACTGAGCTTACAAGCAAGTCAACCTGTTTAACTATATGAATGGACAGCTTACTGCAATGCTAAAAACAAACATGGTAAAACATGGTCAAATGGCAACATACGCGTCCATGGTAAACTCCCCGTGCTGTCAGTCCTCTGACAGGATTTGTGATTTTATCCAGCAGACTGAGTAAGTGCTGGAACCAATCCAGGACAGGACATTACTACTGCACAGCGACATTTGAAGGGAATGATGGGCAAATGTGCATGGGTCAGCCAAATATCCGGATTTAGATCACCAGCTGAATCTAAAATGGAGAACTAAGGCTTGTTGTAGTAAGCCTGTGCAGGAAGCCAGTTCACTGAAAAGTGTTCTTATTGACAATGCAAACTGTAAACACAATCCTGAAACACAATTGAGAGGGGATCAAATGTGTTGTTGTGGATTTGCTTCTAATGTCCTATTTTCTTTTAATTTACATAAGAACATGCAAAAGTGAATAACAAACCTAGGCTACATCAGTTGACATGGTAATTGTGTGATGTTGACTCCCACCAGTAAACAGTAGATTGGGGCACAACCTCACATTCTGTTTTAATGAATCCTCATTTGCTTGCCCAGTCTTTGCTTGTTGTAGAAGGGTAGGCTTGTAGTTCTTCTCTTCCCTGAAGCAGAACATAGCATCTGCTAGCTGAAGAGAGGAAAAGTGAGTCTGAAACTGAGGCAGGTGCAGAAGGTTACGGAGTTCAGCAACACACAACACATGGCTGTGTTAATTTGAGGGAGCTTGCCTGGGGCTCTGTCAGAGTTTATTTTGGAACATATTATATCAAGCATCTAGATCAAATGGGATGATGATCAAAAATGCATTTGAGATATGTTAGTGTTGTTTGTAGTGGTGTCCACTGGTGACATAATAAAGCTGAGAGTACACACAGTGCTTTGGACAGTATAATGTACTGTCCTGTACAAAAGGATATGAGTAACCTTGTATCTGTGTCTGTACTTGGTGTTCTATCCATTTGAGTTTTGGGGTGACAGAGGCAACCCAAAGCAGTCTAATTAGATTTGGCCACTGGGGGGAAGATGTCTGAAATGAATAAAGGATGGAGCTAGTTCCCTTTTATTAGACAGATTCACCTTTGTCCCTGAGAAGTTTAGTTTCTCCAAACTCAATTATTGAAAAAACTGCCCTATATACCTACCACAAACTACATTTATTTGACTTATTCATTTTGAGCATGACCAAAGATAAACATATAATGAATCCTCTCACCTTAGTCTCCCTCTGAAAACAATGCGAAGAATATCTGGGGCGCTTATCAAATATACAATTTATTTCAAATGATCATTTTCCCATTTATTTTGCTTGTGTTGGAAGTAAAGAATTTGTGTTTTTTTGTGGGGCTTCCTTTTTGTAGTGGCTGCCACAGACATCTGGTCCGTCTTGGCTTGGGCAAGGGCCAGCACTTGTTTTTGTAACCATGTAGCTTACGTGGGGATTATTTGTTTTGGATGGCTTGAATCCATTGGTAAATGTTCTTTACGTAATGAAAAGAGGGCGAAAACAAAAACAACGCACACTCCTTTCTCCAAAGTGAGGTAAGGTAAAGAAACACAAGTCCTCCGGTCACATAGGGATATCACTAAAACACTTTGTGATGTGTCTGATGGTGACATTGGGAGAAAATTCTTTGGGTTTGACAACTGTAGGATTCCAGGAAGTTACTGCTCTTTCATGGATTGGACATGTATCATTTTTAACATTGTTAAATACACCTCATGTTTTTTGTTTCTCACTTTATTATTATTTATATATATTTTTTGTGTGCATTGTGTTTTTTCACACACATTGGTTTTCAACAAACCATGCTAAATATTGCAGATACTAACATAAAGCAATACAAACCAGGCATCTTATGTGGAAAAGTTTACTTGGCCATTAAACTCAGATTTAATTCTTTAGAGTTCCAAAGGTTAAACTAATACTGGCCCATGTATCAAAGCATACTACTCCAAATAGGCTCTTAACCCTGTGTTGAGTCCTCAGCTGTTTCCTCATGTGGCTTCCCTAATAAGGACCCTAATAAGTATTCAAGTATTCTTTAGATTATTGGCACAGCAATAAAGTGAATATCACTTAGACACAGTCTCCCTGCCCATTTAATTTTCTTATCGCAGCAGAGAGAGTTTGACCCTAGTCTAAAAATATGGTTGGAGACAGAACCATGTGGCAAACATCACTTCCTCTAACACTTCTCGTGTTAGGCCACTAATCCTTAAAGAGCAAAGTTGAAGATAGTTTAGCACCTGGCAGATTTACCATGGAAAAAACTGAATATGCAGGGGGAGGAATGGCAAAACTGTTTTTCACCATGTTTGCACAATAGGGAGTGCCTTTTCTTCTGAGCACTAGTCCTTAAAGAAAAAAATCGATAATGCCAAATAAAAAGAGTTTTCAAGACAACAGGTTTAACTGATCTCGACCCAATACAAGCAGCTGTTGAAGTTGTTTGTCAATCAAGCAATCAATAAGTCATTTATGGGGGCAGTGGATGAACTACTGCATGAATGTACAAAACATTGTCAATTTGTTCATAATAATAAGTAATTGCTTTTATGATATGCATAAATGACTGGATGATGGACAGGTTGAACAAGTAGTTTTGAGAATTTCAATGATGATCTGAGAAATAGCTACAAAAGAAACTAAGAAAAACTGCAGCTGCATCATATAACCTCCTTTCTTAAGAAATCTGCATTTGTTATGCTTTATGACACAGACTTGGAGTGAAGTTTGACGGGAAAGGTGGGGAGCGATAGAGAGGTGGAGATATGCAGCAAAGGGCCAAAGCCAGATGTGAGGCAAGGCCGCTGCGATGAGGCCTCAGTCTACACGATACAGACACATATCCTGTGAGTTACTAGGGCACCCCTACTTCTTTCTTTTTTTAAAGCAGGACCATCTTGATGCCACAAGGAGGCAGACATGTAAAGTCTAAGCAATGTCTCAAAATATGCTAGTGTTCACAGGGATACTCTGAATGAATTGCAGTCCTATTCTGCCTCACTTCCTTTTCCTTGAGCTTGTCTCTTGGTAGGAGATCACCTGGAGATGAAAATATTCCCAGGTTCTGACCGGAAAATCTCTCTTGAACCGCTTTGTTGTAATATATCCATTCCTACCCTACTTTAAGGTACTTTCTGGCTTGCATCTACCTGAGTAAATCTTGCCATCTGGCTCCCTGCTCCAACACAGACGGCCTATGGTATTGACGATAACCAAACTTAATTGGTGAATAAATCTGATTCTGATTCTGATGGGCTGGGACCTGAGGTTCCTTCTTTGACCTCCTGGCTCTAGATGTTCTGTATTCAGGGACCATAGTTGAGTTCACTTCTTCTTCGGGCCTTAGGTCTCCATCTCTCAGAAGCGATCTACAGCCTTTGTCTGGTTCAGTGAAGGTGAAACAAGGTGAAGGTCTATAGCTTTTTTTAATCGTATGCGTAATCCAATTTGTATTCTAGGTGAATACATTCCCCTTGACTGAAAAATAGGACCTTGAGAGATGTTTACGAATACAAATGCAAAAAATATGAATGTATTCACATTGTTTATTTTCCTTAACTTCTATACTATCCCAATACGAGGGGATGGGTTCCACAATCTTCCATTCCGAATCTCCATTTTCTCTTCAACACAATTAATAGGGAGAGCAAACAGTACAAAGCATTCGTGAATCAAAAGACAAAAGCAAATAGCTTTTCCTTTAATAAAAAACAAGATTGGGCTTGGATTGAAATAGGGTACACATTATAATCTGTTGGAATGAAAACATGGATTTTAAACCCTCTGGTGTTAAATGTATTAATCTCTGAACTGGTCAGTAAAAAATGCACACAGTTCAGAGCACGATAAAGCATTCCATATTTTTCAGTATATTTGGGAGGATCTGAATGAACATAGCTGAGCAGATATCAATTTTCCATACACATTAAATTGAATTAAAATTGTGTAATTCACAAACCTAGTGGCCATGTACACCATAGATGCAGATATATATGTAAATAGAGATAGACAGATATTTCTCCTAACCTAAAAAAACAATACAATGATACAACATTATTGTTTTGGTTAGACTATTACACTATTACAGTCCCAATTTAGCTGTGGACTAAAGTGGTCGTTACTTGACTCAGTCACGAGGATAGTCATATGATGGTACAAAAGGATCCTAGGAAGGTCCCTAAGATCCTAAGTTCTGCTTCCAGTTTTATGGTATAGTAATGGTTACACCAGGAAACAGGAAACAGATGTGTGCTACAGTGAAAGACACTGTGTTTTTTTCTCCTGCTTAACTGGACCTCACCTAGTTTCCAGGGAGATGATAAATGATAATGTATTATAATTTACTGTTATAAATCAATAACTGTTAGGGGTTAGGGTTATCACACACACACACACACATGCACCAGTTACAACAATGTCCAGTACATTTAACATATTACAGTTCAAATAAGAGCCCACAACTGTATTGAAACGCCTACATGCATGTGTGCAAGAATAGTTTGTAGTAGTTTTTCTACTGAGTAGGCCTAGTCTGTGCACACACACATGCACACAAACCTACTGCAACCATCTTTAGCTAACGTATGGGGGATGGGCACTGGTGGATCGATGGAGAAATGACCACAGTCTCATTAAATAGAGTGGCCGGCTGTATTAAACAGCCTAGAGTAAGACTCTTAAAGGAGCTTAAACTGGTATGCTCCAGTGGTCAGATGCTCCAAGTGTCCTGCTGGCAGACAGATCATAAGTGGCTACTGATTGTACCCAGCCAAACATCTACATGAACGAGTTTCAAACCCATGAAGAATACACATGGCAATAACGTTCCAGCAATCCTGTTCCTGCCAATCGCTTTCAGCAAGGTGAGCCTTCCTTCTTGGCTCGTTTTACATCACTCAAACAAGCTGTAGGAAAGCAGATCATTTTAGACAAGAATTATATGCACTGTTTCTCATATTCGAATTTCCTTAAAATTATACATATTGCAGTTTAAAAGACTAAATAGGCTGTACATATGCAAACAAATTGGTTATATTACTGTGCTAATGTCAACATATCAATGTAAATAACTACAGGGTAAGACAAAATATCCCCCAAACCAGCCCAACTGCAACTTGTGACAGCATAGGCCCTCATTCATGGTGATACACATATGATTAATATGCACACAGCATACTGCTGCGGTATACAGTATGTCACAAGACATGCTCATTTAGAGAGATGGATTTAGCATGCAATTGTGTCATGTCTGAACAGACTTAAACATCATGACAAAGTGTTCACATACACACACGACCCTGACACATTACCACTGGACCTCAGGGGGTTGACTAACACAGGGAAGTTGACCAGAGTCGTCATACAAACATAGGAGAACCTCAACCATACCGGAATTGCCTCCTTTCTCTCCCTCATGGATAGACACCATAAGCCGTTTAAAATACTACCAAGAAAACTGAATTATACAGTAATTTCTTACAATATTGGTGGACCATCAGATATTACAAGACGCATTAAAATCAAACTAAACTGGCTATATGACAGTGATTCCTCGAGACAGTCTGTAATTATCATCTTTCCATACTGTATCCGTGATTAGGGCTCTCAAGTATCATGTATTCGCCGTGAGACTCATGACTCATGACTCATGAGACTCACGCATTTCAGCCCGGTCTCACGCAGTCACGTAACACCTTGTATTTCTCACGCTGAGAATTAACTTAAACTTGTCCCGCTATACACACTGAATGGACGAGGTGCAGGCATACGGCTTTTTGTATCCTAAAGTTGACAGGTATGGTAATAAAAGTTTTAACTTAAAACACAAGAGCCCTGGTGATTATACTTAGCGTAGACATAGTCTATGAAAAGGCCTGTGAAAGAGTGAGGAAGTACATATGTAGTTCCTGAAAAAAATGTAGGCTTTGAAGGCTTCCCGTGAAATGTGACACCTGACATCATCTGATCCTTCTTGGGTCGAGCGAATCCAGATGTAGCCGAATCCCCCTGTAACTTTGAGCTACCGTCGTACTTCCTCAAATTCCAAGCTATATAAAAAACTCACATAGTGACCTACTTCAGAGCTTAAAGAAGTCCTCCGAAGACTTTGCCCAACTCCTCTCCAAATACAAAGGTAATGCTACATCTCCTTTTTCAGTGAACATATTTGAAGGTCCATGGCAATAACATCATCTCTTGAGAACAGCTTTCTCTTTCGCTCGGTTTTTTGTTTGGGTAGAATTTGACGATTTATTGTTGTAAAGCTGATATGCGATATAATCTTCTTAGTAACTAAGATTTTTCTAGAAAAAAGCGATTTTTGTCAACTTTAAATGATGGTTAATAGACAAGGTATTCTTTACGAGTCATATGTATTATGAGTCGGAGTAAACTCTAGGCCTATGTAGTTTGTATTTGCCTAGCCAAATATTGTTTCGATTTCAAAAATAGCCTACAAGGAACCTGAAAATGTTATGAAAACATTACCGACTTTTTTTCAGTTGGAAATTCGATCTCGATCTGTTGAATCGAACCTGTTTGATTCGAAACAGCACAGGCATTGACATTATAAAACAGCTCACTACAATTGAGTCCAGGTTTTCATTTTGCCTAATTCATGATTATGAAACCTTGTCTAAAACAAAACTGCAGGCCTATTTTCCAAGAATGCTGCTGTGTGGTTGCGTGCTGCTGCTTTTGGGTTCAACCCTGGCCCATCCACTGGATGAGGTATCCCTGGATACTGAATGGGAGAACTGGAAGACCACCCACAACAAAGAGTACAATGGCCTGGTCAGTATCTGCCTCTCCACCCATCTCACTATCTAGTTCTGTCTGTTTGTCTGCCTGCCTCTATCCTAACTATAGACCTGCCTCTCCAACACAAACTTAGTACAAACAGTTTTGAATGTGGAAAGTCTGCTTCAGCTCAGAATTTAGACATTGAAGTGCTATCGCCCAGATTCTGAGATAAGTATTAAATTCCACCTAAAATGAACTGTACTTGACTTTGGGAAGGACTTAATGAAGCATTTGTGGTATTATCTATCGCCTTCTCACTTTGAGGGCATTAGGTCACAGGATGAAGCCAGGTGCAGCTGGGTGAAGGCAGGAAGGATGTGTGTGTGTGTGTGTGTTTTCTGTGTTGTTTAATCTAAGCTCAGCACATTCTTCAGTGCTCTTCAGAACACAGGAAAGCACTCTCTCATGGCTAAGCCCAGGATTTAATCATTATTCCTAACTCCTCAATCAAATCTTCAATCCTAACCTCTCCGCCATTTCGTTAAGCTTGAGCCATGTTTGCTCATTCACTCTATCACTATGCCAGGCATATACTACTCACGTAAGACCAACCAATAAGTTCTGTTTTTGTGTCCCATGGTAGGATGAGGAAGGGATCCGGAGAGCCATCTGGGAGAAGAATATGCGCATGATTGAGGCCCACAACCAGGAAGCAGCCCTTGGCATGCATTCCTATGAACTGGGAATGAATAACTTGGGAGACATGGTGAGTTGACACTTCCTGTTACAGTGTAAATGTGTCATTTACATTACCGATAAAAAGCTTGTTCGATAATATCCTTATCCCTTCTTTCGCTCCAGACATCTGAAGAGGTGACTGAGAAGATGATGGGTCTCCAGGTACCTTTGAATCGGGACCGAGGCAACACTTTTGTTCCTGACAACACCGTGGAAAGGCTCCCCAAGTCCATTGACTACCGCAAGAAAGGCATGGTGACCCCTGTCAAAAACCAGGTCAGACTTCTCAGAGTTCCTCTCCAGGATTCCTGCTGCCCAGTTATGGGTTCATTCTGACATAATGAAAAGAATACTATGTGATAAATATAGTAACCAGGTTAGTGATTCTCCATGAAATCTCACCATTTTGTTTCAAAATTTGTCTCGACATTTCATTGTTGTTTCATTATTTTACCTGTAGATTCATAAAGCAATAATGGGTTAATTCTCCCTCTCGCGGAACAAAATTGGCCAAGCTACTTTATATGAAATCAGAGGCGCCATCATAGTTTAGGCGGGCACTGATAAATGAAAACCAAAAGTTGAGTAACAATGAGGAAGCATAGGAGCACTAAACATTCCTTTGGTATTGTGTTTAGAAAACCATTCCTGTTCCAGTAAAGGTACTGAATTATTGCATTTATAATAAACTCACAATCAGCCAATAAGATTTACTGCAAATTGTTATGGTAATTAGAGGATGTAGCTAGTTATGAAAAGTAATGACTCATTCGGAACTAACAGGACAGTGAGGCATTGTTTACATAAACAGGAGTAATTAGTCCTGTGGTACATTAAGAACACATGTTAAATACAAATTAATTTGTTCTTACTGGCAAGAAATGCCAATTGGTCACACATTTATAGCAACTAATGAACATTAGGTCACATTAGATTAGTCGGTTGACAAAGAGTCTGGAAGGGACTGTGTTGAATAGAACATGAATCCACTCTAGTGGAGAGCATTTGCAGGAGCATGGGCTTAGGACGGATGAAAGAAAACATGGGTAAAGAATAGGTAAAGCCAGCAGATTCCATAGCAATGTCAAAGGGTGCTCTCTAGTGGCCAGATGTAAGAACACACCTCTTGACTGATAAGAATCAGAATCAGAATGGGTTTTAATCGCCATGAAAGTTTGCACAGACAAGGAATTTACTTTGGCAGGAAGGTGTATACATTCATCATATAGGAATCTTAACTTAAATAAGTGGTCTACCTATACTAAAGGTACAAAGTCTCACTAATCCTAAGGTGCTTAAGTATGTACATTTTAGAATAAAAATAAACAATATGAAATATAAAATGGCCATAATATACAATTTAAAAATACAATCACTGGAATTTTTCTGTCCTCCAGGGTTCGTGTGGATCCTGCTGGGCCTTCAGCTCTGCGGGGGCCCTGGAGGGTCAGCTGATGAAGACCACAGGGAAACTGGTGGACCTCAGCCCACAGAACCTGGTGGACTGTGTCACTGAAAACAACGGCTGCGGGGGAGGCTACATGACCAATGCGTTCAACTACGTCAAGGATAACCAAGGCATCGACTCAGAGGCTGCCTACCCATACGTTGGCCAGGTACAGAAGGGGCGGGGAAACCTGTGACTGTGCGTGTATCTCAACTTGTCAAGTCAAGTAAATGCAGAGGAAATATGGGAAAATGCGGTCCAGCTGTCTGCTGTCATGTCAGTATCTGTTTCAGCAGATCTTACCCACTTGATTTACCCATAGAGTACATTACTGTTGTCTGATATGGGAAGTGAAAACTGGCGTGCTCTGCGTCTCGTGATTCAAGTGTGTCTCAGACACATGTTGATTTTCGTATATTTTATTTCTCAGGATGAGTCATGTGCTTACAACGTGTCTGGCATGACTGCCTCATGCCGCGGGTACAAGGAGATCCCAGAGGAAGATGAGAGAGCACTGACTGTAGCTGTGGCTAAAGTAGGCCCTGTGTCTGTGGGCATTGATGCCACCCTCTCCACTTTCCAGTTCTACCAGAAAGGTTATTAGGTTATTATTTACGCTCACACAATTTGGGTTGTTTGTTCAGCCTTGAAGTCCTCAAAGAAGAAGATGCCTCTATGGGCGTTACATTGTATTAATAAAGAAGTGAAACATTATGTGGAGTCAAGAAAAAAGGATTTGAACATTGCCTTGTCATTGTCCTATTCATTTCGTTGATGCTAGATGAATTTGTATCACATTTATCACGTATCAGTGGTTTTACATCCCTTTTCTTCTTTTTCTCTGTATTTAGGTGTGTACTATGACCGCAACTGTAACAAGGATGACATCAATCATGCCGTGCTTGCGGTCGGCTATGGGGTCACCCCCAAGGGCAAGAAATACTGGATTGTCAAGAACAGGTGAGGAGTAGGATTGCATCAGATGGCCAAAACTGTTTTTTACAGAACTTTTACAAGCTCAAAGACCATACCAACTGAGGTTGACCTGAATATGTTTAGTCATGTTATGTGAAAGAATGTTGAACAAAATGAGAATTAACGAAGAATTAACTTTTATTCATAACTTATTTTTTAAACAGCATTAACAGTTTATTCTTTTTTTTTCTTGTTTTTTTTGTCTTGATCTGTCTCTTTTAACAGCTGGAGTGAGAGCTGGGGTAACAAAGGCTACATCCTCATGGCACGAAACCGTGGCAATCTCTGTGGCATCGCCAACCTTGCCAGTTACCCTATCATGTGATCCACTGTGTTGCTCAGAGCAAGAAGTGATAGAGTTAAACAAAAGTCCTGGAACAACACATTCATCACACTCTAAATTTGGTGTAGCTTTATGAACCATCGTAAACCGTTATAAAGCCTATTAAGGTTCTTGACAAATCATTGAGGGTGAAATCATGTGAAACTTGATAAAAGTTGATATATTGTATCTTATAAAAGGTTAAGGGTTTCAATACGTCTTGGTCAGAAGTGCCTAACTTGGTTAGTAGTATGATTGTCTAAGGTTACGTGACAGTTCATATGCAAGCACTTTAAAAACACTATCTCATTAATGATTTTGAATTCAGACAGACTTGTTCAATGGTGGTACAACTATGATTGTGATAAGGTATGTGTAGCCTAGCAAACACAGCTCTTTACATAGGTTGTGTTCAGTATATCAGATACCATTGCTGTGCAATGGGAATTTTGTCTCACATTCATGTTAGTGTAGCGGGATTGTGTGGGTAATTGTTAGCATCTTGATGGTGTTGATATTTTTATTTTTTTCTGCATTTTTTCACCAAATTCTGATTATTGAATATAAATGTTATTAAAAAATTACAGTAAAATTTTCATTTTAATGGGTGCATTTTATTGTGTGCAATGTAAAACGCAAACACATTCATCCATTCATTCACAAGAAGCATGAGGGGAAGCAGAAGAGTCTTGATTCTGTTGAGTGGTCTAGAATAGTATTCCCCTCTTATAAGTCTGCCCTTTAATTTCTTCTGTTGAAGACATGTAGATAATACATGTATTTAATATTTTATGTACTCAACTTACCCTAACCCTTTCATATACTCAACAAAGTCAAGCAAAACAGTTACCAGAAATTCTCTGCACCCTTACTCTACTCATTAGGTAATATGACAAATATCCCCTTTTTTAAGTCAGCGTTCAGTAAGCTCATTTAAATAAACTGATGTCATTATGAGGAAGAAATACACCATGTGACATTCACGGTTAGGTATCCAACAGGAAAAGGAGTTCAAAAGCAGAACTACAATCTCTCAAGACAAGTACTTCAACTGGTAGAAAAGGTGAGCCAAAACAGTTTTCTGGGATATAAATGTACGTTTGTATTATAACTGGCAACTTTTAATGTACTAACACATTAAAAGCAACTGTAACCATAGGGAAGTAGTTTTACTTTCACTTTTTAAAGCTACAATGCAATGTTTCCTTCATTTGAGTTGGGCTGAATAAAGACTCATCTCAACTCAAATGAGTTGGCTGTGTGTTGTCGGAGCAACATTCTTATCTAAAACATTTATTTGAGTCATTTGCCTACCTTCTATTTAAAATTATAATAAGACGCAAAATCGCTCCGATATTGGATGGATAGGCTTTGTGTATTTTAGGTCTAGGACTTTTGTGTTTTTCAGGTCTACCTTAAAACAGGTAAGCAGTTGATGGGTAAACTACGCCTATACTTACAGTTGGCTATATATTGCTAAATTCATAAACTAAATTCGACCAACCCCGTTATAGGTCAAAAAAGCACTTGTTTTTAATCAGCCCTTGCTTGTAAATGAAACTGCAGTTTCCTGGAAACAACATATTCTTTTGCAATATAATCGTTTGGTTATCTCTTTGACATTCCTTTGATTACCATTAAATACATTGAAAAAGATACTGTTGGACTGAGAATAATAATAAGGTAAACATTTACCATGCATTTCAGTTGCGTTTCATATGCATTCAATTAGATACGATACACCATGTCTTCTGAGTGATGAGCTGTCTCATTAGCTTATTGTAAAGTAGGGTATCTCTCTCTCTCTTTCTCTCTTTCTCTCTTTCTCTCTTTCTCTCTTTCTCTCTTTGTCTTTCTCTTTTTCTCTTTTTCTCTTTTTCTCTCTCTCATTCTCTTTTTCTCTTTCTCTCATTCTCTTTCGCTCTCTCTCTCACACACAAACTCACAATTTCTACTTATTTAAATTTACCAACTACACTAACTTCAAACACACTTACACACAACCACATTGCTTTTCTTAATTATAGCCACTCAAAGCCATTACCTTGCATAACAGTGAAGCATATAGCTAAATAGAATTTCGGAAGTTAGAGCTAAGGTTTAATCATTGCTAGCGCTGCAGTTTGCTCTAGCAAGGTTGCTACAATACCTAAAGCACTAAACCACTTCCTCTCTGTGGACATTGTTTAAATGTCAAGTCACAATTTCCATTCCAAAGGTAGGCTTGGTAACCACAATGCATTGCGGCTTGTAAGTTTTATAATCATGATATCAATGATACTCAAATGAACTTTTTTGCCTCAGATGTATACAGACACAATGTTGGGGAGCCTTCTGCTAGTTGTGATGTGTGGGGTGGCAGCAGCCTTGGATGCCAAACTGGATTTACACTGGCAGATGTGGAAGAAGCAACATGGAAAGAACTACAAGACTGAGGTTGGTAGCAAGGGCGCCGCCAGGAATTTTGGGCCCCATGAAAAAAAAATCATTTATATTAGTTTTTCCATTTTTTGGGCCCCCTGTCAGTCGGCACCCCTCGTTGGTAGGACTTTTGAGGATTTATATGGTGCCGGTTTGTTTGGTCTCAAAATGTGTTTACGTAGTAGGCTTATGTAATTCATGTTCTTGCTCAAAACCACAATGGCCGGGTTTCCCAGATTCATTAAGAAGCTGTTAACGCTAAGAGCTTCTTAAGAACGTTGCAAGAGCGTTCTTTAGCGCTCTTAGAACGTTCTTAGGACCCTCTTAGCGTTAAGAGCTTCTTAACAAATCTGGGAAACCTGGCCAATGACATCCACACAGCCAACAGCTTTTGGCCACAGACAGATTCATCCATGTGTCCTTGAGGTATTGTCAAATAACATGTTACTGTAATATCATGTGTGATATATGTTTTGAACACTTGTGTGTGACCTATGTGGACAGGTTGAAGAGTTAGGCAGAAGGGAGGTCTGGGAGAGAAGTCTTCAGCTGATCAGCCTACACAACCTGGAGGCATCTATGGGAATGCACACCTATGACCTCGGCATGAACCATATGGGAGACATGGTGAGCAAATGCTGACCATGCCAAAGGCTGGGTTAAGACCCTGTTATCTGATTGGCTGTTAGCATTATAGTTGTGTCTTAGTGTACCCCTTGCTTATTCATAAAGTGTTGGTTGTGGGTGTAATACATTGGAATACACAGTCATTATTCATATTGAACTTGACTTGGTTAAGTTTATGGAAAATAATCATTTTTAATGACTTCACAAACTGTATATTGACTCGAAAACTTGAAAACCTGTTGTGTTACAATGCAATCAGGTGTTGAAAGTCAGGTGAGTGTCTTGCGAAATGTATTCTTGCCCCATTGTCACATTGCTTGTTCTCATTTTGCAAAACTGGTTTTACGTAAGCTAAAGGAGGAAGATATAATGGATCAAACTTGTTTTAACCATACAGAGTGCTGACAGACTGCAACACTCTTTTACCATTTTATAGGGAAGAGAAATGTCGGAACCAGGGGAGGTTTTAGGCCATTTCAACTGGGAGGGGGGCTAAGCTGGGGCAACTGTTAGAGGGGCAAGTTACATTAAACATTATTGTTTTCTTCACTGCATTGCTGACATTACAGGAACCAGCAAAATACCATGTTTATAACTATTCAGACTGTGCACTGCACGGCACTGCCATCCCCCCTGCATTCTCCACACACCCTGTTGTAAATATACACTCTTTTTACACTGATTATTTCTTTGTCCTGTCACGTGTCCTTAGACTGAAGAGGAAATTCTTCAGTCTTTCGCTTCTTTGCAAGTCCCTGCCAACCTTAAGAGGGAGCCATCTGCATTTGTCGCCTCATCAGGCACCCCTGTGCCTGACACAGTAGACTGGAGACAGAAAGGCTATGTCACACCAGTCAAAAACCAGGTACGAATGCACTGTCATCCATTCAGGCTTATTTTCGCACATGGTTTAATGGTGGGACCTAAATTGCTTTGTTCTTTCTGAAATATCTGAAAAAGTTGGCTCTTGTCAGATATCAGTTCCTTTTTTTAAAGGGACCTTTTCCATGTCATGTGTTTTTGACTTGGTTCCTTTTGATTGAGGAAGTAATTACTTGAAATGTTGTTGAGCAAGTTTGGTACTGCATATTTACCGTTTGCTCTGGTCAACAGGGCAAGTACTGACACGCATTCCTTCATGTCGGGGTTTAATCATATGTTGTTTTTACAGACTTATACTAACTTGTACTTACTTGTGAAATGTAATTACAAAAGCATTACATTTTTAACACACTGCAAAGAAGTCTTATGTTTAAGTGTACATTAAGACCCGCGGTATGAACAATGTTTTCATTTGAGATTTATTTTTATTTATAAATAAATAAAAACATTTGCTCTGCACTGAAGGGTTCGTGTGGATCCTGCTGGGCCTTCAGCTCTGCGGGGGCCCTGGAGGGTCAGCTGATGAAGACCACAGGCAAACTGGTGGACCTCAGCCCACAGAACCTGGTGGACTGCTCCTCCAAATATGGCAACAAGGGCTGCAATGGAGGCTTCATGAACCAGGCTTTCCAGTACGTCATCGACAACAAAGGCATTGACTCAGACACGTCTTACCCATACCAAGCAGTTGTGAGTGTTGATGATTCTATTCACACTAGAGATTGACTTACCAAACATGAAGTGACTTACCAAACATTACACAAGTGCAACAAGAAAAAGCTCATTACTCTGTCTGATTCTTGTTGGCGGTTTCATGTCATTGTGGTTTGGTAACTAACAATGTTGAGTTTTTGCCAAACCTTTTAGCAAGGAACTTGCCACTACAACCCCTCCTACCGCTCTGCCAACTGCACTGGATACAGTTTCTTGCCAGAAGGAGATGAAACAACCTTAAAGCAGGCTGTGGCTACGATTGGACCCATCTCTGTCGCCATTGATGCTACTCGTCCCAGTTTTATCCTCTGGCGCAGTGGTATGGTTCACTTCCTGTACTGTCATAGAATTAGAGCTCTTACAGTATTCCCACTGTATGTCATTTGAATGTGATTCAACATGAGACCTTGCTCATACTGTCAACTCTTGTATCTGTTCAGGAGTTTACAATGACCTAACCTGCACAAAGACTATTAATCATGCTGTCCTTGCTGTGGGATATGGCACACTAGATGGACAGGACTACTGGCTTGTGAAGAACAGGTATGGAGATTTTACCTAGTTAATTTCATTAATTAATGTATCTGATTAATCAAGGATAAACAGTGGGTATTTTTCTATAAAGTAAAATGTTATAGTGTAGCTACTGTATTTCCTTTTTCAATCATCCATCTGATTTCTAGCTGTTTACAAAGCATAAAAGGGAAGTGAAAGAAAAAGATTTTCAAAGTCTGAATTAACTTTTAAAGTTGTATGTTGAGGTTTATGGTCAAACGCTGTTGTTAGGAACTTACAAATGTCTCCATCTGCCTATTGTAGCTGGGGAACAGGATTTGGAGAAAACGGGTACATCCGGATGTCTCGTAACAGAAACAACCAGTGTGGCATTGCTCTGTACGGCTGCTACCCCATCATGTAACTCCTGACATCAGCAATGCATCAAGTAGCATCACTGGGAAACCTGAACTGGATGTGTCAATTTAAGTTATCTTTTGGTAATTTTTCATGTATCCCGTAGCCTTTCTTATCTTGTTTTCACTATCTGCACTTCTTTGGACAGGTCAAGTCATTCATGTACTGGTTGGGTGACCAGTAATACTAAGGATGAACACAACTACTTAAGCTGTGCAAACAATCAAACTTTTGTACTTGATTTTTATATTTTAGTTACTTGCATTTGAAAATCATAAGATTATTTTTTTTGTGCTGGCCTGATCAAAATCATGCAATTTTCATTTGTATGAGTGTAAAGATAGCTGTACTCTACTTAAAAATACTCCAGATATAATACAGTAAACAAGAACGTTTTAAATCAACCCCCATTATATTACTGCAAGGTTGCAATTATTTTCCTTTATTTACATGTTGCCTACCACCTGTCCAAGAAGATTGAGAAAGTGAAATAAAAACTTGGGGCGGAAACAAGTTATTTTAGACAAATCAGGATTTGTTGATGGTGCTGTTTCACCCCATCAACACATATTTTATATATATAAATATATATATATCATGTATATTATATATCAGGAAGCAGCCTGATCAGTTCTGTTGAAACCAAATCTCTGTAGTTGTCAAAAAAAAACTAATAGAGAAGCCTTAAGCCAACAAGACTGTTTGATTTTTGTTCAATGTTTTTCTGGTCAAGGAGGATAGGGTTGAAAAGGGTTAGTTCTGCTCCCTGAACCACAGTTATCTTACACCACATCCATACTCCATACTCTGTGTTTCCATTTATCTTAAATAAAGCCAGCAGACTCCTTTACACCATTGGGTTACAAATGAGTCATTTTTATTTTTTAGTGCAACATCACAACAAACAATTTCACATGAGGTATTCAAAGGGATTCTCTTTAGTTATTGATACAAAATGTCCCACCATGATTGACGTTTAAAGTGTTGTGTTTTTTTTAAAGCCTTTGGTTGGTTAGCCACATTCATTAGTAAGTCTAACACATGAACAAAAATGGCACTATAGTTTGGTGGGTGAGTCAAAGTTGAGGAAACTCAGACTAAGTCAACTATAATATTCCCCTCAACTTGTCATCATTAAAGCTTTTGTATTGATTCATTTATTCCTACTTACAACAGTGGGATCAAACAGTATTTCAACTACACTAAACATCTTGGAGAAGGGGAGAATGGTTTACAAATGTGGAAAAATAGCTTTTATCTCCTCTGACCTTTTTTGTATCCGAATGAGCAATTCAGTTTAGTACTTTGGGATTTTGTGAACTGTTACAGTAAACCACATGATTTTAGATGGAAAACATGGAATAGGCAACATTGATTACAGCAAGATCCTCCTTGCTTGGATTGTCACCTCCTTTTTTTGGTATTGAAAATGATTTTATTATATACAGAACATGTATAAATATGACATTCTAGCATACTGGACTAAGCTTTGGCTGGACAGGGTTTGGTTTGTACCCTATAACAGATTGATTCCAGCACACTTGGTTTGGAAAAGGCATGACGAGACAGATGGGCAGATAGATAAATAGAGCGACAGACAGACACCCTGACAGGATGGAATCTTTGGTTAAGGAACAGCTTGGCCACACAACATCTCACACAGTTGAGGTAGATGGGTAAGTCTTCATGTACACGGGGGGTATGAGTTGGGGGAGGGGGGGACGTGAAGGGAGCATTAGGGTTACTATGTCAAAAGACTTTCCTCTGAACAAATCACCTTGTGTCAGTTTTAAGTTCCACTTAACGAACCTGGAGTTACATAAATACAGGGCTGCACTAGTGCCAGTAATAATTAATACCAATAGTAATTAAATGGATATCGATACAAGATGGATTTCTTATTGTTTTTTGTTTTGTTTTAAACATCTTTGTTTCGTGTTTTAATCCAAAGAATTTAACAAGTATTAACTCCCATAAAATAAGCCACAAAAAATTACACGGCGATCTAGTTCTAGGGTGATGTTTCCTTACAAACCACTAAGGGGTGCCACAGTCTAATTTGTGGCTGAAATCTGCAACAGTAAAGTCTACTCTCTCTTTGTAGAAAAGGCAGATCTACTTCAGTTGACACACAACAAGGTTACAGACAAAGCCTTTGGCCTGTCCCAATTTTGTGCCAGACTCATTTAGACATACAAAAAAAATGAATGAAAGGTGTCTCCTTCTCTTAAAACAACAGTGACAAGGTGGAAAACCTGGTTAGGTATTTTCTTTCTTTCTGCACCAAACATCCCGCCTCCACTCCTTGGCTCAAAGCATGCTTACAGTTGTTGCTCATTAAACTTTAATTCACCCCCCCCCCCCCCGCCCGCCCTATTCCCTGAACATCGCCTCACGTTCTAGAAGATTCAGCCACCCCTCTGATCTCCCCGCCCCCTTTGAATGCCCCCTAAAGCCCCACAGGTCTGGCCGAGAGCAGACCTCTAGACCCAATACCTAGAGAGGAGACGGATGGTGTAAAAAAAAAGCCCCCTTTGATGTCTGTGAAAAAGTCGATGGCCTCTTTCATGACCGCCTGTCTTTCAAGTGCTCGCTGTGAAGGGAGACCCAGCAACATGCCCCTCCAAAGGTTACAAGACAGGCTGGGTGAAAATTGCCGAGTTAGCCCCGCCGCATCAGTGAGAACCTTGGAGAACTCTGGCAGGTTGTGGAACTGAGAACTGGCAGAAGGGATGAGTCTGGAGGATAACGACAGCACACAGAGGGGGACATAGATGCTTGTGTCTGCACTGCAGCCAGGGGAATCACTACTTCCATGCAATCCCCCAGCAGCTGCACAATACACGTTTGCATGTGGTCTCAGAAGATTCGCACTTGAGAGCTTTCAGACTAAGTGCAACACTGCACACTTTGCCGAACAGTGTTTAAACACAACTTTACAAGCAACCTGTGAGGCCTATGGGATGTCACATTATTATTATTATTATTTTTACCACAACATTCAAACAAGCTTGGCCTTAGCAAAAGAGTTTATCGCAGAGACATTTGACAAGATTAAAGGAATCCCCATAATTCTACAAAAACAAAGGCCAGGCCTTTAAGATAGAGAGAGATACATAACATCACTGAGACTACAGGGGAGAGAAGTAGTTAGGCCGTACATTCAGGGAGGACAATCTTAATCTTTGGTATTACGATGGGATCCTATTTCTAAAAGTGCCCATCAGAAAAAAATCTTCAGTTTCACACAGACATACAAAGCATTGTTAAATAAATACTTACAGTATATAGATAGCATAAATTAATAACTAAATAAATAGAGAGGAAAAAAACAATAAATACTTAAATGCAGTAATAAATACATTGATCAGTTCGGCAATTGCATTTTAAACATATCGCTCCAACTAAACTGACTATATGGAGACATGTTAAAACCATCTCTTTGTGGAAAATAATTACCTTGTACATAGCAGGACTGGAACAACAACCCGCACTTCCAAAATGTTTCTATAAATAGAGTGATGTGCTTGAAATCTGTACAAAAGGGCTGAAAGAATCACATTCCTCCATTTTCTAGACTTCTGTAAAAAAAGATTTGCAATGGAGCAAAGTTGTGTTTAGTTGAGTGTTTTGAAACATGGGTGGAAAAAATACTACAACATTATTCTACATCGTATCATGAGTACCTCTCCTTTATGTTCATTGTATTCAAAAGATTGACATGTTGAGTCAAAATGGCTACGACGCTTTTGATTGGAAGGTCAGTCAATGTCTTAAAGCTAGAAGGTTGCACCAATAAGTCTCTGATATGGCATCCTTTGCATTCTGCCTTTGTTGACAGACGTGAAAATTCCAGTAAAATACACTTTGGTTTCCTGCCTTGAAAACTCTGATTAATTCAAGTTGGAACCATCAATGAGACGCATGAGATATTCTAGGTGATCCTGTTGTCTTGGAAATGATTGAGAACTGAAAATCGTGTAGAGTAAATTACATTCCTGATACTCCACACCTAGAACTTGGATCATCTCCTTGGGACTAGGAATCCTGTGAACCTTGTTAGGTGGAGTTCTCAGCACTCTGTTCTTCAGAAATTATTAGCCTGATGGAGCTATGCAATTGATACACCTGTATTTTTCCCTGTCACCTACGTCATTTGATTCTTCAGAGAAAAGCAGGGCATGAACATGGAGGAAAGGAAACAATGCCTAAGTATGAGGGACAAACAAGGCTTCCAGATTCACGGGTGCATCCTGATGATTTACACCCCAGGGGCACATCAGGGTAAGAATCTGCCTCTTTTTCAATATCTTCATCAAAATAATGTGATGAAATGGTGTCTATTTTGAAGTCAGGGGTGTTTACCATGGCCATCTTCAAACTAAAAGGAACTTTGCACCCTCGACTATACAAATTAGCATCTCCTCTTACACAATCATTTCTATCACCTCTTTCATTCCCAGTGGTGATCACTTTGGTTTGAAATGCCTTGTCGTCTTCGAAACATACACTAGCTAACTCCATCACTCCCTCTGAAAATGAGGAGTACATTATTACGCCTGATCTCTGCCTAGACCAGTCTATGCGCCCCCTATTCTCCCGACGGCTCCATGCCACACCGCCCATATCCCATCAGGCTGTGCTGCAGGACACGGCGGAGGAGGACATGCTGGAGCCTGAGGAGCCGGTGGAGGAGGGACGGCCCTCGTCCGCCCACTTGTTGATGTTGCGGCGCCGGGCATTCATGAAGAAGTTACTGACGGTGGAGAGCTCCAGGCCAAGCTGTTGGGAGATGGTAACCTGCAGGTCTTTGGCGGGCCGGTGGTTCTCCCTGAAGATGGCCATGAGCGTACGCCTCTGGAGGTCAGTGAACACCAGTCTGGTGCGCTTTGGTCCCTGGTTGCGCTTCAGTTTACTCTGCTCCTGTTCCTTCCGTTTGCAAGCTATAGGCAAACAAATAGTGGATGGGTTAGGGGAGTGAATGTGTGTGGGGACTGTTAACTAAAACAGGCCAGCAGGCTAACTAGGATAAATGGATTAATGGAGAAAAAAAGGATCTGTTGAAAGAAAACAATCTAACTAGGCAACTCTGATGAGTTTAAAGTGATGAATCAGCAACATGTTCCCCTGCACAGGAATCAAGACATTCAGCTTGTCACACCTGATTAAATGCAAGTAGGTTAAGCTGTACTTGGATTAATTAGACGACTAGACAAAGCTCATGTATCAAACCTTACCGCCCAAAAGAAAAAGACATAAAAGAAATACGAAAGAACCAACCAGATAAAACAATAAAACAGATTTTTTCTTGTTAGAGTTTTTTAAGTGGATGTTTGTCATTGTCCTCAATTCCTTTGAATTATTTATGGTCATACACATTTCAACTATTGACAAGTTTTGGGAGCAGTTATGTGGCTGAATCCACTCGAACATCACAGCATGTCCAGCTACACTGCAACTTAGGCCTTGTCAAACTCAATTCTAACAACAAACGTGTGTATCTTCCTTTTTTATGGAGTCCATTTGGTGTCGAGTTATTGAGCTATCCACTGAGCTGATAGCACCTCTATTTACCCAGGTCTATTTTGCAGTATGTGTGAGCCAATTTCCAGCTAGCATATAGACTGATGTGTTCTGCTTTACTCAGCTAAAGGTCTGGAGAGGGAAAAATCATAGTAGTGTAAAAGAAGAAAGAACAAAGGTGGAGCCAAGCAACCAAGGATTTGTAGAGTGTTATCCTGTTAGCCGTATACATTTTTTTTATCAGATAGTTAGCATAATACAGTATATAATCAAATGTATTCACTTGTGTAAGAGGTCCTTACGGAATATTTCCGTATGAGACTAACTTCTAGTTCAATGCATCGTCTGAAGGAGTTAGACAAATATATCACATTAACCTACACCCTGTCTATCTCAGTTAGCAGTCAATGGTCAAACAGCCTTAATTTTTTCCTTTCTCACTGCAGCCAAAATAACATTCCCTTCCAATACAAAAGATCCCAGGGAGAATTCATGCAATTGAAGATAAATAATAAAAGATCTAAGTTACATTAAGTCAGTGTAAAAATGTAAGAAAGGCAGAGCGAGAGAGAGGATAGATGTAAAAAAATGTGTAGGTTGTGCTAAATTCCATTTGAGAATAGACAGGCAGTTCCACATGTATATTTTTATAGACGTCTCTTTCTGTGCATATCCACAGCTATATCTTTAACCTCCACTGAATTGTGATACAACTGTATGGACTGAAAATGGTACACCCACTGTTGTATTTGTTTACAAATCTATCTGCCTCACACTCCCACCCCCATCATCTCTCTATCTGTCAGCCTTGCCTCCATCTACCTCCTCTTTGCCTTGCCAGACACTTCAACATCATTAGTTTCTCATAAAAGTAATTTACATGTGGCGGAGAGAGTGAGTGATAATCACTTTAGGGGAACTAATTTATTTTCTATTAAAGGGGTTACGTCAGAGGTGAGTGAAACAAGCAGAGTCTGCAGTGCCCACTGAGTGTTTGAGGTCCATAAGGGTTCTAAGACATATTTGGGCGACTCCTGTAATTACCTAAATGTACACTTTTAAGACATCTCAATCAGCAGTGTGTGGTTGTTGCTTTTTTTGCTGATGATGAGAAAGGTTTTTCTAAGAGTAAGCAGACATTTCATTGATTGGCTCATGTCTGCTTATAGCAAAACATAGAATACGAAACAATTCTTATGCTTACTGTGTAAGCCAAAGTCGATCCTAAACCCATAATGTAAAAGCATAACTGTCATGTCTAAAACCATACTGCTGCATACTGTACCAGTGCCATCATAAAATAACATTAGATTTTGTTACGAAACGACATAGTCCCTATAATATGAATAGGATATCAAATGAATCCGTATGCACAAAAAATATTATACGCTTGCTGCAATTCACAGTGTGCATTCGCTCCAAATCATTATCCAAAAGGAAACACTTGACTTTCTGAAGATCTCTTCTCTCATCAACTTAAGATTAGAAGGCCTATTCATTTTTAGGCATCTACAGGTAATTAGCATTTCTGAGAGTTATCGAACCACGTCTCATTAAAATACTTTAGGACTGAGATGTCAGAAACATGTCAATATTACTAAAACTAAAATGTAAAAGAAAATCCAACGGCTACATTTTTCACGGACGTTACATATTCCAGAAGATGGCAGCTATGGAGCACACACTCGCAGCTTCAAAAAGTAACGACAGAAAGGAAATGATAGTGGTGAATAGCTTGCTTGTACCCTGGATTTATGGGTTGTGCGAGGAGTCATGGTGTCCTACTCCTCTCTTTTCCTCTCCCCCTCCATCCCGTCCTCTCCTTTCTCCCTTAACGGCGATCATAACGCCAACCATTAAGTAAATGCTTCCTTATGCTGTAATCATGTGTAAAAGGCTTGCAATTACCATGCTATAAATCCCTGGCAGTGGGGCTACTCCTCGAGACATAAATATTCCCCCATAGGCTTCGTATGATCGTGGGAACAGCCCCTAATCATGATGTATGCCCCTGTCTCGTGTTGCTGAAACGTGATCGAAAGCCCTTTCCCTACCCCCCGGCGCCTGAACCTCCACCCCCTTCCTAGTCGACCCCCTCTTGTCTCCCCCCCTCCAGCTCCAGCCCCAGCCCACCCCCTGCTGATTTCTTGGGCCAGGGGCTGATAGAAATTATTGATTAAATCTGTGCAGCTCAGACTCCTCGACCCACAGAGGCTGGTTAACCCCTTTATCACCAGAACGGGTAGCTGGAACAGCCAGATAAAAACAACATTGTTTGTTTTGAACCAAGGTTGCGAAAGAGCAATTGTCCTGTTTACAATATTTAAAATGCAGATGTGTTCTGGAACGTAACATTTGAGCTACAAAAATGTAATGCAACTGTACATGGTGGTGGCTAAGGCTTTGTGGCATTCATCACTGGGGGATGGTGCAGTCACTGAAGCCAAGGCATAAACCACATTGACCTTTCCTATTCATTTAGACCTTTAGTCAAGGGCTTCAGGTATCCTCTTTAAAGTTATATTCCCTAACCCCTCTCAACTTAAAGTGGTAAGGCCCCACTGTGTGGTCTTTGTCTTGCACAGTCTCGGACTACTGTCAGATCACCTGATTAACAAGCAGAGGTTGGCTTGGAGATGCATCTTATATAAAGTGCAGTACCATATACACGAACCAGAATGGAAAAAAAGATGCTGCAGATAAGCATTAGACATAACCTGCTCCATATAAGCGCCTCATCGTGCCTCTGGTAATAGAAACGACGATGGATTTCTATAATCGGGCCCACCATTGATCTTAAAAGTTTTGCGTAACAATCGCAGAGCCAAAACATCAAAAATACCAATCCTGACTTGCACTGAAGGACCTTGCTGAAGGACCTTGTATGTATTTAAGGGAGTGCTGCATTAGGTGGATCATCTTAAAACTTGAGGCGTGAAGCGAAGAACACTTGAGTTATCTTCAGACTGTGGAGCACACAGCACTGTGCATTCTAATTCCAGTCTCGATTTGCCGATGCGGTCGAGGTGTGTGTGGGCAAGGCGTGCTGTGCTTTCCCATGGAAATCAATAGAGGCTTGTAATTAAACAAAAGGGGGTTGGCCAGGGGAAAAAACAACCCCCTCGGAAAGTAGGTTATGTAGAAAAGTGCAGAGCTGTCCAAATTGTGGCTTTGCCAGGAACTAAATATGCAAGTTAGACTGTGTGTGTGTGTGTGTGTGTGTGTGGGGGGGGGGTTAGCGCACTTTCAATACATTCTCCATGTTGGGCCTTCAATTTTTTATGACTAAGATTGATCCGCTCCTTAAATTTTCAACAGTGTGACAAAAATATATTTGTGTGTACTCATACATAAACCAACAGCATTCCAAAAATGTCAAACTGTTAGTTAGATAATCCGACCATAAACCTTTAGCCTATAAAAATAAAGACAAAGGACATCCAAAAATGTTGCTATAATAAAAACTGTAGAATGCTACTGAAACTAGCACCCCATATACTGTAAATTGAATGCATTAACACCTCACCCTCATTCAAGATTTGATTCATTAAATAAACAGCATAAACAACATAAGCTGTTGAATAAAACAATCTCTCCGAACTCTAACAACACTAATCACTAGCAAACTAGACACAGTATAACATTTTGTCAAATGGAGGATGTACACATGTGCTCAGAGAGCCAAACAATCAAAGATCAATAATTGTGAGGGGATTGCAAGAGTGCACAATCATTACTTATAAACCCTATTGTGCTTTTGGGCTTAATCAGTTGGGTTGCTGACAGATAGTGAAAAACTGTGATTAGCTGTGCTTGCCTACACACACGCACAGCTCACAGACCCCTGCAGTGAACAGAACACTAGCCGACACAGGCACACACTCCCCTCTGCTCATCTCATATTACTGTGTTCATTTGGATCTCTTTCTAGGACAGACCTCTTCAGCTGCATGTATCAGATGGATTCTCAGTCCCTATGGAATGACAACACTGTAACATGGCACTGTACACTGTGCTATCTTGTCTTCAATGCGTATCCCCCATGAATATCAAATATCAACCAACAGATTAGCCATTGCCTTTTAAGAAGTTCTCTTTTTCCCGTCATAAAGCTGCCTCGAAGCTGCATTGACTATTATCCACAGATAAACAATATAAGTGGGTCTCAAGCTTAATGTGTAATAAACGATAACACGAGGGATCTTTCAACATAAAAATAATTGTAATTTTACAGTGACTGCTACAGTGAAGATCTTAAGTTAGGAATGATTTACCTATTTCCTGCCAAAGGCTCAGACCTAATTTGTGTCAACTATCTTGCCAACTTTAAACTTCAGTCAAGCATCAAGTAGACATTGCAGAAATCCTTGCAGAAATGTAACATCTACTGACATGTCCTCTCTGCCCATCGTATGTGATTGTTTTGAATTATTAAATCCCTTACTGCTATCTGTGTAATTCCATAATAGTTGCTCTATGGTTCACTTAATGGAAGGCCAAGTGTCCATGATTTTTTTGGAGGCATAGTAATGGATCTGGCACTGCTAGGCCAACGCATAAATGGAAATAGTGTATAAAATTGAAAATCACACAAAGCAACCCCTGTGTGCAAAAACTATGTGTATAGAATGTGTGGAACAAATCCTTATTTTACTGTAAGCTTTGGACATTATATACACACTCAATAAACAATGCTTATAATTTGAATCTTAAAATGGTGCCCCAGTATGAGTATAGCTTTTACCTCAGCATAGGATATACTTAATGTCTCTGAGGCTCTGCCCTGAGAAAGATATTGTTTAAGAAATAGTGGATTTTATGGACAAAAAATGTGGTGTGAGAAATGCAGTGTGTTTTGATTTGGTTGTTTGTTTGTGTTTGCCTGCTGAAGAAAGAGATATATCTTACCCTCCAGTCTCAGAGAGGCCATCCTTTGAAACTCTGGTTCCTGGAGCCATCGGGACATCCTCTTGAAGGTCTCACGGCCAGACTTGAGCTTGCCCCAGGGCTTCGGGTTCCTCAAGAGGTCAGACAGAGTACCCTGTGACCTACAGAGCACCCTTTCTGCAAAGATGGCCTGAGGGATGCTGTACCTCTTCAGCTCAGTGATGATCCTCTGGGCCACATCCCTGGTGTTGATCTCCTCTCCAGCTGCAACTCCACTTCCACCTCCCTGGGAGCTGGGCAGCATGCCCTCACAGGGCGAAGACAAGGAGGAGGACGAGGCGGAGGAGTAAGGGTGCTCCCCTGCCTTGGAAGACTGCTGACTGGGGTGGGGGTGCTGATAGTGCTGGCTGTAGATGTGAGGGTGGTGGTTGGGTGCATGCTGCTGGGACTCCATCTTGTTTAGCTGATGGCCAAGTGAAGAGTCGTTCCCAAGCCCTGGCGGGGACATGTCCCGACCAAAGTCCGCCGTCCGGCAGAAGATGTTTCCACCATGGACCTCATAGCTGCTTGGAAGCATCTGGCCAGGGTTGCCATTTGGGCTGTTTCCCAAGCTGCCATAGCCGTGCATTGGAGTACCCAAGCCAGAGCCTGTGGAAGGTGGGGAGAGGCTTTGTGCCATTGCCAGATCCTTGCCATAGGGGTTGTAGAAGTTGCCGCCAAGGCCTCTGTCCTCGCGCATAAGAGTAAAGCTCCCAATGACGTTGCTGACCGGAAGGCAGGGATGATGGTGGTGGTGATGGTGAAATTTGTCATCGAAGGGCTGCAAGGGAGTAAGGGTGGTGTACGTGCTGCCACAGCTAGACGGAGCGTCGCCTCCATAGCCCAGCGCAGACATGGAGTGGTCGAAGCCTGGAGGTCGGTGCTCAGGCTCCAGGGACATGGAAGGGCCCCCGAGGGAGGGCCTGGGGAACGCTGCTGAAAGGTCCCTTGAATGCAGTATAGCCCTGCCATCTTGGCTATGTGCAAGCTCAGAGTGGCTGTGGATGGACATCTCCCCTAGACTTCCATCCATTTTCTAATTCGATAAGATTATCTTTTTTGTTCTTATTTGTTCTTTTCACTATTATTTTCTGGATGGTCCTTCCCCTTTCATGCACGACTATGGATTTATTGATTTCAGAAAAAAATGATTTCCGTGCTTATGGTGCGCCTTAATTATTTATCTGATAAACTTTAGTGTCAAAGCTCCCTCAAACTCCGGGACATTGAGTGAGTAGAAGATTAAGTAAAATCAACAATCACATTATCTTTGTGCAACAACACACTTGCTTCCCCCGAGGTCCTCGATATAATCGTTGTTTTTGTGCCTACAGGAGACAACACAATAGGTTTATGAATTTGTATTGGTATATACTCACCATTGAAATAATAACCATATTGCAAAGTTGTCATATTTCATTGCAAATCATAATTATCATACTGATCACTGTATTCGAAAAGAGAGGAGCAATTGCTCCGAGAGCACACAAACAAAACATCCATCGTGATGAATGCTATAGCCAGAAATTGCGAGAGTGTATCTACAGTTACATGTTTGTCTCATGCAAAGTTCTGAATAAAGGACTTTCGCGCATGCTATGTTTAAGACAAATACGTCAGGCTTGCATGCCTCTCAACGTAAAACAGGCAACGAAAGATGCTCTTCGATATATATGCGAACGTTTCAACGTTACAATCATAACATTTAACGGTAAAGTGGTGTTTTAATTGTAGCATTCTCACCTTTTTAAACCCTTATCTGAGCGCATTCGAGGTTGTGGTCGGTCCACATCTCTCCGATTGTGTCGCTTGTCTCCGGTCAACCAACCTCTCCGCGCAGTATCATACGATTGGTAATGTATAAAGAGACGCTTATTCAAGGAAAAGCCAAATAATTGGCGATGAGCTAAACGTATTTTCTTGTCCTTTTGTCTTATTTCTACGGTGAAACGTATAGCTTTAGCCGTACTGTTTTTTACCTAGCAGCTATCCTTTTCTTTCATTATCTCGTGAGATTTTCCTCCACCTCTTCCCTCAGCCTGCCACTTCATCGATTTCACCACGAACTCTTTCTCTTCTCTTCCTCCCCCCTCTCCCACTCGCTCCTTTCAGTACGTCACAAGCTTAAAATCTGACAGATGTGCAATGAAATTCCAACTCCAATTAACCCTTTCGCTTCGGCCAACGTCTCTAGGGAGGGTGTTGGGTTTGACCAACGAGGTGAAGACAACCCCTTTCTCACAACCCCAAAGTTAAGCCTTTTTATCTAATAGCATGCAGAGCTTATGAATTATGTGAGCGTGCGATTCCTGGCCACAGCTGAATTTTAACATTTGCCTCACTTGATTACCCACTACAAATGTGTGTGTGTGTGTGTAATGCTGCAAAACTGATGTCGTTTTGTTCACCCAAAAGTGCCCTCAAATAACAATTCCCCGTAGCCTACATTTTATCATCTGTAGCCTACTGCAATTAAATTTATTATGCCTCTTGCAACGTCTATTATTAAATTTGATATGTATATTTTATTTTAGCATTACTATAGTGATTATGATTGTCTGACATTTATTAAGGAATGCTATAGGTTATGTTATAACTGTTGTTATTTTATGAGCCATTACAAAAAGTGTAGGCTATTATTCAATTATGAGATTCACAGCACTGGTTTATTTAGCTACTGTAAGAAATATATAGGCCACATTTAACATAGGCCTATAATGTTGCAAGGAGATTAAATTCCCTACATAAAATATCTAAGAAAAACAGTAAATGTTTCCCCTCAAAATGTAGGCTACAGATGTCACCGAAATATAGCCTAGGTTAAGTTCCACCCTTAGGTATTGTCAAGTAGGTAACATGCTCGTAATTCATTTAGGTAACCTCTTCATCAGCACTCCACCCACGGTTGAATAGGCCTATTGACAGGAGATTGTGCACTTCAGTCTTAAGTCCCTCAACAATATCAATGAGGTCATTCGTTTAAAAGCGACCTTTTTAAATAAGATACTCAACCTATAGAAAATTCAGCTTTAGCTTTTCATTTAACACAGCACTTAACCTACTGTAGGCCGCTCGGTGTGTGTGACCGTGTAGATCAGGGATAGGGAGATTTGGGAGTTGAGAGAAGATCTAGTTGATACTTGGCATACTAATCATATATAACTGTCAGTTTAATTTTCAGAGATGAGCAATTCTAGCGTTTGAAAAAATTCCGTGTGCGGTGTGGGACCGCTGCCTTCCCGGAGCAGATGCTGCCCTATCGATCCGCGCCGCCAAAGCCAGGATGGAAAGATACATGTATGGATAGCAAGTAGCTTGAGGTAAAATGGTCAGCAGCTACAGAGCGAAAATAAGAGGTCTTTTTAGGAGGTTGAGGTGAAAGTTCACCTTCTGTGGTTGAAAATCAGAGTTATCCTTAAACTGCCGACGTGGAGTGTGACACACAACTTTAGGATAGGCTACTTCGCTTCACAGTTATTAAATAATAACTTAATAAACAGAAACTCACAGCCTTAACCTAGTAGGCTATTGTAAAATAAATAAATAAATATTCACCAGCTCCTATACATCAGTGGTCTGAACCCACAATCCCAATAAATAGGTTGATGCATTAAATAGGCCTAAATAAATAATTAAATAATAAAAAAATCACTGTCATGCAAACACCAGGCAAGTAAAATGTTGAGTTCGTGAAAACCATTGAATAAAACATAATTTGTAATTATGTTGTTAGGATAAGAATTTCACTGGGATAACTGTGAAAATCGAAGTTTATTCCTGCAATGACCTCTACCAGATTTCTGAGAGAAGTGCGTTTGAGCGCCACTCTAAAGAAGCGTAACTGCTTCGTCTGGTTTAATAATATGCTTTCATTTAGGGTAGGCCGAGTGATTTAATATGCAGTCGATTTAATTATTCATAGTCTTTGAATTCCCCCAAAACATTACCTATGTAGGCTACCTTGGTGGAAAAACATAGGCCCCTAAACAAAAACACTGGTATCCGCTACTCTATCTCTAGTCTATACGTTTACTGCAGTAGGCCTATCCTCATAGGATATAGTAGGGCCTACAGAATTCAGAAACTTTCTATAAGTCTTGTTTGGCAAACGGAATAGACTATAGGGCCTACCACACACGCTGAACCTCATACACACACACATACACATTCCTTATAAGTCAATTACCGTTGACTTTCCTGCTGTCAAAACCAGGCCACTTTTTCTATGACTTGAATGATTTTATAATGGCCTTTTACCGTAATGCACAACGATCAGTCTGAATTACGATGAAAGAGTTGTAGAGGACCTAATTTCCTCATCCGTTGTCTGAACAATTTCGGATCATAAAAACTCTGCAAATGGAAAGCCTATATTGAAAATACTTCCCACGATGTACAGTTATTAAGGAAACAGTTGAAAACAGACAAAGGAAAAACGTTTATTTTTATTTCAGCATTTGACATTTATAAAACGTCCTCTAACACGTTGTAAACAAACAATCCATGGCAGCATTCAGACAATACAACAACAAACATACAACAAACACTATTCAATTTAAACAAAACAACTGGCAGATGTGCAGTAAAGGGCCTATAGTCTGAACCTAATTTCGGATAACAAAAGTGAGTTCATACACTAGAATAAAAAAATACTTCATGAACTAAGTACTGAAGTGTTTTAGATATAGGCTGCATAGCCATTGAGTAGGCTAGTTTGACTGGCTTTGTTTAGGGGAATTTGCAGGTAGGCAAATTTGAAAATGTATATGCGAAATGTAGGTTATTGTCTGAAGTGAGAATCTAGACGTAAAAAAGGTGTGCTCACAGACGGCATTATCGAAATGTTGTAATAAACAGTTTTTGACTTTTTTCAAACTTCAAACAATAGGCTGCTATTTTAATTTTTGAATCATAATTTTATTGATTGACTGTCATATTCGACTGTCAATGGAGGGATAAAACGTTTTTAAAAGATGAAATGTAACTAATCTTTGGAAGCCTTGACCACAGCCATGAATTGCCTATTTGTTTTATTTTTCCTCAATCAGTTTGTACAAGACACTGTCATTTTACAAATTAATTGTATTTTAGCCAAAATCTTGTTGTTTTTTGTTTTGTTTTTAAACTCACAAACTGTGTATTTCTTTTTTTTTAAGTTTTCCCAAATAACATGCTTGTTAAAATCCGTTTAGGCGTATCACTCTCACAATTAGAAAATACATTACACATTTGAATCAGAGTAGGCCTACAACTTTAAACAACAAAATTAGGTAATGTTGGTTCGTTTAAAGTCGTCATATGTATTTTGAGAATCGTCTATTAAGCAGTTCCTTACAATCTAAACTTTCTGAAAAAGTTGAGGCTATACAGAGGGGTCTACATTAGTTTGTTGGGACGCATCCACTCCAGTTCAATTGGGTTGTTCAATAACAAATTAGGTAATTGAATAACAGGAATAGCCTACATTTCTCTTTAGACTGCAGTATACCTTTTGGATTTTTCGAATTGATCCTGTGCCAGAATAACCGCAAATGAGACACGCTAAAGAGTTCTGGCAAGAATAACTTGTATCGGTTTAAATGGCCCACCTTTTTGTAGGCCAACACAGGCTACATGAATCAATCAGTTGGTCTATGAATCAGTTATTTACCTTACAGGTCAAAATATCCAACAGGGTATACTGTGCATGTCTGAGCATCTATATGTATGCTGGCGGTTAAAGTGTGGCAAACGCTGTAAAATCATATCTTGAGAGATAGGAAATTCACTCGAAATCTTTCATTTTCCATGCTACTGAAATTTTCGATGAAATATCCTCTTGACTCCAGAGGTAATATTTAATTAAAACCTATTACCTGTAACTGCAGGAACAGGCTATTATGTAAAGATTTTAATTCAAAATTCTATTTAATTATTTGATTTTACAAGACCAAGAGAGAGCCCATTTTATAAAAACTTGCTGATGTAAACGAAAACGGATATTAGACAGATTTTTGTATTTCTTTAAAAACAATGTAATGGTCATTGGACGGTGTATTTTGTCTTTTTTCTTTTGGGAATGTGGGTTTGTGTTTGCAAGTTATCCAGCAATCCAACTATTGTATTGTGTTTGTGTGTGTGTTTGTGTGTGCGTGTGTTTATGTGTGTGTGCGCGCGTGTGCATGCGTGCAGGAGTGAGATTGAATGACTAAATGCGCGTGCATGTCAATCGATACGATCACATTAAATATGCGTTTGTTTGTGCCAAACTATTTCCCATGTAATAATTTAAATAACGCCTCACTATTATTAGCTGGAATAATTACAGTCTACATTCTCTATGTTAATGACATTAGTTTATTACTTGAGCTCCTTGCTAATACGAGAGAACATTTGTTAATTTATGCAATGCTGTGCTTTAGGTGTCTTTAAAAGTCAAGAGGTTATGCAAACTTCGGAAAACATTTTTGTTGTTGTTGATGGACTGAAGCTGTTCTGGATTTATAGTTTTACAACGCAACATAACATCTGGACTTAAGGCTGAGAACATAGCCTGCTGTAATTTTGTTTCTAGCTGAATATTTTGAGTCAAATTTGATCGAATATTGATGTACAGTACAGATATCCAGTATCAGAACGCAGGCCTTGTTGTTTTGTTGATAATTAATTGCATCATATTAATAATGGCTCATTATTGGCTGTTTGTTCTGGTGCTCTTGTGCCCAGTTTGATCTGCTTTGTGACTGGATAGCTGATAAGATACATAGCTACTGTACAGACTGTCAATTGGGGCATACAAACACCTAAATTAATTATCTAATGTCAGTGTTAGCAGTCAAAGCCAGGACGAATTGTAAAACAACCATTGTTTCTTAGATTTGAATAAGTTGAGCATTTTTTTAAATTATTGGCTATAGCAGAATATTTTGTATCTATACCTCTATTGAAAGCAACAGCATGTGGAGCTATGTATTCGAAAGATATCCACATCCTGCCAGTGCTTATGAAATGTCCTCCCTCTCCCTCCTGCTGTTTTTCTTTGAAACACATTTGTACACACACAGACAAACAGACACACTCACACATACACACACACAAAAATACACATATAAATACACACACACGCACAGCATCTTAGCGTACGCCTCTACCCACCCCTTTCTCAACCCCCTTGCTTGCCCTCCACACCTTTCAGTCCCACTTGGAATCAAAACCCTTTCCTTAAAAATATCTAAAACCATCTTTGGAATTCCCTACGCACGCACACGTTCCTTAACAATGTATGACCATTTGCCATTTTGCATTACAAATACCATTTACACAACATCTCCATATTGATTAGTGACATACGTACTGTTCTATTTTCTGTTATGGTAATGAAAGCCTTGCCTCGGCCTGTGCCACTCGCCAGTGCGAGTGTATGCATCTCTCCCGGAAGGAGACAGTCAGCCACTCTCAAAGACAGTCTTTCCCCAGCTCAGTGCTGTCCAGCCAGTGCTAGTGGGGATTTCGAGCCGGTAGGGTTGCTCTCGTCTATTTGCCTGTCAGGTCAGCCCCTGCCGTATCCATATACCCCTCCTCTAGGCTGCAGCCTCGCCTTGTAGCCTCCAAGCTTCTCTCTCCACTTCTCCAATTACTCCTTGATTTTCTCTTCTTCGTTCTCCGTTTAAATCCTTCCTGCATCCTTTGCTGCAGCTCTTTCTCCCGGCTTGTGGAGAGGCTCCTCTCTATTGGAGCTGCAAATGTGTGTCTTGCTTCTGCCGACCGATTCGCTCTCTCTCCCTTCTCTCTTTAATCAGCATGTTAATAAGAAAGGTAACTAATCAATACATTCAATGGCCTGGTCTGGCGATTGATACCATCTCATCCACCCCCTTCACTCTCCCTAGGCTTAACACACAGACACAGACACACACAAGCACACCACACACACACATAAAAACAAATAAACACACAAAGTTCAAGCACTATACATGGGCCCTCTTTAGTAATTGCAATGGATGATCATTTTCAAACTGTTTAGGGCAAATTTGTCACATCAATCTAATTACCGAGAGTGAAAAGCTCAACTCAATTTGCTTCCACAGTCGCTTCTGTCCTACTCCTTTCTGTCCAAGAACTTGAGCTCTTCATGTCCATAGCCCTTAACTCTATACCCCTTGATTTTTTAGTAGTGGTGGTGGTGTTACAGTTATTTGATTATTCGGGCAGTGAGGTTCACAGAATCCTGAAGGCAGAAAAAGGTTAGTCCCAATAGGAATAGAAATGTTTAAGAGAAACATACTTTCACAGCTCAGGGCTTGGAAACTAAGAGTAAAGAAAGAGCACTTTGCCTCACACCAAAGCAAATACATACACACATTCCTCCAACCCCTGATATTATTAATAGAATGGGAAGGGGAGATGTTTCTACCCTCCTCAGGACATGGATTCTAACCCAGGAATAAAAACAGTCTGTGTTTCTACAGGCAGACATGAGAGACATGGCAGTGGATGAAGGGAAATTCTTCATACAGAGAGAACACAGACACAGTTACAATGCAAGGTGGCCTTTTAAGGCCGCCTGCATGGGATCCCCTATCTGACCTTAACCCAGTGTGGTTTTGCCTTCTGGTAAGTTCTCTGCTCAGCCAAAAGTGATGTAGATCCTTTTACATTTGCCAGTGGTTTTATTTTTCCCCTTGTTGGTCCTCCATATCATTTTACCATCTCACAATGAACGATCAATATGTACAAAAAATTCAAAGGCATCTAATATTTTATATATTGTATAATGTAGATCATCGTTTGTTTGTTACTCTACATCGCATTTATGGATCACAATATTGTTTTGTGATTTCAATCAACATTTTACGCCACACTGATTACAACACTGGTGAGCCATCACCAGTTATCAATGGTGATCTTGAAAGAAACTATGGAATTTTAGTTAAAAAAAATCTAAAAAAGTGCTATAATTTTGTGTGCATTGCATTAGAATGAGAATTGTTTTTCTTTTGAAGGATCTTTAAAGTTTGCTCTTCAGAGGTCTGGTAAATCATAGTATTTGAGACTATGGAAATCTGAAAAAAGGTTCCAATTGAAAGTATATGTTTGCCAACTACATATTTTCTAACCTTGGTGAGTGGTATTTTCAATTGCATTGCACTATGCTGGACAAACTGTCCCTTCTAAGGACTGTTACCAATTGCTTCAGACTTCAATACTATCTTTACTCTTTAGTCAATATAGACTATATAGGTTGGTAGAGTCCTTTTTCTCAATGGTGTGTGATGAGAGAACGCACATAAATATTGTATTGGTAATATGTTTGTATATTGTATGTTTGTGTGTAGGCAATATGTGCCTCAGCCATGTTGACATTTCTTATTTGGTGGTTTGAATATGTTTCACAAAATTTACAGTACAGTGCATTACATTTCATATTCAGTTGATTTCAGCATTATTTAAAGCAATTGCCGCATATCACTACGTGATTCCACTAAAGTATTCGATTACTTCTCTTTTTCTATGACAAATGCATGTGTATCTCCCTACAGCCCAAGGTCCAGTTTCTCTGCATTATCTGCATGTCCAAGGCGTCCCGGGGGAGTTTAGAATGACCACTGGCCCTGTTGACCCTCAGCTCCGCTGTCACCCTTCATCACCCCCTTCTCCATCCTGGATGGTGTGGTCACCTAGCAACAGGGCCAAGGTTCGCGGCTCATGGACCAGAGGCTATTGGGAAATCAATCGATACACCTCGGACGAACCTCGCTCAGGCTCCCCTCCCTTCCCCCCCCTCCCTTTCTCCCAACCTTTTCCCCTCCCCCTTGTTGTGGCCAAATGTAGACGATGCAGTTCTCAATGTTCCACACCTCGCTCTTTAAGCATATGCTGTTACAGGATAAGAAATGCCTGTGCTTGCCAAGGGCCTCTGACTTAAGTGCTGATGTATCTATGCTGTCAACAAGCCTCCATTTTAACCAATGTTTGGAGTGAGAGGTGGAGGAAAGGAAATTAATCAAATATCAAAGTAGGATCCTTTTGCTTTTCTTTCTGTGTCTGTCTGCTTGCCAGAGGTGTGTACAGGAATTGAAGAAAGCAGTGGTGCAAGATCGTGTACACATGTATCGTGTGCAATTGAGCAATTGTGAAAGTAACATCTAACCACCTGAAGACATCTGTTGTATTTCACATGTGAATCAAATTAGTTACACAAAGATCCATTTCTTAAACAACACAAACAATTATTGAATTTTCTGAATCCAGATTTAATAGGTGCTATAGTATGTACTGCACAGCAAAACAGACACCTTTACCAGAACCTCTATTTATTATGGAGGTCCCCTAACCTTTACAATCAGGAATGGGTCAGCAATGAGCTTTGATGCTCTTTAGCCGTGTTGTAAGGATGAGAATGAAAATCTTTAACAATTGAAGATAAAATGGTGTATTACAGGGGAAGGATGCAGTGGTTTGAGGATTATGGGTAAGGTTGTGGTGACTCATCTCAGTTCATCTCCTTCCCTCGATCAAATCCATCAAACTGAATGGTAGGCTATGCAAAATCTGTCCATATGGGCTGAGTTACTTCCATGCACTTTTTTTTCTCAATTTGTCATCTCACCAGCAAACAAACTGAACTTTTTGAAACAGATTTCTTTTTTTTGCGCCATTTCTTGTTTTTAACCTGAAGCACTGAGATTTTTTGCTAAATATGAAGTGCATTATAAATATTATTATCATTATTATTATTATTATTATGAACTGATAGTTAAGAGTGAACAAGATTTCTTCAGTGTTTTTTCTCTCCTGTTAGACATGTTACTTTGTCTTCTCAGAGGATTTAGGTGGGATACTGAGTTGATTTTTGGGAAGCTCAGAAATTCTGGGATCCTTATTACAAAAGTGGACACACAAACAAAATAGTTTCTCTCTCTTTGATTTGATTGATGCAGAAACAGAAATCATTAAGGAGAACCTAGTATTTAGAGATGAGTATCAAAACATTAAACTTAACGTGTTAGTGGACAGCTGCAATGTTGACCTTTTAGAGTTTCTCTGAAGATTAGAGCCAACAGCTTTCCTGACCTTTGTCGGTGGTCAATCCTGTGATAGGAGGATGCTGCGGCAGGACACCCAGATGGCTGGCCAGCACGTGGCTGGAGGTGGGCCGTGAAATGACCCCCCAGCTGGACACTGTGGCCAGGTCACTGATCTCCAATCCCCCTTTTTTAGAGCCAGCTGCCAGCAGGGACAACACTAATGGTTGAGCCTCCCTCCCCTGACCACCTCTCTCTCTTTCTCTCTCTCTCTCTCTCTCTCCCCCTTTTCCACTGGTATTTCACTGGACACCAGAGAGCCTGAAGGGGTAGTGGTGAGTGTAGAATGGGAGTGAGGGAGGCCCCTGAAATTAGAATAGGGCAGATGAGTGTGATAGCCACAAGAATGAGGCAAAGACCAAAGCATGACAAAACAAAATGAAAATAACCTTTTACAATATCAGGATCCTGTAAACTTGGGAGTGATAGTAGCCTTTAGCCCTATAGGTGAGCGAGTTCATGTGTCTCTCTCCGTCCCTGGCCAACGTCTGGGCAAGAAAGGCACGTCTTATGAAACTGAGCAGGGGCTCTCAAGAATGTCTTTTGCTCAGCAAAAAAACTTTCCATTTGGATTTCTGCTGCTAATGTGATGCTCTCAAGGATCCCTAGTGCTCTCTGCAGTTCGATGACTTGGCATGGGCCCATCCTGCACAGGGGGAGGTATGCCTCTTCTGGGCTGGAGGCTGGCTGCCTACTGAGAGAGGGGGCTTTTGGGTTTGGTTGCCTGGAGTAATATCGATAAATCAATAGGACACACGTCACTGCGGGCCTGAGAAGCTACATGAAGCTGTCATTGATCGGCATAAGGTGAACCGAGGGGTGGGGGGGGGTGGGGTGAGTGGGGGTTGAATGTGTTTGGGTGGTAGGGTGTGTGTTTGAGGATGAGGAGGGGGTTGACACTTGGGCTCCTCACACTGGACCCCCACACCAAACACACACAAACACACACACACACACACACAATGAGAGGGGTCAAATGTCAATGTAGTGGCCAGGAGCCCCTAAGCAACACTACTGAGCCACGTGCCCCTCAATAGCTCTCTGTCACAGTTCACAAATCAGAGGCAGCCATCGCCTCTGATGTGCTCTCTCTGTTTCTGCACACTGCAGTGATGCTCCCTGACACACTCCTGGACCAGTGCATAGAATCCTGTTGGATAAACAGCTCTAAACATGAGGTCTAAACAGTAAGAAAACAACAACAAAAATGTTAGCGTAACTCAGTTTAAAATGATCCATTGTCCTAATTTTTATAATTCATTGTAAATATACGGTTTGTATTTGGATGTCTTGACTGCGATTCAGCAGCATTTGAAATTATTACAAGATGGGTCGAAATGTGTGGACCAAAATTAATATCATGCAGCAAAATACAGGTTGAATGATTAACAGGGCTCTTCAGGTCTCTGTGTTGTGTACATGCTTTTCTGAAACCGCTATTTCCCTCTCTTCAATGTCAGTGGCCACAGAATTGTGCAACAGAGCCACTGTAGCAAGCACATACAAGCAATTCTCCAGCGCCCTGCATTTTCAGCAGTAGTTTCGATTGCCGATCAATAAAACAACACATGATCAACACTACCCAGATCATGATATCTATCCCCCTCACTTAGGGCAGTCAGATCCACATAGTGCTATGAGCCTGTAATTCCCTCGTTTCAAAGTGTGAGAAGTTCAATGATGCCCACAAAAGACAGACCAGGGTATTCTGACTGGGTGTCAAGTTCTCTTGACATTATGTCTGGCTTGGTTGCACCCATTTTGAACTTTCATGCTGACCGAGTGGAGAGCCTAGGCAATCCTTCCACCACTCCCTCTCTCTCTCTCTCTCTCTCTCTCTCTCTCTCTCTCTCTCTCTCTCTCTCTCTCTCTCTCTCTCTCTCTCTCTCTCTCTCTCTCTCTCTCTCTCTCTCTCTCTCTCTCTCTCTCTCTCTCTCTATCTATCTCTCTCCCACTCTCTCTCGCTCTTTCTCTCTTTTTTTCTCCACCCCACATATTTCTTTGCTTGCTCCCTGGCCTAGCCTGTACAGTTTCTCATGGTGAGCTAATGGCCAGCACATTGATCATGCTTGCTCGACCTCTAAATTGGGGTCAACCACAAAAGAGGCCCTCTCCAATGTCAGGAAACAACTGCTGTCATCTGTGCATGTTTTTCAGAAATAATTTCTTCAGTTTTTCTTGGTTTAACATGTCCTAAAATTATGAATGGTGGCATATTTGTTTACCTCTCTCTTTAACATGGATTATTACTCCTACCCCATCTCTCTTTTTTCTCTATCAAAAAATAATATTTTTATTTTCCCAATGATTCTTATAACATAACTCTATGAACCAAGGGCTTTATTTACTAATACTTTAATTATCACCGTAGGCATGCTATATGGAAGAGACAGGTATAAAATACATGACAGCCTCTGTCCTCACTGCCTGCGAGTTTCCATGGAAACGGCTGATAGAGTATGTTATCGATCGCTGTGTCCAGTCGGAATTGTGTAGCCCCCTGAACCGACTTTTTTTCTGCAGTGATGGGCGTGGATCAATATCCCGATATTGTATGCTTTTCTCGCCTTCCGTCCTCCATAATAGCAAAACGAGAGAAAAAAATAATTGGAAAATGTAAGATATAGTATTTGAGTCGAATTTTTATGGTAAAAAAAAAGACTTTAAATTAGATGGCATAAAAAGCAGAATGTATTTGCAGTGCTCCAGGATCTTAGCGACAGCGTTGGGAAACGTTGTTAAAGAAAAGGAATGCGCGATTCCGAGGCCTTTAGCATTCTGTGTCATTCTGTCACTGTCATTCCCAAATCAAATGCTAGCAATTGAGGCACAGTGTATTGTAACGGCACAAGTGGTCTATAATTTGTATCCATTTACTCAAATCTCTCTATTCCCTATTATTCGAATAAAAATTGTCAAGCAACCGTTATAGGACAGCCAATTCATTTCTTTTTAAAGTAATGGTGTGAAAGGAACCGCAGCAGACCGGGGGGAGCTCGTTTAAATCTCGCCTGAGGGATCCCCCAAGCTAGGGGTCATGGTTGAAGTCATGGAGCGCCGGATTTAAAGGTGGGCGCTCCTCAAGGTGTCTCTGTCGCCCCGAGGCACGGTCATCACAATTCCTAGAGAGGCTGGAAATGAAAGTATACTGAGGACAAAGGCTTTTGGACACTTCTGGAGAAATTAGCCGAGGAGCAAGTGATGGTAAGCCACCATCTTCTTCAACAAGAAGTCACTGCTCTTTCCAAGGTTCTTTGCCAGGTTTGTATAACAATTCATCTCACTTCCATACATGACCTTCTGATATTCCAATACAAACGATTGATAAGGTGATAAGGTGCTGTGATTTTCATAGCCGAAATGATACACCCGGACCTATAACAAGAAAGTAAAGGAACAGTACATTCATTTTAAAGCTGTCAAGTGGAATTTTAGAGTGTGCTCCTATATTTCACTGTTGGGCCCTATTTTTTTACAAAAGGTATGAGGTAGGCCTAGAACGCATTTTATTTACACTGGCAGTGTTAGAGATGTGTGGTTTTACCCTGTCCATTTTCTCATTCAACACCACCTGATATAATATACAGTCTCCCCCTCTACACACAGTATGTCAATATGTTTGGTCTTCACTGGGAGGAATGTGCCCTTAGGCTCCCATATGAAATTAGCAGACCAGTCCCTTGTTGACTCCTTTCATGCCCCCCACTCTTAATGCTTTGTATGCTATTGCATCAATATTTCAGCCACAATTTAGTTGTAGTTGTGCCACATGTTACAGGTCAATTGTGATGGTGATACTGTGATACTGCAACAGTGTGCCTGATCTACTCAATATACGTAACCAAAGACGTTTATGGCTTTGCGACACCTGCACCTTTCCGTTCAGGATCCAATGCGATTTTTCAGGAGCAGTATGTGTTTTAACATAGCACCAAGGTGATAAGTTTAGCTTCTCTAGGGCCTAAATTAATCTGTTCTTTTACCGGTTGGCTCTAGTAGGATTGGACTTAATTTAAGGGTTTAAAATGTTATGTTTTATACATCTGTGGCTCCAAACAGGTCCTAGTGGCAGTGTCTGAGGCGAGCCCATCTCCATGGCTGTCTTTGGCTAGCCTTGAGGTGGGTATAGCGCTGTGGGGTGGACTGTTGGAGAAATGGAAATCACCCTGTGTTTGTGCACAGCGGTGGGGAGGAGGGAGCAAGTGGGAAGCAAAGTGTCTGCCCTTGCATCCTGCTGAGATGAAAATCCTATTCAGCCCGAAGTGAAGGAAACAAGAGCAGGGCAGAAGTCAGCATCCACAGGCTTCTTGCATGAAGGAGAGAGAGAGAGAGAGAGAGAGAGAGAGAGAGAGAGAGAGAGAGAGAGAGAGAGAGAGAGAGAGAGAGAGAGAGAGAAGAGTCAGGGAAGGTAACTTGTTTTTCCCCTCCAGCCTAGTTGTGTGAAAACGGTCAAAGTATGGGACGGTGAGACACTGCCCCTGTCTGAACTAAGCATAGTGCAGTATACAAAGCGGTAGCACAGGGGAGACGTTTTCTAGTACTGAAGAAACAGAAAATGTCGAGAAATGATTAAATACGGCCTACATTTGAAAATCACATATTTACATATAAGATTGGAAGAGCTTTTTACTTCATGGTCTTTGTAGACCTGGCCAACATTAAGACTTTATATTTACAATATGAATGTGCTACTAAATACAATTACATTTTAAAATATCCTTAATCTAAATGTACTATTCATCTTTTGAAAATGTCTTTGAATAACAGTTATCATTTTGTGGGGCATTATTCACTTATGTACCTGTGTGAGATTCCTTCGGTTAAACTCACCACTATGGAATGTAAAAGGAAATCCAAAGTATTTTACACAAACTGCCTATGCTTATTTACTATACCATTCACAATACCATTGTAAGGATTAGGTCAACATTCGCTTCAGCGCTGTAGTGAAAATCTGTTGTAACAGATGTGTCAGCCCAAGTCATCTAACCATCAGCTTGCATTTTCTCCTGTCCAGCCTAGGTTCGCTAGCGTATAGGTACAGCAGTCAGTAGTTATTCATCATCCATAATGTTAACGATCACAGCATGTCGATAGCAAACCCAGGAGTTAAATGAGTTTGTGCACTCAGCTACGCTTGTGCTCGCGGTTCAAGGTCACCCCCTGCACCCTGACAGCAGGGATGATTCTCAGGATAGGTTAGAAGACCACACATCTCTCCTCAAGGTCAAGTTTGCCACTATTTAGAACAAATAAATACATAAAGCACTCAATCTTGTGAGTGAGTAAAGTACGGGCCAGGACCTTGGCGGGGATAACGTTGGTAACAGCTCGTATATTTTGTCCTTTACTTGTATTTCAGGTTGACGTTAGTTTCATTGACGAGGCCCCTTAGATTTTAAAGCCCTCTAATGGTATTGAATGTTACATTTTGCATAGATTTTTTGGCCATGCAAGAGCACACCGTTGTACAAAGGAGTCTTCTGATGAAAATGTTTATTTCTCATTTCTACCTAGACCAGCTGTCTACATTTAAGCTATATGTCCTTAAATACGCTTGCAAATTCACCATAGCCAAAACTGCTTTTCACATATGGATGAAAAAAAAAGAGCTTTGTGTTTGACCAAAGCGGGACAAGACAGCACGCGTGGCGAGAGGATACACTTGATTCGGAGTCAGTTAGCAACTCATGCCTAGCGTCATGGACAATAGGTGAGGGCAAGTGTCTCCCTCCCCTCCCCTTTTTTCTCTCTCTTTGCATGTTTTCCCCCAGAGACACAAGCCGGGGGCTGGGTGCTCTGATGGCCAAGCGTGACATTTAAACCCCTGCCCTCGGATGGCTTTAGGGGAAGAGGGGGTTGGGGGAATGGAAGGGGTGGATGTGTAGTGAAGGTGGGGGTTAGAGGTCCATCTGAGCACATAGAGAGACAGAGAAAAAGGGGGTATGTCCAGAAGCTCACCCTGGGACCCCCTTCCACCACCCCAACCCCCCCCCCCCCCCCCCCCCCCCCCTGTAGAAATCCTTGGTGTCAGAACTTGGGCGCCATTGTGAGCAGGCCAGCAGCTGAAGAAAAGATCCCTTTTGAGTAAACAATTCAGCTGTCTACTCAGATCACAATAGAAGCACATCCCATTGCTTTGAGCATCTGTTTCAAGTAGGTAGACATCTCCGCTGACCATATACAACCATCGGCTAAATCCCTGAATCTGTTAGCTTCCCAAACACCTGCTCGCAGAGACCCTTTTCACATTTCTAATTCAAATCAATAATATGACTCGGTAGTGTCACATACAGGCAATGGTGATTCTGGTGGTCAACTGCATTGTATTCAATTGAAACAAGCTACTGGAAGGTGTCCATTGATGTGTGCTGTTGATGTATGCTATAAAACATGCCTTACCATGGTTCATACGCCATTGTATGCAGGTTTTAGTCTATCATCCTGACATTGTACAGCCAAACATCGCCACCTTGTGGTGAATTTGAGGAACGTAATTCAACAGCAAATTACTACATTGTTTTATCCTTGGTGCTATCTTCACATACATTTTGTTGGGAAAGTCATATTTTTTTCTTATTTTGAATTGATGTCAGATTTACTGTAAACATATTTATTCAGATATCATCCATTCAAAAGGGGTCAGCCTGATTTGTTTATGTTCTATATATTTTTATCTATGGTATATGATAAGAAGCCTCTCTTGCTTCTCATGTACATGGTACCACAGGGTTATCCACTATTCCATACAGGCGTTCATCAGCTCAGAAACATTTGCTGCCCTTCTGGCAAGGTCAAACAGGTCACGGTCTCTGGGATGAATGTCCAGTCCCCCCACTCTTTCTCCTAAATCGCAAAACCCCTCTGGGGGCTATAGGCCCTGCAGGCATAATCACAGCACTGTATATGCTGTCAGAGCCACCCTTTAATCAGACCCAGGGATTGACAAGGCTGTCTGTCTGTCTGTCCGCACGTCTGTCTGACAAGGGCTTCCCTGCTGATCATATGGATAGCCCTGGCCTTCTCGTATTGACTCAGGCTCCCTAGTCCTAGCCTTAGATGGGGAGGGGGCCTGAAAAACAGTCTTGTGTTTGACCAGCTGATTGATCTGTTAACATGAGTGGTTCAATGTGTGTCCGTGAATTTAATTTCTGAATTCATTTTATTTCCAGACGTGTGTACAGAAATAATGCAGAGGGATATACAGTAGGGAGGATCGGATGGTTGAGGTGAAATTTATTGAGACAGGGCTTTTTAATGCTTTTGCTGGATGTGGTTTTGATGTAATCAAGCACTATACAGTAACTTGAAAACATTTTTTAATTTACATTTGTCTTATGAGTGAATATGGCGATAATTATAGTTATAATAGCTTCATAAATCTATTTTCATCCCATTAAGCAGTCAACTGCCAATGATTAAAATACCATGAAAGCAATCGTATTTTGAAAAGACCTTACATAATGCACACTCAACGCAATATAAAGCAAGATTGTAAGATTAATTTGCCAGTTAAAATGTTTACTATTGGTGGATGCCAATGTTGTATGCGGGGTAGATGCTATTCATCATAGATACATAGGTAAATAACTACACTATATTGTTTAACACTACAGGGGAGTTTATTTTTAACTGTCGTTGCATTTCATACCTTATCAATACAAGCAGAAGCCCTGCTGTTTAAATGGAAAATTATTGAAAAATGCCACCATTGAGTCAATATAAGGTTGGCTAACCCAGATTCATTTCACAGCTCATAAAGATCGCCAATTCACTGCTGTGTGTGCGTATTGTCAATGGTGCAGAGGGCATGGCACTGGATTTTGCAGTCCATTCCTCTTTATACTGGAATGTTATCTCCTGTGCCCATAAAAAAAACAGAGTCAATGACATAAACACATTCTTCAGTCCTGGAGACAAAGCCCTTACGTTTGGTTGTAAGAGTTGATTTGATGGATGCTTGCTTTCCCCTCCATCTCTCCCTAGACTGATGGAGAGAGAGAGGGGCCTGTTTGGATATGCATCACAAAGGCTTCCTCCAGTATTGATCTGCAGTGGGTTAAGGCAGTCTATCAGCAAATGTCCCTCTCTGGGAAAAACAACATGAGATTAAAAACACACAGCCGACCGTCCAGGCGGCAGGTTGCTGATGGCCCCTTATCTCTGCCCAAAGGTCAGTGTGTACAGATATAATCCACTTTCACTTAACAGCCTAATTTAAGACACATCGCATGCAAATGTAGTTAAGTCTCTCCCTCTGGAGCGCTATCATTTTCTAACTATTCAGTATGTTTGTCAATTTCATGATTTATGTTTGCAAACGTGTCAGAAACAGAACCAGTTTTGCAGACAGGAAACCAGGGCTCTTTAATCTTACCAACAGTAGCGAGAGCAAGCTTTTTTCCAACCACAAGATGAATGCAGGTGCGACCAGGTTTGTTGCTGAAATGTGTAAAAGCTGCTGCGCCTAAACTAAGACTTTTGTTAAAAACGAAATAACTTTTATTTTGAATCAACATAAATACAATTATTGTAATACCAACATAAGGCTTACCAACGTAAGCACATTAAGACTATATGTAATTATAAAGATACCGTTTGGTACATAAATGTTAAGTAACAAAATATGTAAACCTATTACATTCAAAAATCAACAGAAAACAACATGAATAGCAGTGTTATCCACACTCCATCTTATTTTAGAAAGCAACCATTGAACTAACAGTATTAACAAAAATAGGTGGACAGTATTTTGGAATCTCACAGAGAAGAGCAACTGAATAAGGGACTTAAGTTACATTATACTTTGCTTAAAAACTAGTATTTTCCTAAAAATATTTCCAACTGAGGAATCTAGCATGATGTTAGTAACGCTCTTTAGGTTCACTGAACTTGCGTCTCTTTGGTGCCACAGATGGGACCTCTTGGCTGCAGGGGAACTCAAACTGGGACATCTACCAATCACAGAGGAGGTGATCAAGTCCACAGTTAACACAAGAGTTTGCTGCAATTTTAGTTGAGCTATTGGGGGGAATACTATGTTCAAACAATGGGTTAAAAATTCCTATTGAACAATATGGAAACTAATTATTTAAATTGGTGCTATCGAACCTTTCAAGCTAACAAATACCACACTACATGCACCATGCTATACAGAAGGACTGAAGCAATGGAATTTTACGTGACAACAACCAATATGCTTACCATTTTTTCTTGGACATGGGAGGACTTCATCTTGCTGACGCTGTGCACCTCTGTTTTCCCCTTCCTCTCCTGCACAGGAAAAAGACACGAGCAGTAAATCACACAAGTGAAACCCAGCCAACTCAAAAGAACTCAGTAACTACCTCCGTTGTTACTACAACCCACCATTAATGTTTTCAGGTCATAGAAAACACATTTAATTAGCTGTAACTGAGGGGATTAAAAAACAGAAGTCATGTGAGAAGAATAAAATGTAAACTGACGGTAGTCGACTGGATGACACGTCCACTCCTCGTCCTGCTCAGGGTCATCTCCTGGTCAGAGGTGTTCTTTACCACCATGTCCATCTGAGACACGGTGATGAGGGGAAGTGTCAGGATTACTGATATTGAATAACATGGAGCCTTTCAAGCTCTAATTCCTGTTTTCACTGTGACACAACTGACACACTCACCTGAGAGCGTTCCGTGGTTGTCTCGCATACTTCAATATTCTTTTGGCAGCTCACCAGGATATCTGTCAAGGGAGTTGTGTGAAAAAGACAGTACAAAGTGAGATGGGCGTCAGACTGCAATTGATAGGAAATGCACTGTCTGCAACTGAGTTTGGCAAGGAACAGCTATGTGGAGCTCTTACCCGAGTTGTCAAAGTTAAGGTTGTTGTTTGGATCATCCACGTCCTTTATGATTGGATCATACATTAGAAATAATGGTAAATTAAACACCTGGTGATGTCTGGCTATTGTTAGTGATGTAATTCTTCTACACCCATTATACTGCATTATGTTAAACCTTGTAATATACTCAGAGCTTGATAGACAGAAATGTTGACATAACTTACTATTGTTTATCACATAGAACTGTGTCAGCTCTATGTAAAATCTATTTTCCTTTCCAGGGAACCCAAGGTCTACCTCATACTTGCTGATCTGTCTCACAGTCCCCTCCTCCGCCATCTTCAGCGTCCACTTGTCTCTGACACAGACAGGTTTATCCTCATCCACCTGTGAAAAGTGGGTACCATAACTGTCAATCGATTCGCATTCAGACAGCAGTAGCATTGCAGTCATTTGATGCATATTCAACTCCTTATTCAAAGTAGCATTCAGTATATTCGAAAACCCGGTTCAAATCGCCCCCACGTCCAGCCTTACCTGTTCGAGCCTTCCTCTCTCTGTGGTCACGTCCATCTTCAGTGTGTGGAAGGGAGTGGCCACTTCACCCATGGTCAACCTGACAGGTTCCTTTTCAAACTCTATACTGTCGCTGTCTCCTTCCTTGAAGCCAGGAGGCTGGTAGTCTTCGGGGGTAACTGAGATGGCACACACACACACAAATGCTAGACCACAAAATAATAAATAGACTCTATACAAGAGGTACACTGAAGAGGGGTGTTGCTTACCGTTGTCATAGTAGGATAGTTTCATATTGAGACAGACACTGTCAGGCAGGGGACCCAGGTTTTGCATAAGCGTATAGAGCTTACGCACCAGCAGGATGCTGGCCTTCTTAGTGTTGCCGCAAGCCATCATGGACACTGTATTACTGTTTTTGCTTAATGGAAAGGAAATATTTTCGAAGATAAAAATAATTGTCATGAAATATTAACCGATTGCGGATTTACAAGTCAATAAAGCATCAAACCTTTCAAAGTCCATCTGAGGTCCCTTGTCAGTGTACTGTATCCTGAACTGGTAGCATTCTGTTACCTTCTACAAATGGTTAAGACCAAAAACAAGTCAAAGTAAAGGTCTTACCGTCTAGAATTGTGGTGATTATTATCAACATAATGTTTGATGTTACCAAGGTTTGCATCTTACCTTTGGATTATCTTGATCTGTATATATCTAGAAGGTGGCAGGTGAACACAGATTTAATGAAAACAACAAATGATTAAATCAAGGTTCACTTGCCAAAACATGAAATTATAATAACTTGTATTTAGTTTATATTAAACATAGTTTCATGTTTTGCATGTACTTACAGACAGGACCACCATTCGCAGCTATCAGATGGACAAGAACATGCATCAAAATATGTGACAAAAAAACAAAACATACCTAACTCAGTTATTCTGTCCAACAACTCCATGTAATGACTTACATATTTCCGCTGAAGGGCATCAAAACATCCTTGCATCCTGTCCGGTAATGTTAAAAACCAAAAGAAGAAGAAAAAAAGAAAGAAAAGTGAATTTATACTGAATGATCTAACATTTCAAGGGAACACTTCCATTCAGACAGACAGAGTGAGTGACTCATCAAAGTGTCCTGACACTGTTGCTTTAAGACCAGTGTGATCTCGCCAAGATAGAATTTCACTCAGTCTCCTTCTGGCCTTTGAAACATGATAGAGCTTTGGCTCAATATCATAATCATAGGCTATTGATTTTATAATGTCCTACTGAGACTAGATACTGACCACTGTACAATCTGACTGGCACCAGGGCAGCTGCGCTCCTCCCTAAGGATCATCACTTTTTGCTCTGTGGGAGAGGTGGAGGGATGGCAGGAGAAAATGCAAGCAAAAGATATCTCTAAATCAGATTTCCCAAATGCTCCATTCAAGATTATACAGTGGCTTTAATAGTAATAAACATTTGGATACTGAAAAAGTATCCAGTAACAGACAACAAATACTAAGCGAATAGAATAATTACAAGTGTTTCTTGCCTTCAACATATTTGCTTCCATAAGCCTTCTCTGGGAAAAGACCTCTGAGGTAGGTGATGCTAGACACTGCAATGGCAAGCAGTTTCTTCACAACAATCAAAGATTGCTGCTCTGTGGCAACCACATTAGGCAGTAATTGAGTACCCTAAAAGTGAAATAATTTACGTTAAAAAATGGGATGACATTAGATTAAAAATAAGTCAGATAAGACTGTATTTAATTGCCAGGTTGCCCAAAACCAGCTCCTAACTAGCTAGCTAGGGAACTTACTTGGCCGGTCCTCAGACGTTGCTCACATGCCATGTCAGGACAAGTTGTCAGAGAAAGTTGTCTTTAATTATGATCTACAAATAATCAGTTATCAATTCACAGGATTCAGCAAGAAATTAGAATGAGAGCTACACTGAAAACAAGGTGAAACTTAAGCTAGGCTATCTTAAGTTATCTAGCTAGCTAACTAAGTAGGCAAAGTTAGTCTAGCTAGCTATATGCCTACAGTTCTATCCACAGACAACACATCTACACACATTACATTGCCTGGATAGCTCACAAAGGACAACATTGAACCGAGTGTCTCAATTGTCTATCTGAAAACTCAAACACAACTGACATAATTGTGTTATTTTGAATGTCTACCTGCAATGTAGCTAAACTGCACGCTTTCTGAGGCCAAAATCTTTCCCGCGGTAGGGCTGCAGACAATATACCTGTCCTTGTTCACCCGCCTAAATTTTTACAGCTGAATGAGCCAATCAGAAATCAAAATATGTACCGTTATTTACATCGTTTAAACTTTCCCTGAACGAAGTTTTGATCTCTGATCTTTGTTGAACTACATGTACGTTTGTATTATTTGAATTAATAAATTAATAGTTTTTGTGGCTTAATGCAGTGCAGCCCCAACACCTGGCGGTGACCCTTATCTCACCACTGCGACGTTTTTGGATGAAGTACAGTCAATCACAATTTCTTTACGATTTTTGACCTTTGGTTGGCTGTTGTTGTAAATAGAAAGATAGGTTTCCATTCGCCCATTGGCTACTGTATATGTATATCACTTATGGGAACTCCCATATCATGATGTCACTATCTCGTCGCCATTTTTGTTGAGGAGCAGTCGTATGTCTATGGTCGTGTCCATAAGAGGCGGATTAGGTTTAGCCAGAAAGCACAGGTATAAGAACAATACGTTGCATACATTATCCACTTTGCCAAATCGGACAGCCCTTGTCCACTTCAGCTGCAAAATGTCGTCAGAAAACCTGAACTCAGACACACATATGGATTACGACGACGAAAAACAGGTTGGTTTTTAATGAGACTGTTGAGTTGGCCAGCCAAAGCTAGCCTACCTAGCTAGCTTTGCCATGTATATTCTGCTCAACTGATGCTACAGTATTGTAGTGACATTGTAGCATCACGACCTAAGAATGTGCTAATAAAAGTTTGCAATAACTTTGACTGACCAACAGACGTACTGGAATGGTCGTGTGAACGACGGGCGATTGTGTACGTTTACTGTAAACATAAAATTGCATTAACTAGCTAAACCTTGCTGTCTTGTAGTAATCCTTCAGCTGTCCCTTGCTTGCGAGTCTACAGGTTGGGATATGCCAGGGCCTGTGATTGGTATAACACCGCAGTGAGTTGAGGCTTTCGCCTTTGCTCACGTCAGACCAGCTATAATTATGTTAACATCATTAATACAAATGGGCTTCCCCATATCATTTGCAATCCCTGTCAAACTACAACAGTCATCTATGCACCTATATTATGGTAATCTGCAGAATATGTTAATATCTTGTCGTTTTCATGTAACTTAATGCCTGCTGTGTGCATCTGTGTAGCGATACATTTAATAATATGGCGGCAAATGGCGGCCTGTTGTCAAAATGCTTGTACTATAGCACAGGTGTGCTGCAGATTTTTTTATTATTATTGTGGGGTCAGTAATGTTAGCATACCATATGGAAGACATTGTAATATGATGTTGTAACTAGGGGTGTCACGATACCAAAAATTCAGTAGTTGGTGCCAATACCATTCAAATAACACGATTCTCGATTCTCGCCAATTTCGATACCATGGTAAAAAAAAGAGGATTGTCTAAGATTCCATGTAGGCTACTTGAACCATGAACTTCTTTAAAATATATAAAAAATAGCAAAATGTCCTACAAAGACATACCATCATGTGCAATAGAGCATAGCACAACATAATAAAGTGCAATTAAGCCATTCAGCGAACAAGATGAACATGACATGAGTTTACCTTCTAAGCTATGGGCTAACGTTAAAACTACAGCTAACCTAAACTATGTACATAAGCCATTGTAACACACGTGCCCACCATCTCAAACATCATGTAACGTGTATTTTAGTATGACAGATTAAACAAACAGAAAAAGAGCATTCTTTGGATGTATTCAGAATTTCGCCGCGACTTCAACGAACATTGATTTATTTTGTATGATGCCAGATGTTAGCATCGGTGCTGCGCCTCTTCTGGAACTGAATCAGAACTTGCCTTGAATTCTTTAAACAAATCCAGATGACGATCTTTCAGGTGCTTAGCTAAATTGGAAGTATTCCCCCTTGGTCTGAAGACTGCGGTAGCAATTTTTTGCATAATAGCTTCTGCGGATTAATTATAACGCCACGGTCATCTGCCTCAAACGCAAACTACTTTTTTTGCCTTTCTTGTCAACAAGTCGAAGCGGGGCGATCGATAAAGCAGCAGTTTTTAACTTGTTTTTCTTAATGTAAACGTCGACTGGAACACTCCTGAAGGCGCAGCACCGATGCTAACATCTGGCATCGGCGCTCACGGTACTTACGGTGCTTCAAAAAAATGGGCATCGTCGGTGTTTTGTTATTTTAGCATCGGAAAGTACCGTAAGTATCGGTTCTCGTGACATCCCTAGTTGTAATACTAAAGAGTGCACTAAATTCATTATAGCCTAATGGTACATTTGATTGGTTATTATAGTTGGTCAGATAAAACATACCAGCACACTTAAAAGTAGCTTAACTGGGCCTCACATCTCTATTGCCATGTGTGGGGCTGAATATAGCAGCTCATACATTTTTAGGTATGGATCCAAGTGAATCAGCATAGTCAGTGCCACATGTCCCCTACTCCTATGGAAATCTGTCCATCCATGCCTTGAGTCATGTTCATCCTTTTTGTTGTTGTTTGTCAGTATTCATTCAAAGATAGGCTTCTCTAGCCTAATGCTACCCTACAACTGAAAGGTGTTTCAAGTTTGGCCATGCCGACTGCACATTTCCATTTTGATAGAATTGTTTTGACCCAATCATTTGCTCTCCAGAAAATGGAAACAGACAGGTGTGTCTCTTCAACCTACATTTCCTTTGTCACCATTCCTTGCCTGTAACACAGGAAGTGACTAGAGAGATGGGTTAACCAGTTATACTGGTAGAGAAGGCTTCTCCAGGCAATGGCATTGTTTATAACAAAACATGCATGCATCATAGCCAGGGTATTTTTTTGCTAGGCGTTGGTCACAATAACAATTGTCAAGTACTATACATTGGTTTGCCATCCCACTTAGTGTTACAGACCCTCTTAAAACTTATCACAACTCCAGTGTCAAATGTAACCAAACCCTACATACATAGATAATTCATGGTTGAAAGAATCAGGGCTTTGTACAAAAAATACAATGGCATTGCTGGGAAACTGAAAGACAAGGTTGTTTGTCTACATTAATTGTGCAAGAGTGTGATATAATTGCTGTGAAGCTCTTGTTCATTCATTCTTTTTCAACAAGAGCAAGTTTGTCTTCTGAGGAAGCTGTTTATTTGCAACCGTGAGGGCGTTAGGGATTGGTTTGTTGGAGATCATGCAGTGTGACTAATGATCAGAGACTCATAAGTCATTTCTTTGATTGTACCCAACTTCACAGCCAAAACGAATTGTGTACCCTGCTATTGTGATTGAGTCATCTTATTGTTTAGTAACCTGTAATGAAATGGCAAAGCTAGACTGCAAAGAAACAGTACAAGTATTGCCCCAAATAAACGTAGTGAGAATGTTTGGATTTATATGTCTTTCTTTAAACACTGGCCAAGTCATAAATATTTCATACAAGACCTTTTCAAAATAAATGTTTTCTTATTGGGTGCTGCAGGATTCCCAAGAAAAGAATGCCAACCCTGTGATGGCTGAGGAAGCCAAGTTGAAAGCCAAGTACCCCAGTCTCGGCCAAAAGCCCGGAGGTTCAGACTTCCTGATGAAGCGGCTACAGAAAGGGGTAAGTACTGCAAGTTGAAGAGGACAGACTAGGACTAAGCCACCAATCATGGTCTGCATGGTGTGCAGGCTTTTGTCTTGAGTTTTATAGTGATAATGATCTACTTCTAGCCTCAATGTAAAAGGAGTAAAAGGCTTGCACACCTTGTATCAGGCTCGGAAGACGGTACTGAGTTAAGTACCACTTTGTAAAGGGGGCACCTTACCAAGCCTTTCTAAATGCAATGAGCGTTTTTCTTGTCTCCATCTCCAGCAAAAGTACTTTGACTCGGGCGACTACAACATGGCCAAGGATAAGATGAACAAACAGCTGCCCGTGGCACGTCCTGACAAAAACCTTGTCACCGGGGACCACATTCCCACACCTCAAGACCTTCCACAAAGGAAGTCCTCCTTGGTTACCAGCAAACTTGCTGGCTAGCCTCCCTTCTTCTCTCAACCCAGGGCTCCCGGCAAATGTCTCTCCTCACCCTTCTCCCAAGATGTGCACATTCACCCCCCCCCCATTCATTTCCAGGCTCCACCTGGCTTAACAATATCGGGGAGAGCTGTTGAAGTCAGTCCATTTGCTTGTTTATGTACAATATGTGGGTGAGTGGGAAGGAAGAGAGGGAAGGGATGCAATGGGATGGTTGCCTGGGACCCTTGCCATCATCTCTTCACTCACACATCAAACCGCCTTGCACTCTGCTCTACCGCTTCCACAATGTCTTTGTTTGGTGTTCCAAGGTACATAACAGTAGATGTGTCATGGGGAGTGAGCTGAGTTAACGCACTTTGTATCATGTAAAGTACGTTTTTACATCCTGAATGACACCAAAATAATGTTGTGTGAAGCAGTTAGGAACCACAATTGCGTCTTTTGCCGCATTGCAATGTTGTGTTTCCATTGATGCTGGTGAAGTCAATCTACGATTATTATTGCTTGCATACCAAATTGGGGAAGGGAAGAGGTATCCTGTAAGGAAATGGATTGCTAAAATCATTGGGATAGTTGGTGGTGGAATGTAGGTTGTTTGTCTTTTAGGTGTCTAACAAGGTCTCCCTCCTACCTGACCAAACAGATATGAAACTGCAAATTCTTCTGCTCATGTTGCTTTATTTCTTGACTCCCTTAGCTCTTCTCTCTTTAAATATGCTGCATGATTGTAACATGTAACATCAATGTTTGTTGAAGGTAAGATCAGTTTTAGGAAGTATGAAATGAACCATATTGGAGCGCTGGGATGTCTGTGGTACACTACACTCCTTATTCCTTCCCTCTTTTCCTTGTCCTGATGATTAATACACACTCATCTTCTGTACACTGACAATGGAAAATGTTGAAAGAATGCACCCTGTATTCATTTTCAAGGCTGGGAAGGGCACTGACTACTTAATTTTGATGTTACATTTAGGCTTTAATGCAAGCCTTAATGATTTATAGGGAATGATGCAGTATAATGCAATTAATATATTTTATGTGTGCAGCCAGTGTTCAGAAATTACTTTTTGATCCTGTGTCTTTATAACATGGTCTTGGTGGTTAATTATTGTGTGGACTTCATCACAACGTTGTGTTTGATATCCTGTCTTACCAAGAAAGAAGATGAAACAGCAAGTTCTACATTTAATAAGTTGCTAAATCATTGTCTACATTATCTCCATCGGCTTGCAAAGTGGGGCCCTCGCAGTGCTAATTCTAGATTAGGATTTCCCTGTATTGACAGGCTACAGATATTCAAATCTAAGATCTCGGTTGTGTTTATGAGGTAAACTCTGAAAAATCTGATTACCAGGTGTCAAATGGTCCCAAGATCAACCTCTGCACACTCTAAGTGGGACACTGCATGCTTTTGGAATGTGCTCACTTTGACACATATGGCAAAGTGTCGGAGTTGAATGACGTAAGGGGAGGGAGCAATGTGCTGGCATACACAGTCTTGACACCTGTTGGAGACATTTAACTCAGACAACAACATTACAAGGTTCTGCAAGTGAGTCAAATAAATGTTGCATGCAGTCCAAAACAGATGAAGCAGGATCTTTCATTATCAAATGAATTAGCCCTATTCTTTTAGTATTTCTTGGGAAAATCACACTGAATGAGGTTGACTAAGGGTCACACGAACATTGAAAGAGACCCACACTTTCCTGTTGTTAAATATTAAGTTTGTGTGAAACTGGCATTGAATGTGCTTGTTTGGTGTAGTATGTATGTGCTACTTCCCAGCCATTGTACAGTAATATACTTTATTGGGGAGATGTTTTTTGTTCTTTCCCAACCATTACTACTTCTGCTTTGTCTATTTGTACTGCAGAAGCTATGTGAATCTGTATAATATGAATATATGTGTAAATGCTGCTGAAACGGTCGACAAATCTCGAACAGATGATTAAATTGACTCCAACAACATACATGTTCAATTAATATCTTGCTGAAATCTCACTCTAAGAATTGTAACCTGACAAGATAGGCTTTAGGAAAAGTGTCAAAAATGTATTGATGAGAGTTCTTGAATGCTACTTTTTGTGCTCTGTCTTGGTTTTGTATGTTTTAAACTCAGAGGTATATTGCAGGGTATGTTTAAATACCATGGCAGAGTGTATATATCCTGTTTGAGCTTAATAAATATGTGCCAGAATGTACAAAATAAATAGTAAATGGCAGACTGTGTGCTCTATAGTATCTTGTGCTGCTTACAGTTTATTGTTGTTTTGCAAAGTTTTATTTTTCATGTGTTCGCACTGCAAAACTACATAATTTTATCGTGGCCCATGATAACTGCAAAAATATCAGAAGCACTCTTGTTTCCAAGAAAACTAATTACGATGAGAATTTGATGACTGTAGACAAATCTAAATGTTTAAATTAAGAATTTAGGAAGTACAAGAGTACTGAGAATGTTTCATCTGTGTAAGGGTATAGGAGTGGATTTTTGTCAGTATTTGAAATAAACTTTTACATTAATACAAATGATTATGGGCACTGTATACGTTTATTGTAATGTTTTTGTTATCGTTATATTTGTCTTTGAACAGATTTACAAAGGGTTGGACTGCATGTATGGGAATGTATTACAAACGTTTGACCTCTAGAGGGAAGTAACACCCTTTAGGATCTGTCCCAAGTTCTTCACTCAATTTACGTCAGATGCGTAACTGAACAACCGAAATAAGCAGATTTTTTTTGCTGCATTTCTTGGAATCCTGTGTTAACATTAACCCAAACAATGTCAGGAATGCTGAGAGTTACTTCTAATTCAATAAAAGCAAGATCTGTGCAGTTTCCTTTTAAGACCTAGCAGATTAGGTTGTGGCTACCAAATTCATTTTTGAAAACCCCCCAAAACGTGTATACATTATAAATTCAAGATTTAGAACTGGGGGAAAAACAAAGAACGAAAGAAAAAAAAGACCATATTTGGGCTTCCTCTTGCAGTCCCTCTAGCTGGCTAGTTACTGGTTTGTTAGCGTGACGTGTTGCACGACAATGTGTCTTTAAATTACCATGCATGTGTGCAATAGAAATGACAGCAAGCATGTTAAGCATAAAAATCATTACATTTCAGAAAGTGTATACAAAAATAATAATACAACAGTCAAAACAAAACATGTAAAAGGTAGCCTACGTCGTCGAAGTCAGCCCAACTTCTTCCTGGGCGTGGCCTCTTGCGTTATTAAGGCTTACCAACTCGGAATCACTTCCGTTCCTGCCTTACTAGTCAGCGATGGAGGACGATTCGGCATCTTGGTAAAAGCTAGCGTTATACGGAACACACGTTTATTAAATACTTTTCTAAATTTTCTTGATTCAAAAGCAGCGCTTTCATTTATTCCAAACTAAACGCCAAGATGAGTTTTTTCCTAACTAAACGAGCAACAGCCAGCGTTTATAATCTGCTCGTTCCGCCTCAAAATGGAGTCGTCGAGATGCACTATGGCACGGCTACTGGAGCCCCGTCCAAAATGGATAATCAAATGGAAACTTTGACCAGCGACAATCCAGTACGACCCAAGATTTTAGGAGTACACAGCGCCTGTAAAAGCGGTATATTGGAGAATCATGGGTCACTCCAGAAAATCAATGACGACGAGGGTTCTTTGCCTTGTACTCCAGAATTGTCATCTTCTATGGAATATGGGTTAGATTTGACCAGCAGCTGCCCTTCAGGTGATAAAGTATTGGAGCATGATACCAGAGAACTAATAGGGAGTGTACTCCTGGACTACACGGGACAATCTGGGTCGCAACGTAGTCGTAACCAAAGCAAATCTTTTTCGACTATGAAACGAGTGGTGGAAGACGTAATTGAAAAACATCAACTCGCGTACAAAGGTAAGCTCATTTTGAAAGTGAAAAAAGTCCAACCATGCTAGACTAGACATACAGTCGCCCAACTTATCCGTGACTCATTGCACGAGGCCCGTTTTCCACTTCTCCTTTTAGTGACCCAGGACTTATGCTTTAGGGGGGAACCCTAGTAGACATGAGAGAATTTGTTATGACGAGGCAGGTATTGAGCTTGTGGCATTCTCAACATATTTCTTACATTTTTATCCAATGAAAAAGCAATGTCAGAATCTGAAACGGATTTATTCGCCATGAAAGTTTGCACAGACAAGAAATTTGCTTTGGCAGGAAGGTGCATACAATAAATATATAGGAATCTTACATTTAAATATGTAGTCTAACCTAACTATACTAAGGGTACATAAACTAGCAAATTTGTTTAAGTAGTAGGATTTGTTTCCCAAATAGTTTATAACAATGCTTGTAGGTCAATGTAGCTTGCTTAGTGAAGTTTCTGACCCAGACTTTGACACACAGGTATGATCTCCAAACTGAGTTTGGATGACCGAGGGGATGACATGAGTGTTATCACGTCAGTGGCCAAGAACATCTTCAGTGATGGGACAACCAACTGGGGTCGTATTGTCAGTCTGGTGGCTTTTGGGTCGGTGGTGTGCCAGTACCAGAAGAAAAATGGCAGAGAGAACTGTGTTGAGTTGGTGGGCCAAGAGATCTCCAATTACCTCCTTGGTGATCAACGAGACTGGCTGATCAGCAACAATTCATGGGTGAGTCATATTTTTTTTTTATGTCTAGCATGACCGGGTGTGACTTGCATAACTATTGTGTTCAACCTATTGCTCCACATTTCATCGAACTTTGTCAATGATCATTTTCAGGAGGGATTTGTGGAATTCTTTCGCATTGCCGATCCAGAATCCACAGTGAGGAACACCCTAATGGCATTTGCTGGAGTTGCTGGGATTGGGGCAACATTGGCCCTATTGATCAGGTGAACTTGTTGGACTTGGGACTTTTTTCTCTCTTTCCATGCCCAAGCAATGAAGCAAAGACTATTCCATTACACTCTTCAACACCGAAGCGAATGATGTAGTTCACTGAATAATTTTCCTTTTTTCTTATGACTATATGAGAATTATTTTGAGGTGTGTGTAAATGTGTGCTTTTCCCCTACCCCCCCCAATCATGTTCCTTTTGTTTTGGGGGATGCATACTGTGTAAGGACACTTGAAACAGTTGGCACAAATAGCTTCTTATTTATTAAAATCTATTTTTGTAATAAATGTATAAAATAAAATCACTTTGCCAACTCTTTTGTACATTTGTACTTTTGAAATGGCAACTAAACACCCATAAATAGTCAATGCCATTTGTAACCAAGATGGAGGCCTCATCACTGCCTTAGAACCTTTTATTTTTTAAATGAGTTTCAGTTTGTTGCAAAATTGTTAGTCTAATATCTGTTGTAAATCAGTAATGTCAATGGATGCAGAGTTAAAAATGAAAAGTGGAACTTTGCTGACTTTGACTAAGGATATGGTTGACTGTATGGTCAGACATGCTACAGAAAAACCCTTTATTAGAAAGTGTAGGAAAGACTGGGTTGTAAAGGCTGTACTTTTAGCCCATCTTTCAACACAGCCCATCCACCATACCCGGGTCTATGGTTTTCCTGGCAGTTTACATGGTACAAAGGTAAAATATATGGGTAATAATATCCTGGTAAAAGACTGGTAATATTTGACAGTTTACGTTGTAAGACTTCAACATTAGAGCGCAATACATTTCTAAATTCACCTTAGGTTGAATTTGTTTTTTTGTAAAATTATTTGTCTACCAGAAGGGCAATTTGGTAATCATTGTCTGAAGCAAAATTCACATGGTGCTGATGGATGTATGATTGGAGACAGCCCTGTATTGAAATATTTCATGCTGAGAGCATTCTTAGTCATTTAGCTTGCATCACAAATCTACTCTAAAGCTACTGCTATAGTTTTTCGCAGCAATGTTTTTGGGACAATTTTTCAGCCCTTCATTGAGATTCAGTTAAATGGTGTCACAATATTTCCTTTTTTGGTAGTGGCTTCGATTTAATAAATCAGACATGCTAAACTTGCTCTGAGTTTGACACCCTACATTATTCACTAAAGGGGTTGGAGGTGGGGGTGTCAACATTTCTTTCTACTGTAACACTCGTTTCTTATGCAGAGTAAGAACACTCCAGCTCTAACTTGAATTCCTCATTCACTAAACACATGAAGTATTTTGTTTATTCACACCACCCTAAAGAAGCAGACGGCTGTTATTTCCTCGAAACTGCTGCTGCTGCGGCAACGTTGCTTAGCTGAATGGTGCGTCAGTTTTGCACACCTAACCACAGGCTTGCAGTTGAGCCTCATTTGGCAGTAAGAAAATGAACATACACTCAAACATGTTTATGAATATGCTTAGCCAATGCCATAAACAGAATAACAGTTTACAACATGATTGCTTGACACACCAAAGTAAACTTCCTTTAATAACATTTAAATGTGTGCAAACACTAAATTGCATCAAACTTGCATTGCAAGTTCATTATAGCAAATGAGTTCAGTTGATTATGTAAAATATTTCCAGTAAATTGTTTAGTCATCTGTGCCATGACTTGGTGGCAGCCCAAAACTTCCTCATTTTATGTTTTTAATGAATTGTCATGCATATTTGAGTTTCAGTAACTGCAGTTTACTGAATCTTCCAGTTGTACTGGTCATGCTAGGCAAGGCCTTAAACTTCACGGCTTAAAATTATTAAAGGCTACTGATTCAAGACTGATGTCAATGTGGAAAGGAAGTTTGCATGTGTCTTTTTGAAGATTAGTAAAAAGGGCATCATTAGCTGCCATTTTACATAGGCTTCCCGATAACTTTAAATTAAATGCTCCAAATAAAATGGCCTAATAGGTGGATGGACACGATGACCTGTGATGTAAACTGCATCCTTTCAAACAGCTATGGAACATATCAATAGACAAGGTATTGTTGGCTTGGACTGGTGTCTGGTGAGTACAGTTTGCAATTTGGGAAATGTCCAAAATGTATAATTTAAGGCATTATTCTATTTATGTATTACAATAACAGCTTCTCTTTTAAAAGGTTAAATGACTTATTTGTGAGGGGTATGAAAAAATATGCCTTACATTTTGAGGATATTATTGTGGAAGCCTGCAGAAGGAAGCCGGTAATAAGGTTTGATCATGGGAATCCTTTGAAACAGTTACTGCAGCTTTGTCAGGCTGTGTGTGTCCCTGCGCCCTTGTTTGTTCAGATCATCCTTGTTGTCTCTGGTTACAGGACAAACACACTCATAGAGGTCTTATGAGGAAACACAGTATGTCGTGTCCATGGTGACTGCTCACACCAGACTTCACCTAATCCTCTCCAGAAGCTAATGACGTTGGCCACCTCTGTGGTTACCAGAGTACAAGGACACGTGGGCCTTCTCAAACACCTTGGATTTAACACTGGGGAAATGAGCTGTGAGGTGAACATATATAGGGGTTTACACCATACACACTTTACATGGAGAGGTTAACCACAAACTACAGAAGTTTAAGAATACAGCAGTTAAAAAGGTTAAAAGTAATGACTTGCTAAACTCGTAAAATTATTGTAATTGGTTTTTCTTGATAACCATTTTGCCATACCTATGCTCGGCCAACAACTAACAGTCAACAAGTACTCTGTTTGTTCTACTGTTGTTAACTTAACAACAGTAGAGAGAAAGAGAATTGCTGTCAAACTTGAAAAACAAGGTTTTTGGGAAAAGCATAAACCAGATAATTTTTAAGAATGTTAAGTATATTCTTTGTAATCAAATACTTTTGACAAACCTCAAGGAGCTTGCTTTGTATATTTGCACCATGACCTCCTAGAAACCTTTTACCAGGAAATGTTTTGTCTGCATCTCAAATTCTTTACATAAGTAACTTCAAAGCTGCTGTAGTGCTTGACTGATTAAAGTAAAGTAACTTAAGACCAGTACAGACTTATTCCCTTCAGAAACACTGCATAGCTGAAGAGATTAAAGTTTATTTACAAGTTAGGTAACTTGAGCAAAAGGGCAGGGATTTTTGTTTGTAAAAAAAAAAAAAAAAAAAACTAACTGTATGATTGGCTGACAGGTTCTCCACTTCCCCTTAGCAACAACCCGCCCCTGCAATTTAAAAAAAGCTACAGTTTCCCAGAAGTCAGCTGACTCAAGTTTATTGTTGACAGAGACTAGTGCAAAAAGACTTCTCTTCTTCACTGAGAATACTTTTTACTTGAATACTTTGGAATAATGTAATATAAGATGTCAGAAAAATCGTATTCAAGTTGAAGTTTGAGTGGTATTTTGCATTGTATACTGCTGTCTTGTATGCCTCCTCAAACAGAACTCTGAACCTTGTACTTCAATGACTTGGTCTGAGTGAGAGATCCTATTCAATCCACAAGATCATGTGTCATGTGTTTATTCCAAAGTACACTGGTGAAACGTGTTCCTGTGTGTTATTCCCTGTTCACTCATAAATTATCAATATACCTACTGATATTCTGCTTTGAACTTGCCCACAACTTACTTTTCTCAGTCTACATTTTTATGTAAGATAAAAGCCATCAACCTTCAGGGAATACAGTTAAACATTTGTCTTTCCTATTTATTGTATTCTAAAATATTCAAGCAACAACACCATTTTGTCCGTCTATTCTAATTCATGACTAGAAGCCAGGATAATGATCCCTAGGGAGGTTATAATGGACTAATAGCCTTTTTTCCATTTTCTGCAAAGCCAAAAATTTAGTGTAGTGAAAATTACTATAAACAGTTCGAATATAATATATGTATATTGCCAGTGATTTAATTCTAAATTTTCTCACTTCAAGTAGTGCAAATTGTGGCTGTAGTGACTTGTATCTTACGGTATTTTGATCAGGAGACTGGATCATAGCAAAAAATAATGTTGACTAAAGTGGGTCACTCATTTTCTGTAATTTGATGTTATATAAAGCTAGTTACATGAGGATCCACATTTATAACTGCCTGAAAGGTTGTGTTTGCCGAGAGATGCAGCAGTAAACATTGTAAAGGCATGGTCGTCCCTTACCATGGTTTTCTGTATCTACAGGTCAATTTTTTTCAGGCCTAGGCTTGTTTGGTCCCGATGCTCTTGTGTGTGATATATCTGGCAAATCCATACAGCGCATTTGGGTCAAATGGTCATTGTCAGGTGACCCTTCACCTTTTGTTTGGAAAATTGTGATAAGGATGTACCATAATATCATGTTTTCTAATGCACCAGTTGGCTGTGTTGTCGTCTACCTGCGTTTTTATTTTGTGGATCCTTTTAGAATGTTGAGTCATTGGATTCATTGTAACGCTAAACACAGTGCTGCGGATGGACAAAGCACATCAGATCAGGGGGTCATTTGCCAAAGCACAGTTTTTGTGTTTGCAACAGTAGAGTCATTAGGAAGTAATACTTTTCATGTGACCCAGCATGACTGTGAATGACTAAGGTATTTGAGAGATTTCATATCTTGTCTAGGGATCAAGGATAATAGCAATGGAATTGTCCTTCTCTGTGTTATCTCAAAATAATCCGGAAAGCTTTGCAATTCAAGGGAAGTTTTGATCATTTTGTGAATGTCAAGTTCGGAGAGAAAGGTTGTCTGCAATGTTAGTGGTCTTTTTATTAATCAATCCATTACTTCATGATTAAAATTGATTCCCACCCTTGACCAGAGGGCATGCAATCTAAAACAACTGAAGGTTAACTTTGTTGTACCTTACTGGTGCTCATCAACTTGAGAAAAGCACTTAACCTTCTCAAGGGGCACCTCTGTCTGACTATATTCTCTGAAAATTATAATAATACGCCTACTATGTGGATAAACTAAAATGTGATTCACATTGTAAAACATGGCTACATTCTTTTCCTGACAGCCTAATCTAATCGTTCACACTTGTATTGTCAAATGACACATTTTCAATGCATTTCAATGCACCACTTGACACATCAGAAATGTGTTGCTTGGATTCCCACTGTCAGGTTTGTCTATGCATGGTGGAAGATCCTTCTTGTCTTTTGTCTGCTTTTTTTTTTGTCTTTCTAGTGCAGTTCATGAATGTGGGTCAGGGCTGATGTCTTTCATATTGGCAATGGGGATTACAACAGACAATATAAGCACACCTATTCAGCCCATGCCTTGTTTTGAATAGGTACTATTTGGTGTAAGAGACAGCACTAGCCTACCATGCAGAAATTCATTACAGCTTACATACTTGTGTTATTGTGGTAGCCTTTATGCAACGATATTCAGCTTATTTTTGCACTTAATACAACACGAAAATGAAGGGCTAATAGGATGTGGAGGAATTTAAGAGTAGCCAGACAGATTTACCATATGTGATGTTGCTTTTTAATGATTTGTGGCAATTCATCTACCTTGCATGTTAACCTTTGAAAGATCAAACATTTACCAATAAGCACCGATTGGAATGATCATAAACAATTGCAGGATATTTCTGTCAAAATGAAACCTTATTGCATGATACCCATGATCAAATGCCAGCAGTGAATTTTGTGGTAATGGGGAGGCAGTGGGGCTTTTTAAAGTTTCGATTTCATAGAGTTCAGTCACGTGATACGAACGTTTCCATGACAATATCCCTTGACAAAGTTGCGCTCAACGATTTGTTTAATTTATCGAGAGGTAGGCTACTTTGACGGAACGCTCAGCTTATCTTCCTTATGATTGTCTTATCAGAAAAAGGGCGGTGACGCAGTTCCGCTTGGTCAAAAGTTTAACTCAAGCCCCCACCCCTCGCCCCTCGGCTTGAAGCAACGGCCCCGGTGGATGTAGGTGGTATTGCATGTACGGTTAGGTTTCCGACTCTTCCGGTCGTTTTTATTCTATTAACTCCATTCAACATTTACAAAACTATCTTCCCCAATAATTTTTGTTTGATTCTCGAACCTGGCTCATACTACTAGCTTTTTCATAGAAAATTTTTTCCCGATTTTTGCTAAGTTTGAAATCAATCCGAAATGGGTAAACTAGAAACCCATTTATTTGCTTAGTCAATGAAAGTTGCCTGCAAATGTGCTGGCGGATACTAACAGGGCACGAGCACAAAAGTTCAAATTGGCCGAGAGCCGATAGCCGATGAGCTCTCGGAGCTAAGGAAAAAAAGAGCCACTGTTTAAAGTTAGACAGGAAGACACGGAAGTGGAAAGATGGCCGCGTCCAGTCTCGCGATCTCGCTTGCCTCACTGCGCCACTGAGCACTTTTTATAGAAATGAATGGGGACGCCATCTTGGAAGATGCTAGAAAGATGCTTGGAACTAGCTTACTCTAGTTATATTAACTCTATGGTTTAACTATTTTCAACAACTGAGCTCTGTTTATTTTCCAAAAAGCGATGCATCCGGTGCTTTTCGACGAAGCGTCCACCTATCAGCTCCAGGCAGCCACTCCCATAGACATAATAAAGAATAGGATGTCATAGGATGAAAAACTGCTAATCAGATGTCCAAACATCAAATGCTTGAGAAACGTTTAAACAAAAGCAACATAAATTGTCAAATCTAAAATATAACTTGTGTTATCCAGGCCATAAAACTGGTTGTTGGGATCAAAATCCATATAACTCTGGGGGTGGGCCTATCTATGACAGTAAAATGTCTAAAAACTGTGATATGGAAACTAACTTGATGTGGTCAAACATTGTTCATGCTGAATATAGTAACTACAGTTATTTTTAGTGCTTGGTCACATGCATGTTACTTCAAGTCATGTACATTTTGCACATCCACTTCATGAATTTACAAATACCTTTGGATTTCACAATTTCGGACACGTCAATTGGAGAAATGTGTTGTAAACCCCTATCTTTTAGAATAAAAGATAAAAAAATAAGTCACATCAACTATTAACATTTCGGTTGCATAGTGCACAGGTTCCCCCAGCATGTAGAAATGGTGTAAAGTTTGTGCAAAGCTCAAGTTTTTCCTTGAGGTGGCTTGAGTATGTGTATGGTATCTGGACTGCTTGTACCTGCATGAGCCAATATTTGTGTTTAGCCTATTTTAATTTGCATGGCAGCCATTTTAACACCGATACACCTGCCTACCATAGAGAACGCACTAGTGAAAATAAACCGAGAAGGAAAACAAAGACTACACGTGAGAACCAACGAGGAAGCAACACAGTTACTGACACTGACTTACCTGAAGGACACAGAAAGAGAATGCCACTGCCTATTATTGTTTGACAATTAGTTACATAACATTACTCCTTTCAACCCCATCATACCTTTTATTAGCCCAATTGAGATATGGGACCAACAACACAGTCTGGAAGTACCCAATTATCTGATGTTCAGAGCAGTGGCTTGTCTTGATGTATTGGTCAAGTATTCCACACCTACCATGTGGAGTTTATATGATTTAAGGTGTAGATCTATGTGCATATGGCAGTTTTACACTTTGCTGTTTTGTCCTTGGTGCTAGAGGATTATATTGGGGGATTAAGCTTTAACCAGCCTGTCCTATAGTTTGCAAATATGTGCATGTTTATGACTTTTATCACTCCTTGTCTCCTTTATTTGAGTATTTCCTTTTCTGGCCAATGTTTATGTTAATGATCTGCATGTGCCATCTGCACATGATTATTGTGAGCATGTTTACGCCAGCCTTCCCAGTGTCTGTTAATAAGTTAAACCATGTTGGTTCTCTCTGCTACTGTACATGAGGCACTGACAACAGGGCACAACATATTGAAGCATATTTCACATGTTAAGAGGTGGAGCTGGAGTACTCTTCTACTATAAAAATATCAAAGGCATGGGTTCAAAATATTTTTTTTATCACATGTTTAATTAACTCTTTTCACTCCTTTCTCAGCCAGTAGAAGAGATACTATCATGATGAATATTTCTAGATCTGAAATAGAGATATGATTCATTGATTTTCACCAAGACAGCCAGGAATTCTTAAAGGTCAAAGGAACAAACAACAAACACAGTGGTGGGGAAGGTGTTTTGATAACCACACTTTATGATGGGAAACCATTATGTTTTGATTAAGCTGTAAATAATTACAGTTTTTTTATGATAAGATTTTATATTCTAGATTCCTTTTTAGAAAAAACGTAAACCCCAAGATCTGTTTTTTCATTATTTCCTGTATGACTGTTTCACCAAAGAGCTTTCCTAGGTAGGTGTTAACATAGGGTTAACCACAGTGTTTTGGATACATTTGTATTCAACTCCCACTCAGTAAGTGGCTTTATTAAAGGCTGCTCTGTGGTGTTTTGCATCTTTAGACTGGGAAATTTATGTCTACGTTTACAGAAAATCTCTTGGCTCTCTGGGTTCGGCAAATTCTTTAACCCGCCCACACAGTTTCTCTAGTTTCGAACACTTCAGCATTCAGACTTAACAGAGACCGACACTAAATAGTTTCCGTGGAAATTAAGGCCTTTATGGTTTACCTTCAAACGTACTTCTTTTAAGGTATCCTGGTTGGGATGGGAATCTGTTGATTTTCATGAAGCTTTCCACCTTTGTGAATATAGTATTGTCATTTGTAACACTAACATCAATCATATTAAAATTCCACATATTTTATGTAAAAGCAGTTTAGAATGATCTTGGTCAGGTCATATTTAGAAAGCAATCTTTGAAAACAGTATATTTAACAACCAAAATGTCTCATTTGACACTGTTGTTTATTTTTTTAATCTTTAGCATTTCTTTGTTGTTGTTTTATAACACTGGAATTCTTTTCCTGCTCAGCTGACTTACCAGTCCTGACAAGTTAAAATGATTTTGACAGTAGACATCGACTCTCTTTCTTCCTCTTTCTAACTATCCAGTTTATTCAGTACCTTTCCCACCTGATGTTGTTGGTTTCCTTCCAGAGAAACCCTGGGACAGGCTCAAAAGCTGTCTTTTCCTTGAAACTCATATACCTGTTAGTATTTACACTAGTACCAATAGCCTATCCAGTGTCCCTTTTCATAGTTTACCAACATGATAAGGAAGTTTACATTGCATACCAGTAGGCCAATATATTAAATGGATTGGCCCATCTCCCATGCATCAAAACCACTTCTAAGGAAATTTCTAATCACATGAATACCAGTCTGAGGCAGTACACTTTGCCCTCTGTCAAGATCCAACCTGTTCAACTGTAATCACACGCCTTTGGTTATTCCAGTTTGTTTTGTTTCCAGTTTAGGGGAGAGGCAGTCACATTTTCTGTTTCCTGGCACATAACAGGAGGATTTCACAGTGAGGCTTAGGTCATATTCAGTTACAGGTGAACTGAACCAATAACATTCCCACGCAAGAAGATGAAAGACTTATGCTTTGTAAGCACTGTTAAGAACAGCACCATCAGCTGTCTGTGAGAGAGTAGAGCGTAAACAGGTTAGAATACCGGGAGAAAAGAACAGGCCTTTAATTGCTTGAGGTGTAGCAAATCTAATCAAAAGGCTTTGGGATGGTTTGATTGTCTTCATGCTAACAAAATGGTGTAAGGTGACTATTCATGTTTTCTCAAACAAACACCCATGGGAGTTCATCTGAAAACATTAGAATTTGGTTGTAATGTACTTTTTTCCCACCTCTATTTTATTATCTTCACTGCATGTCCGATGACTACTTTCTCACCAATGACTACTCAGTTTCAGGAAAGGATTCAAAATCTTGCTGTACACTGGCCAAAAGAAACTGAAATATTTTCAAAAAGTAGTGGGGGGTAGCATAAGCAAAACATTAATATGAGAGAGCAAGACAACGTTTTGTTTGCTGATGAGGTAAGTACCTAAAAGCCTACTGCCAGAGTGAGATTGGTGAAATGTGGTGAATACATATTTTATGTGGTATCAAAAAGCATCAAAGTTAAATAAAATGAAGACAAAACAAATAAACACTTTTTTATTCCAGAATGTTGGTTTCAAGAAGGACTTGACTACAATACACTATCATGTGTGAAAATCATGAATCTGTCATTCAAGATCTTCATGGTAGGTGCCTGTATACTTCCTCATAGAACTAAATAAACCTGGAATTCAGTTTAGGCTGTGAACTACAGTATAAGGACTCAGCTTGCCAGTATTTGGCTCTGGGAACAGTCGTTTACCCTGTTCTCATCCTGTCATTGGCGTTGACACACAGCCAGATTTAAAGTGTTTACAGTAGCTGGGCCATGGATTATGGCTGTAAATCGCTCTGCAGTAAGGCGATGGATAGAGAAATATCTGAAAGGTTATTTGTGAATAAAGACAATGATTCAAAAGAGGGCTGCATCATTTCAATGTACCATCACAAGTTTTCACAAGACAGTTATGTGCAGACTGACCTCTGACCGATGTCTAGACTTGGGCAAAGGTCTCAGTTTATAAAGAACACTGAACATGCATGAATTTGCCAGGATAGCATATTTTATACAGTCAGTTATGTGTGTGAGTTTGTGTTCATTCTTGTCTGTTCAAAACACCTTATATTAAGTTCTGCCTCACACCTCACAATGGGCAAAGTCTAAGATGTTGGTGTGGCATGTGAGAGATGACCATTAAAACAACTTGGGCTTGATAAAGACATGCTCACATGTTCTGTGAGCAATTAAACAATGCAGCACACACCTTAGTTAAGTCACAAGTTTACCCAACCCTGCACAAACATGACCACTTCCAGTAATGTGAAGGAAAGCACTATCAGGAAAGGAATGGCATTGCGGCATTGTCTAATAATCAGATTGTGTTCCTTCCTTGTCTCAAGTATTTCAAACATGTTATTTCTTCACTACAAGTTGAAATGTACTTGTTGATGCTTGATGCACCTCCCCCTAAGATATGTATTAGACCCACAAGTTGCTTGTTTGACAATTAACAATTGTTCAGTAAAAGTCTTGAAGAAGCTTTTTCTACTTTAACACGGGTGACCGTGGGTGTGATATGTTATCCAAAATGTCTGAGGCTGTCAAGAAGATTAAAGGGGATTTTCTTTGGTATTTTGGTAAATTCCCTAGACTATTTTGCAAGAGAAGAAAACTAAACCTCCTTTCCAAAAAAACATCTGATGTAAAAGTACTGTACATAATGTAGTTATGGCATGTATAAAAGTGTACATAACATCACTGCAGACAAGTTTGGTGAGCATGCATACCAATCTATGTGGTTATACAATCAAGCTGTTTTGTATGACCCATGAGAACATTTTGATCCAAGGAGTGGATCTTGAGATCAGCTGGGATGAGGCATGACAGTGAGAACATGCAGTATGACGACTGGAATAAGCATGCAGGATTCAGCTTGTTGTGCGTGTATTGAATGGAACAGTTACGTCAGTCAATGGACAAGGAACGTCGTGTTCAGAACTAAAGCTTGGTTTGGGCTGGGACTGGAGCATGTCCTGACTTGCAACATAGACTCACTTTAGGCAAAGAGCTCAACAGACGTTACGAAATGTTAAAATAACAAGGACTAGTAACAACGGTCGTTCATCCTGGCCAGACTAGATCTTTAAGGATGATGGCGACATACCAGTGACACACCAAAACAACATTACAACACATCATTTTTTATGTTAGCAGTCTTTATGTAACCCCCTAAAAACCCTCACTGTCACCTGAACCTTTTTTCACCTAATCCCCATGTGATTCTGTTCTGCTGCCACAGAACACTGTATGAAGCCTTCTGAAATTAAATTTCTGACAGTTTGTCTCAGGCTGAAGATTAGAAGACACAGGAACACACTTTGTAAGTAAATGTTGTCAGGGTAGTTTTGGACATGATGGATGTTCATTACATAATTATGTTTTGTTGTGTTGTCAACACATGAGAATAAGCCATTTCATTTTAATTTTCCTGTTGTTCATTAGGGTTAGTAATGTCTTTCCTGAACACCCTTTGTTATTTAGTTTTGACCAGAAACCTCTGGCGGACTTTTGGGGCTTTTCTGAATCAGTTTAATTGTACAAACATTGATCTATCTTGCTCATTGTGATTTGGGAAATGCCATCATCTTGTTTTCCCTCCCCTTTTTGTTTTCACTGGTTCTTTCTCTTTCACTTTTAATATCTAATTACAGAGATAGAATGTGATATCTGTTCTCAACTCTGCTTCATCAATTTAGTTTGACATGATTCTCCTTCTCCCAAACTACCAATTTTTCTGTATACTTCTAGCATACTCCCTTTTCTTGGACTTTTCTCATTCCCCCCCATATTCCCCTGCTTTCGCCTCTCTGTGTGGCATGTGGTTTGGATTCCAGCCCAAGGACTATTCAGTCGATGAGAACAAGGCCCCCCCAGTACATTCTGTTTTCCACATTCCAAACCCTTGACATCAGCTTGGCTGGAGGAAGGACACGGGGGGGGGGGGGGGGCTTCTTGTTTTGCTTTCAATGATGACTGTGTGCGGGAAAAGGCCCCTGACCCCAGTCTGCCAGGCAGACCCTCAACTACGGCCCCTGCCGGCCTACAAGAAGACGTCCACACAACAATACCATCAAAGGCATCTTTTAAGGGGGGATGCTTCACATACCACATGTTGTTTTTCAGTATAAATTACGAGATGCCCAGATCCTGGGATTATCCTGGGAGTATGGAGATTCAGGTCACAGATTTAATGTAAACAATAAAACATACCCAAACCACTCTTGCTGTAACTTTGTATTGGGATACATATGTTTGTTTTATTACTTACATTCACATATATGCATTCAGCAGATGCTTTTATCCAAAGCGACTTCCAAGAGAGAGTTTTAAAAAGTGCAAAGGTCACTGATCATAACAACGAGATAGCGCCAAACATTGCGGGTAGCCATCATGAAGCATACATTGTGAAAACCAAAAGAGTCCCAAAGGGAAGAACAATAAGAGCATGTAGTTAGACAAGTTCCTCATCAGGGTATAGGTTCATGGTATATTTACACGTATCATCGAGATTGAGAGCCCTGGCAGATGCTGTATTGTGTCTGCACTGCTTCAATGGAGAGCAAGGCAATGAGAGGGGAAAACTGAAAGAAGGGGAGTGAGGGAGTGAGAGAAAAAGAGAGGGGGAGCAATGTGGTAGGAGGAGACATGAAACGCAAAGGGAAATTGGATCCCCTCTCACAGACAAAGCAGCCTGTGAGGTTCAGGGACAAAGGAAATGCGATCTGCCATGTGACCATGAACGCTGGGACTTTGCTCACACGTAGCACATACCTCGGCCTCCATTCAACTTTCCCCCCATTCAGGTTTATACATATTTACAAGCACAGAGAAAAACAGTGGTAATAAGGTCATTTCAAATATACAAAAAATGCATTAGACCTTTCCAATTCTCATTAACGTGACTACATTTGTATTTACCAGAGTAGACTTTTAATAAACTATTGTGTCAAATATAACTTAGCACGGGTTGCATATTTAGCCTGTTTGTCAAATGAGCTGCATACCTTAATGCTACCTGTTTCATGCCTCACCCAACTGAACCATGTATTAGATATGACTGCAGTACTTTGGGTGGAGAGAGAAAATACATCACTCATCTGAGTTTTAAGACATTTGAACAATGACAGGCATGGTGGGTGTGTGTATTCATTCCATTCCAACCTACCATCCAGTATCACTGATCACCCTAACTCACCTCCCCACTGGGGCGTTATACTGACAAAGAACCTCTCACTCCCATAGATTCAAGATACGATGTAGATACAATAATATGTCATCTCACAACATGAAGAGTTGAATAGTCCATACTTGGTGACAACTAGCTAGTTAAGATAAGAAACAACCTTGTGGATGGCAGAATGAGTCAATGGGACGGCCGAGTCATGCATGCTGTTCAAAATTAAAATGTATTCATCTGTTAAAATGTATCTGATAATTGTTCAATTTTCATCAATATAATAATTGTGATTAACATGAATCCAGAAAAATCTACTTAAATTGCCCAAATGATAACTCGACAGACATAACACAACACCAGAGACTACAGATCTTGCCTTCCTGACACAATAACTTGATACAGTAAGGTAATCGTGAGACAGCAACAGCAAACATGCCATGACCTTTTATAGTACCAAAGAGAACACACATACAAGTTTTAATCGAGCTAACTTTGTAGTACTTCCGAGCTATCAATAAGAAAGACTATTACATTCTATTGAATGTGCTTGTAGTTTCTGACACATGATTGGATCTTACAGTTTCAGGTGTTCCTGAACCCAAACTGAATAGGAGTCACCTAAACAGATTTTTGTTTGCTGTAAACTCTCGTGCTCCGAGCACTTTCTGTATGTGTAAACTCTGAGAATAGACATATTTGCAACAAAGACCTTTTGTCTTTCAGCTTAACTTGTTCCTCGTTTTGAAGAGCGAGCCCATCTGGTGGCCAAATTGAGAATTACGTTTATTTGGTTAATTTCCTGTTTGGAAGCTTTTTAGTGACGCAAGAGACCTTAAATAAGGAAGTCTATTGTGTTTTAATGTCTATTACACATTTTTTCCAGGTGGCAAAAAAACTATTCTGTGCACGTCAATTCAACATTTTCTGCATACGTAACTATTCACAAAACAGGGACCAGAAACTTCTGTCACAAGCGATGCCAGCTCATGTTGTGGTCCCCAATACAGTATTTGATACAGTAAAGAAGGTTTATGATGAAGTAGGAGTACGAAAGAGTTTCATTTTATGGGGTTTTCCTGTTGACCATGTTAATCTCTCTCTCTCTTCCTCCCTCTCTCTCTCTCTCTTTCTCTCTTCGCACATTACTTTTATTGTCTCTTTATCTCTCTATTTGTCACCACGTCACTTTATGGGCAATGACTGGCAGAAAAAGTGATTTAGGTATTTGTTGTTTAAGTTTTTTTGAATGAGTTTTAACATGCGCCCACTGAAATCAGTTGTGACAAGAAACACTGTGTAGGCTACTGGGCTTTTTGTCTGTTACAGTAAGCACATTGGTTGGTGCTATGTCAAAATATACCCAGTGCCACTTAACTGATTGAGTCAAACTTTGATTGAGTCAAAATGTATCTCAAACTGATACAGATACAAAATACTGATACAAACTGATACTGATACAAAATACAGAATCAAAACTAAAGTTTTACAAAAGATTTAATCTGAATTGATCATAGATTTCTTTCATTTTTCAAGCATACGTAGCATATTGTGTAACACAGCAATGTTTCATCATGTGACAATAACGTTAGGTTGGTTAGTTAACTAGCCTAATGCATGCTTGAATAATTAATGTGTTGTAATATACAGAGCACAAGAGGTGTGCATGTTTCATTATTGCCACAATGGTGTTGATCTAACAGAGAGAACCCAGATCCTGAATGGAGATTTGCCGCCTCCTGGAGGGACTAAATTGTAATACAGAAGCATGCGGATGTATTGGATGTCACCACAAAAAACATGTGATTTAAAATGAAAACCACACCATTTATGAAAGGAGCCTTTTTGCTATTGAGGTTTAAGGAACTTCCTATCAACTGTTAAAATTATATCAAATTGCCTATCCCTTAGCTTCATTATAGCATTGCAAACTATAAAACAAGCCTTGCTCAAGCCTTATCTTCAGCTATTGCTCCTGACCTGTTGCATATGATAAGAAATGCTTTCAAAATGGTATTGTTTTATATTTTTTGCATCCACAGAAAATCTGCTGGGAACTATCCAACTAAACTAAGTGTCACATAATCCTGAAGAAAGAAGGACACATTGACTGTGTTGTAGAACACCGGAGAAGTTTCAGATACAAAGAGGGGGTTGGACTAAGCAAAGGAAGTGATAACTATAGAAACCCAAAGGCAGTGCTGTCTACAAATCATCCAAGAACTCAGATCAGGCATGAATTTATCAGAGAAAGAAAACAGGAGTAAAGTTAGGGAGATAGGAAAAGCATGGTTCCAATGACCAATATCATGACATAGACATTCAGTAGCGTATCTGTAACCATGGGTCAGACAGTCAAATGGTCAGATTCATTCAAATGACGACCACTAGGTGTCATCGTTTCCTTACAGCAGTTCCATTCCCTGATGGCAGTTTGAATCCTGATGAGCACATGGATGGTCCCATCACTCCCTACACCCACCCCCACTCTCCAGTGATTCACAGTCACTCTTGCAAAGCCCAAATAATAAAATGCTGACCTCTCAAAACGCTGCCAGTATCCGTGTCTCGGCATCGCAGCCTAGAAGCCTGGCACACCAGAGACAGGGAGAGGGACAGAGAAAGGAAGAGAGAGAGAGACATAAGGAGAGGGACAGAGAGAGGACGAGAGAGAGAGACATAAGGAGAGGGACAGAGAGAGGACGAGAGAGAGAGGCATAAGGAGAGGGACAGAGAGAGGAAGAGAGAGAGAGAAAGAGAGACACAAGGAAAGGGACAGAGAGAGGAAGAGAGAGAGAGACATAAGGGGAGGGGGAGATAGAAAAAAAAGAAAAACAGCCGGAGGGGGAGAGAGAAAAAAGAGAAACAACATTATCTGGTTTCTACTGTGGGCTTTGCCTTGCCGAGGGGCTCCACTGCTACTTTGTGAAGGTAGGTGAGAGGCTGTTTCTCTCTCTGAACTAGTGTAATACTGCTGGCAAGGGGATCTCCGTGTTTAATCTCTCTCTCTCTTTCTTTCTCTCTCTCTCTCTGGCTGTCTGCTTGGGGCAACAGGTTACCAAATGTGCCACCGTGCATGAGTGACATGTGGCAAAAGCATGTGTATTTGAACACGTGATGAGCAGATTCATTTATGTACCATGAACAATTGTATTGCATTGTAGTGGAAATCAACTATATTTTAAATTGAATGCAATGTTGCTCTGTGTTCACGTGTGTTTGATAAATTGCATTGACAGATGGGTATGCATCTACCCAGACCAAATCCTTTTTGTTCTATTATTGCCCAGGCTAACGTTGCCCAAGAGTTGACATTTCACTGGGGCATTTCCAATGAGGGGCGCCACAGGGGTACCTAAACTAAAATATTGTCACTCAAATGAAACTATTTTTTAGGCATGTTGGGGTTAAGTCATCTAATAGCTGTCCAATGCTTTGCACTTAATTCATCATGGGGCTTTTTGTGATGTTGACTCAGGGGGACTATAGAATTAGAAGTGGGGGAGGGAGTAAAGTCCCGTTGTTTAGTTACAGTAACTTAGCGGCGCATGGAAGGAACTTGCTATGCCGGTGTATTGATGTGTAGAGGGTAGATGTTTTGCATGTAGATACTGTTAGCATATCATTTGCTTCTCATTCACAATGTTTTGCTCTGTAGGAATATGAAATTGAAACAACTTAATTATCTTTTTATGTCATGAAGTACCATTCCACAAATGTACTCCCCTTAAAATATTGTCGGTACATTTTGTAATTTCACGATAAACACTAAATGCTATGGGAAGATTTCTTCATTTCACTTTAGTCCATGTAGGCTACTCTATACACTACTTTTGTGACCTAGGCCTACATATTTACACCAACCATTTATATGAATTACAATGTTCATCGGCAAGCTCTTCCCATTCATTCCTTTGAAACCCCTTCACAATGAACAACACCATACAGTAATTTTGGAATAAACATTCTTAGTCCTCCAAATGGCACTCTTGGGCTGGGTTGAGAGTGCAACCCAAGCCAAAGAAGATTTACGCCATTGCAAGAAGCTGACTTGTGAAGCTAAAATTAAGCTAGGGTTGATTTGGAATTTTACACTTCAGTGGTAAGGACTGAAGGAGCCGACCTGCAAATGGTGTGAGATCTCCTGATCTGCCAGCCGGACAAAGTGAGTCACAGCTTTGGGCACTTTGGACACCGTTTCTAATGTTCTTTCTACACGCCATGTTGCCTGTCATACAGGTAGTGTGTTAGACTCTCACCTTGACCTGAATTGCGTAATGCAGTTAGATCATATTGAGTCTTGCCAGATGTGAACAAGACTATGGATTGTACAAAGTCCCTTGTACTCGAGAGACTTGGAAAAATCACTTTACATCTGAATATGTTGAGAGTACCTAAGAGTTTCAGTCTGGACAGTAATTGTTGACAAAAACATGTTGTACAGTATGTGACAAAACATGTTCCATTAATATCAGAACTGTGCAAAAGAGGGACTACAAGACTTGAGATAAATCCATTTTATTTTATACAGATTCCCTTCTGTGTCAACAGGTATTTCCATTTTTATCTCATGGATTAAAATGTCTTACCACCATTTTCCTTTAGGAAATGGAGAATGCGAGGGAGAGGAGCCAGCTAATAAATGCCTCTCCTGTAATGGTTTGGTTGTTAACTCACATTTGTGGATAATGCTTGTGGAAAGACACAATCTGACCCAGCTAGTTTGTAAGGTCTTCCATTCTCACATTACATTTACATTTAGTCATTTAGCAGACGCTCTTATCCAGAGCGACTTACAGTAAGTACAGGAACATTCCCCCCAAGGCAAGTAGGGTGAAGTGCCTTGCCCAAGGACACAACGTCATTTGGTACGGCGGGGAATCGATCCGGCAACCTTCTGATTACTAGCCCCGACTCCCTCACTGGTCAGCCATCTGTCCCCACATTGTTTTGTTTCCCATAAAAACCCATGGGAATTCTATAGACAGGTGTGCATTCATTAGCATCCAATCTGTTGTTTCATGGAATATGAGACATCCTATTTACAATGTTACTGCAAGTCAAACCATGACAGTTGAACTCTAGGGCCCAGTTTCACAGACATGGATTAAGCCTAGTCCTGAAGTAAGTGAAAAGTTCAATGAAGATCTCCATTGAAAACGTTTTTAGTCTAGGATTAGGTTTATATTCATCTTTGGGAAACTGGCCCTAGGTCATTTATCTTGTATACGTGGTATATTCCAAATCACAACTCTTACATTAACTTATAATTAGACTTATTTCAATTCATGTATGGAATGGGCATGCACAAATATGATTACAATTATCATGGCCATTTTGTTATGATTCATTATCATGTAGTTGGTTGCTGTTAATTGAAAGGCCATTTGGGCCTTGTCATCTGATCTCCAGGGCATGGATATTATGAAACTCACAAAGTCACCATATTCATGTAAACAAAACCCCAGACTTAGGGGCTGCATCAATATGATTCTTTTTTTTGTCCAGTGAGATCTCCACAAGTTAATTGAAATGGGTTGGAAAGCTTGTCCTAAAGCACCTCTGGCAAGGTAGAGGGGAAAGGGAAAAGGCTGAGAATGGTTACTATGGTTACTCCTTTACTTATAAGCAAGTTTAAAGTATTCAGACACTTCAGAATGGCATCTGACATGAACCTAAAGTGTGACTCGGGTATTCTGCACCTTCTGTTCTTATCTCCTCTATCTTTCCCAAACAATCAGCTGTTTGATCCAGTGTATAAGTTGTTGGCTTTACACATTAGAGCACCACTGTGCAAATGTCATGGTGTCCATGGAACACTAAGATTGTAAAAAACACAGACATGCACACACACCACGCAGGCACTTCCTGTCAAGATGAACATTTCAATTTCAGACATTGTATAAAATGGCATTGTGATCCGTAGCACATTGTTTACATTTACATTTAGTCATTTAGCAGACGTTCTTATCCAGAGTGACGTACAGTAAGTACAGGGACATTCCCCCGAGGCAAGTAGGGTGAAGTGCCTTGCCCAAGGACCCAACGTCATTTGGCACAGCCGGGAACTGAACCAGCAACCTTTTGATTACTAGCCTGATTCCCTAACCGCTCAGCCACCTGACTTTACGGGTACATTACTCTACTATACAGTCATTGTATTTAGTTTATGTTATAAATCCATAGTCAAAGACTGTGTACATGTGCCTTTCATCTAGTCACAAGCTATGTGTGTGTCTACTAATAAACATTGCCATTGTAACCTGATCGGTGGATACATTCACCTTGTTGACATGAAGGCTAAGGGCGTATCACTTTCAGTGGACCTTGGTGAAGGAAATGTGACATTGACATTGCTATTAAAATGTGTGGGTACATTATTATTGTCCCTGGTGGTATTAAAGATTCGACACACCTGATGAGTTACTTACTTCCACGCAGTTTCTCATCATCTATTTACTTTTTACCAGGTTATTCATCATTTACTGTATGCTGATTCTGAATCACAGAAACAGAAAGTTAGGGGTTTCTCTTGTTTTCATTACTTGATATGATTGATTTTGGAGAAGAAAAAAAATTGTTTTGACCAAGTTGGAATGGAATTTTGGCTGAACATTCAAATGGATTTGACCTCTTATACGATGCTACATTACTCACACAGTGAGTCATCTACTTTGCCTAAGGTATTCAATTGTTATGGCATTTCCTCTTGTGGGCGCCCAGGCTTAATATAGTCATTGTTTCTCGTTTTTCCACCACTACTGCTGAAAATGTACTACAGACCAGTTTGTTGTACCAGTGTGTTGGTACTCTATCTGTGGTCATTCAGCGTTAGGTTTTGTGGCTTTTCAGGGGTGGGATCTAATATACTGTATGAGTGTCAGTCAGTGATAAAAAAGGAAACACCCTTTCCACCCCACTCCTTCCCTTCTCACGTCTCTGCTCTGTAACTCTAAACCTGTTGCTCACTGCACTGGAACTAAGAATAGCAAAGAACTAGCTCTCTCTTTCTCTCTCTTGCTGCTTCTCTTTCGTTTTCCTACCTTCACCCAATTGCCTGAATTAATTCTCTTTCTCTCTGTCACTTTGTTTGTCATGGCGCGTTGAAGTTAGCATGTAAGATGTGTGAATCTGTGATCTGATTCCAGTTCAGCTTTGGCACATGTACATTAGTGTTGAATACAGTCCATTGTGCATTTCGTGTTGATAAGTGAAACTACGATATCTTGTGTAGAGCCATTAAGCAGTGAGCTGTCTCAATAAACAAGTCAAAGTCAGTTAAGTCAAATTGGATATTATCTTCATAATATCTAAACTCATACCCTCTTTTTTCTCTGTCCCCTTTCGCAGACAGTGCCCTCTTCAACAGTGGTGTGTGGAGCAGTGTGTGAGTGTGTGTGTGTATGAGAGAGAGCCGTAGGAGGCCCCCACCAGTCTGCAGACATGTCGGACCCCCGGGACATAGACGAGGATGCGCTCCTCAAGGGCCTCAGCCCACAGGAGCTGGAGCAACTGGAGTTTGAACTACAGGATTTGGATCCAGAGGTACAAGCCTGGATAAGGAGGAACACCCAGGGATACTGGGGCTGTAGTCTCCAGTAGTAGGGGATGGAGAAAGAATACACATCACATTTGGGTTGGGGTTCATTGACACACAAATGCCAAAGTTTAAAACAGGTAGAGTACCATAACTGTGTACTGTACTTTACCTCAACTGGGACGATAACATATAAAGACAAAATGTCTATCCAGAGGGATTTAACCACCACCACATTAACCACTGTTTTAAATCGCTTTGGAAAAAAGTGGCAGCTTAATTTTTTATTGTATTTCTCAAGACTACAGCCATCTAGGTTGCCATGGTTGCTTTCAGTACAGCCAGATAAAACACGTAGGAAGACCAGCGAGAACAATCTGTACTTGTCTCTGCCACATAAACATCACCTCTGCCCTCCCTCAGAACGCCATGCTGCCAGCCGGCTACCGCCAGCGTGACCAGACTAAGAAAAACCCGACAGGACAGTTTGACCGTGACGCCCTGATGGACCACCTGGAGAAGCAGGCTCTGGAGCATGCAGACAGGGACGACCTAGTGCCCTTCACTGGAGAGAAGAAAGGTAGTTAACTGAGCTTCAGCAACCTTTTGAAAACTCTTGAAGGGACATCTGCACTCTAAATACTCAATATGCATAGATTTATGGCAGCATGCAGAAAACAAACTCATATTGAGCATACAATCTTTGTGTGTCCATGTGTTGCCATGCAAATGTTACTGGAAGGAAACTGGTGAGAACTCACCATTATTAAGGTTTTTGGTCTGAAGACTACATCTTTAGTTCTCCCCTCTCTGCCCCTTTCTGTCTCCCTATATTTATCCAGGGAAGACCTTTGTGCCTAAGCCAGGTTCAGGAAAAATCCCTGATAGTGAACAGATCACCCTAGAACCAGAGCTGGAGGAGGCTCTGAAGAATGCCACTGATGCCGAGATGTGTGACATCGCAGGTGAGACAAACACACACACATTTCTTTCATCGAAACTGGAGACTCAATATTTATCGATTCAAGTAAATGCATTTTTTCTTTGACAAGTGAGTACATGCTTGTGGTCCAAATTAATATGACGCGGCCATTAAGCTGTAATCTTGGATTTCCTTTCCTGGAGGTCTATTCTTTCATGCAGGCTTGGAGTTACTATGACGATAGCTTTTGTGTTGTGGCCCAATGACATGATTGTGCTACTGGTCCATTTTATTCCATTGTTTTTGTTGGCACATTATGTGGCAATATTTAGTTAGATCAGTGTTGGGTTCACATAACACATTGTAGTTGGATGAAACACCCCCCACTTAAAGACAAACATGGAACCATGGGATGTGGGGCATGGCATCATGGGGGTTCCAATTCCCCACACTCAACAATACCAAAATAGGCCTGCATAGGTCCACCAAAGGCAGGGTGGAGTGGGAAGGGAGGAAGAAGGAGAAGGGGGGGAAGGGGGTTAATGAGTTGAATGTTGGGGACAGATACTGTATCAATTTTAACCAGACACTGTGGCAATGAACAACTGCACACTCATTTGGACCAACCATTTTTGTGTTTATTTGCTGAGGCAATTGATCTGCAAAATGTTATTGCGGGATTATGTATTAAGTTAGCATGTTGGAGTTTTTTTTATATGTTTCTCCCCCAAGGTATTTTTTTTGTCTTGGTGGACTTCACCGATGTACTGTTAGTTTTTTGGCCCACACTGTTATTTACAAAAAGTCCTAATAAAGTCAATGCATTAACAGGAAGTCGGTGTATTAGCAGTAAGCTGATGCTTCCATGGAAATATTTATAGTATTGTACTGTACTGTATAAATCCATGGATTTCACACAAACTGTATAAGAAATGCAGACTTATTTTTAGCTATGGCACAAACAAAAACAATATCTAAAAAGTAAATTGTTCCAAAATTCTTATTCTGTTATGTTTTCTTGTGTTCCTGTGTAAAGTTGTAGTTTCCTGTAGGGTGTTCTTAAGCATGCATTGGACAGTCACCCAGAAAGTGACAGTGGGGGTTTGGGGGAGTCTAGGCCAGATAGATTAGTCTGTCAGCCCTCTCACTGAGTCCACAGTTTTAACCATGGAGGGAGCCTAGATGGGGATTAGAACTTCGTTAGCCTCTGTCAATCTTTTGTTTTGGTGTCAGTGGGAGACATGTGTGTGTGTGTTTGTGTGTGTGTGGTGTATATATGTATGTCAAAGAAAGAGAGAGACACAGAGATATAGAAAGAGAGAGAGACAGAACGAAAGATGTAGACACAGTGTGAGAATATAAAACGAAGAGTGTGTGTAATCCATGATGGACAGGCTGGCCAGCTCAACAGGAAGGGAAGCTTTTTCCTTAACTCTATTTATCCCGGGAGAGGGGCGAGAGGGCAGCATGTTGCACTATGAAGCTAACATTGACCAAGGCTGCTCAGAACTGATATGGTGCCGTTGGCTCCTTGCTGCAAGCAGCTGTCTCTGCATCTCTCTATCGTCACAAGGCCATTCCCAGAGTTTCATGCTCCAGGTCAGGGGGCTGTTGGGGGTATGCTGTCGCAGCAGTTGGTGTGTGACACAGTTTGGTGGAGATGGGCCGGCTGCAACCAAAAGAAGAGAAGGCATTTGAAGCACTGCCTCCTGCTGGTGAATCGTAACACTCGCAGAAGCAACAAATCTACTTAAAACTACACTGCAAATTTTTTAGAAGGCCATTGTGATTTGCCCCATCTTGCAAAAGGAAACATAGCTGAGCTGTCCCAGCTCAAACACATTGTCGATTTTGTTATTCAAAGTTCTGATGCCCTAGCTAGTAGAATGCCACTGTACCATACAGTGTTTCTCTGTGCCTATATATGAACTCAAACAAGAAGCAAGACAATCCATCATTTAGTGTTGAACCATTATCAACAAGAAAAACACTGGGCTTTTCTACATCCCTCACATAATTGCTGGGTGTCTTAACATTTTAACAGCCTGAAATTTTATTGATTTGATTGATTCCCAGGAGGGCAAATTTGGCTGTTACAGCAGCAGAAAAACTTGGACAAATAATACATCTATAATCTCAACACAATGGACATTTAAAAACATAAACGACACAAACATATGAGCAAGAAGAAGCAGGAGTACATAAGCAGTAAGAAGTACATGGAATTCTTTGTACTACTCCTTTACTGTTTCCTAGCTACAGTATGTCCTTTATGAATTCTACATGTACATTTCTAAATAAATACTTATACTATAGTTTTGCTAACTAACAGTCTCCTCAACAATGTCTTTTCAGCCATCCTGGGAATGTACACATTGATGAGTAACAAGCAGTACTACGATGCCCTGGGCACGACAGGCACCATCGCCAACACAGAGGGAATCAACAGTATGTGGGAAATATTCAACCAGTCTTTCTTTAAAATATCTAGACAATGTTAGCAGTAGGCTTGAGTTTTTTAATTGTGATATAATAACAATCTACTAGAATTTTAGTGCATTAATTAATCCAAGGACGATGATAGCATTAATGCCCACATTCTAATGTAGACATAATGGTATGGATTCTTCGCATTTCTTCATGGACCTTGATTATGAATACCCCACCATAGTAGCTTACTGCACAGCTCCCTCACCTGTGGTACTCTGGTACCTCCAGGCGTAGTTAAACCAGACCCGTTCAAGATCTTCCCGGAAGAGCCCCCCAACACCACCGATGTAGAGGGCACCTTGCGGAGTATCCAGAAAAATGACAGAAGCCTGACAGAAGTCAACCTCAACAACATCAAGGTAAGGGCAGTGGTTTCACACAGTATTGGGATCACACAACTTTGGTTTATAAATCTTCTTGAAGGAGTAGACTGGTGTCGATACTACAGTTCCAGTGAGGGGGTAGATTCGGTTTGAGCTTTGAATGAACTGAGAGCCTTTGAAAGTACTGACTATCCACTTTTCTTGTTTAGGACATACCCATTCCCACATTGAAAGAGATCTTTGAGGCGATGAAACAAAACTCTTCTGTGGAGACACTGAGCATTGCTGCTACTCGTAGCAATGACCCTGTGGCCTATGTAAGTTTTCTGTTCATCAGGTGTGATATCATAATAAATTAACTTTACTGAATAAAAGGCTATAAATAATGGACATAACAGACATACCTCTGTAGCTACTACCGGTGCTCCCCTTTTCATGAAAGTTTAGAAAGAGCTTCCTGAAATCAGTTTCTTCTTGTATGTTTGTGTGTGTGCGGTTCAGGCTGTTGCTGAGATGCTTCATGACAACACTACCCTTCAGAGTCTTAACATTGAGTCCAACTTTATCACTGGAGAGGGTATGATGGCTATTGTCAAGGCCCTGGCCAACAATACAACACTACTGGAGCTCAAGATAGATAACCAGGTCAGATATCCCATTTTACTTTATGGACTTACATCTTACATCTACTTGTAACTTGTAAGTAGACTTACATCTACTTACTTATATCATAACATGAGTTACACATCATTTAGTAATTTGTAACAACTGATTGCTAATGAATTTCATTACCTACTTTAGATATCCATGTCGTGACAGTTTTCGATTAGATATGTTCTGCTCAGCTGTTTTAACCAATTCACTCAATTTTGCTTTCCTTATCCATCAACAGAGACAGAAACTGGGAGACTCAGTGGAGATGGAGATAGCCACCATGTTGGAGAACAACTCCAGCATCATTAAGTTTGGATATCATTTCACCCAGCAGGGGCCCCGCGCCAGAGCAGGCATGGCTGTCACCAGGAACAACGACATCCGTGAGTGTAGAGGAATTCACACATAAACCTTTAAACGATTGTCAGGACTACACTTCGAAGCATTCCAATTGTGTCCACAGAAGTACAATATTATTGATAGCACTGTATCTGGGAAGTGATTTACAGCTGAGAAAGTCAATCATTCTGATTCAACATAAAATGTTGCCAATCCAAGTATAAGCATGTTGATTTCAAAGTTGAATTTGTTTTGTAAATATGGTGTACAAGGACATGAAGTAGGAATAGAATGTTATGATAACCGTATACTCTTACTTAGAAGTCAATGTTAGTGACCATCAGTAAAGTTTGTGATAATGTGTTAGTGTGGTGTCACAGCTCTTGGGTGACAGTCAGCCACCTGGTATTTCTCTCTCTTCCATCCAGTTCGCCAACAGAGAGTAGGATGAAGGAAGAGGAACAACATCCCCCTCTTTCTCTTGGCTATAAATTCAGCCCTTGGAGATTCTGACTGTGAAAGACTGCCCTTGACATCCTTGTGCTAGCTTTGACAGTGGGGTGCAACGAAGCTCACAAAAGTCCTCATCACATGCTTGGATTATAGCTACACAACTTATAAACAACATCGAGAAGAGCCAAATATTATTTTTTTCCTTCTACATTAACTGCATTCTGTAGAACATTAAACTCAATCATAAAGCATGTACAGTTCATCTAAATGTGATGTGTCTTTTCTGCTTCCAGAGCATGCAATAACGACATCCAACAAAAACCAACAGATTTCCTTAATTCTTGCACATAATGTGGTGCTATAAATAGATGACAAAATATGTAAATACTTTAAATAAAAAGTTTGAATAATGTGGTCTGACTGCATGGCTTCATAAACATATAACAAACCACTGCCAAACCATCTATACATTTCTTGTTTATCTGTTCCAAAACAAAATGATACCTTCTTTGTTTAACATTTTTGGTTCAGAAGGAAAACGATGTAAGATCTCAAGTATGGTACTTATGGGCCTGAAAAAATCAAAGTTAATTTGTTGTAATCCCTTTACCTCTAAATCAGTTCACTCTTAATTTCCTCAGTCCTCCTGGTGTGCACCCCCAGCACCTGACCTATTTTTACAACCCTCTCACCATATACCCCCAAGCCACTGTCCTGTCTATGTAACTCAGTCCTCTGGGCTTGAGTTTCCCAGTTCCAAATATATGTAACAACTTTTCACAGCTCTGGAGCAGTGAGGGACATGCGCAAGTTGCCAACATAAAAATGATGAACTCATGAAGAAACAGCTGCTAACCTTTGAGGATTTTCACAGTCCTAAAGGAATCCACAGGCTTTGAACATTTGACTTTCAAGAACATCCTTCTTTATGCAAGCGGCAGATGATTTTCACATGCAGTCTTGCATGGATCATGGTTGCATTGTCTTGTTTACATGGTGACACTTGGCATAGAAACCAGTGTTCAATGATTTAAGTTCAGTATTGCCATACCATAATTTATTTTAGGAGGTATTTTTCCTTTGATAATTGTAGCACAGGAAAAAACAGGTATATTTATGGAGACTAAATGCAGGATAACATGCAGACTATGTTGTGCTTGACCTACTTTATCAACTACCCAGCTGAGAGGTGCCCGGGAACGATCCGTTTCAGGTAAGTTCAAAGTTTCTGGTTAGCAATCATATATGGAGAGTATTAGAAAATCAAAGGTAATTGTATTGATTTATACCACACACAAACCAGTCAGTTTGTGCATGTCCAAAGATACATCAGTCATTAACAATCATTCACAGTATTTGCTTAAAAAGTTTACACCATCCTGTTTTTTGTTTTTTAAACCAACCCATTCATAAAAGTTAGCTTAGACAGATAACAGATCAATAAGACATTATTCTACATCCTGAGACAATCACATGCTGAGTTCCAAAAGGACAGAGCGACTTTGACACATTATCAATTTCTAACTTATGTGAAGTCCACACAACCCTAACTGAACCCAGGGATATCGAATTCAAACCAACTGGTGATATGAGTAATAACCTTCCGAAAAATGTTAACCGGTGGCTCCACAACCTAAATTAGCAACTATATTGGCCATCTGATGACTAGCTGATTTATAGCTAACTGACAGGGGGCGTAGTTTGAAGGTGTTGGGACAAAATACAATAGGAGAAAGAGTAGGACACAAAAGGGACTGAAAATAGTTGCTGGCAGGTGGCAACAGTGTTTGCCAGGTGGAAAGTCACTGTGATCATCTTGCAACAATCTTTGTTAACACTTTACAACAGTTTATTTTCTAGGGTCAATACAAAAATGGTTGTTGTTGTTTTTTATCATCTTCTGGTCATATATTATTTAAAAAACACAGTAGTTTTAGCTGATTTTCCCTCCAATGGGCTTTTGGAATCACTAACGGTAATGTCAAGGCTGGTCGTCTGGTCTGTTATTGGTTGAGTCACCGGGGGAAGACGGTACAGGAGCAGGTTCCTCTTCATCTGAATCAAACTCCACATTCTCATCCTTCACCCACTGACCACTTCGATCCTGCAGCCACCCTGCACTGTTGATGATACAGAATAAAGAATGGTAGAAAAGGAATAGGGATGAATACTAAGAAAGGCTATACTGACACCTAGTGGTGTGATTTACAAGTAAAGGAAGAAAATCATAAACACGGTAAAAAGCTTGACTTGAATTCATGACCAGAACACTGTAAGCAGTACCTTTTCAACTTTAGATAATGCTCCAACTCTCGTCTTCTCTGGGCTGTTAATTGTTCAGACTCATGGGACACTGTTGGATCTGATGTCTTCGACTCATTTTTCCTCTCAGATGGACACAATCCCTGATTAACTGTTGAAATACATAACAATGGTCCAACTAAAGAATTTGTGAACATTCATGAATACACTCATGCATTGATATAACCAGGTTCCCAAAACAATCATGCTGTAGACCAGGGGCTGTCCAATCCTGCTTCTGGAGATCTATAATATCCTCCTGTACATTTTCACTCCAACCCCTGTTGAAGCAAACATGTTTCAGTTTGTACTTCATCTAATTATTAGAATCCTGTGTGTCCTATTAGGGTTTGCATGAAAAGCTACAGGTCAAGCAGCTCTACAGGAACAGGGTTAGGCAGCCCTACTGTAGACAGTACCTGTTGGTGTGCTGTAGGCTGCATTAATTGAGGGTTGCTCTATTGTTTGGTGCTGAGGTGATGATGTTGTGCTGGAAGGGCTGATATTAATCTCAGAGCCTGAATTTGCTGGCCCTTTTTCAGACTTTGTGCTGGAAATAAATATTTTAACAATTGTTTTCTGCACAGTTTGACTTTTGAAAGTGAACCAGAGTAGTACACCGGTGTGTAAAATTTGTAATCACCATACCTGGTCTTTTTATGGCAACTGTTGTAGGGTGCAGTTTTCAGTAAGGCATGATGGGCAATCTTGCGTGTCTGTGTCAGAAGGGGGGCTAAACAGGAAGGTTCCTGGGAACAACAAAATCACAAACTAATGCCTTACAATGATAGTGGGCTGTTGACTCCTATACAAGAAAAAACTATCCAAGTTTTACCTGTCTACTGTCCTCAGCTAGAATATAGTCCTGATGCTGCCTTTTTGCTATTTCATTTTGCAGTAGTTTTTTCTGTCCATAATACCACTTAATTCCTGAAAAATATGTACTGTGTAAGCAAGTTAAATCTCCACAGATAGTAGTATCCTGTTACTTAACAATGAAAAATGTTTTGCCGTCTCTCTCACCTTCAAGATGCCGTTTACCCTTCCGGTGTACTGTTAGCATGTCAACTGTATCAAAAACAGGACGGTAGGAGCACACAAGGCAAGTGTATCTGAAAAGGAAATTGAGAATCATTGATAAATTATCACACTACACATGCATGCAGGCTTCATGGTCTAAGCATCGAGCTAACACGCCGCAATATACTCCCCACCTTCCATTTTTCAACAAGGCTGCTTCGTCTTCTGGAATAAAGTTAGATAGGAGATCTGCAACACGTCGTTTCTGGAAAGTAATCGTTTGGATACAGACCAGGCAAATTAGACTTCCCAGCTAGGTAAGTGGCTAATACTCTCTAGCTACAAAGCTGAACAAACAAGTAAAATATGCTGACAATTAGCTAGCCGTAGAGTAGAAAACGTTTTAAATGATTAGACTATGTGAAAACCACATACAGTACCTTCAGAATATTCAGTTGACTTGAGTCATTGCCTTCTCGTTTGAAAGACATGTTTATAGGCTACGCTTTATGTAGCGTTAGCTCTAACAGACTGACAGACTACAGTGAACGTGTTAATGTTTATTTCCGGGTTTTTGAAGAAAGAATTGTGGGATATGGGGTCTAATCACAGTGAGCATGCCATAGAGTTGGAGCATGCTAAGCATGAGACGAATTCGTCAATCGTTGAACTTCCTTGTTTGTTTTTAGAATAACATGAAGATTGCCATTGAGATATATAATACACAACACCTTATTCCGTAGCCAACCTTAGAGAATTTCGTTCACATTTGATGGTAACATGCTTGCGAGCAAGCCTAGTTTATTGAGATAATCAGTGAAGTACTAGTAGTTCAGCGTGTTAAACTGTCCGAAGTCGAAATACCAAGAAGTTAGTTAGACGAATGCTAACGCGGTGCGGTATTATTGCTAGCTCTAGCTATGTGACAGAGACGAATAGTTTAGAACTATTGCTAGGCTATTACGTTTAGCTACGTCTCTAGTTAGATTAGCTTGCTAACCTCCGTTTGCATGACAAAGCAGCTGACGGATCTTGATGGACGCAAGGGATTTGCAGAAGGCTGAAACCACCACACCATATGTTTCATGTAAAGTCTAGCTATGTCTTCCCGTGTCAATGAATGTGCTCCCCTACCTACGAGTGGACTACGGTGTTCCCGCACTAGGTCGTATGGTAGTCTGGTTAAGTCTTCTCTTTCTCCACTTCGCCAAAGACGAATTGAACATCTAGTCCAACCAGGGGAGACATTGCAAGGACTTTCCTTGAAATATGGAGTATCTGTAAGTATAAAGCTTAGTTAGCAACGCTAATTAGTGCTAGATTATTTAATTAATGTAGTTACCTTTTGGTTGTCTTTAGTGTGCCTTGGAATTATATGGGACCTGGCTTTCCCACAACGTTGTAACCTTACCTGGAACTATGTTCTCTCTTACAGATGGAAGACATTAAAAGAGCAAATAGGCTTTACACCAATGACTCAATATTCTTAAAGACATCTCTGTCTATCCCAGTTTTTTTGGCACCTGGCTCTTACAATGGACCAGGTTTAGCTGAGGAGAATTTGAACCAGGCAAAGGACACCATTTGCAACTCTGACCAACATCTGAAGCCAGTGAGAAACTCTGTAAAGGAGGATTGCCTTGAAGAAGAACTTTCGCCAATGGATTTCTTGAAAAGGATGGACAGAAGGATTAACCAGTCTAAGCAGGCCGCTGTCAAAAAATGTCTAGAAGGAGAAAAAAGGTAGCAATAAGTGTTATTCCACATATTCTGTATTCTTAAGCATTATGGTTTGAACTGTTTTAAGAGAAGACATGTAAATTCAAAAAATAAATAAATAATCAGACGATCATGTGCTGTGAATAGTATTAAGCTTTTCCTTGCCAAATATCAGTGACTTTAATGGACTGTTTCTGTGACTGTCTCTTTTCTTCATCACAGATTTGCCTCTCTGGAAGCAGCTTGTTCCAGCAGAGCACCAGACCGCAGACTCACAAGGTCCCGAAGTGCAACTTCAGCTTCAAGAATACACCAGCAAGCAGTACTTGGGGCTGTGCCCCTAACTATCACCAGATGCTCTAAGAAACTAATAGATCGAGAGGAAGAGATCTTTGAGTTGTGATGCCATTTCTCCCCTCTAACTATGGGACTGATAAAGCTAATACATAGGCTAGTCAAAGGGATTGACCTTCAAGATAATCTGGCTTGACAGATTTAGAGGAGGTGTTATTCCCGCGGAAGTATCACATCTTGCTCAATGGGCTCCTTACTTGAATGTGTGTCCATCATGTTTTGTTGGGGTTAGGGTTAGCTGCGGTGCTAAACTGGCATGTACTCCTTACCAGTAAGGGCTGCACGAGTTGTAACTGGTGATAATTTGTGAGTCACGATTTTGGTATTTTTGGATTAAATGAAGTCTGGAAGCTCAAAAACGGTTTCATGTTGTATTAAAACATTGTCTGAGCAATTATTTTGATGGAATGCAAGGTGTTGCTTCCTAACTCAAATTAAGTAATCAGCTCATGACTTGAGTTTAAGTCCCTAAGTGTGTCTTGATTATTAGGTCAATTCAGTTTGCAGGCTAAACAGAGACTTTCTTGTGACAGGTTAGTGTTTTAAAAAGTGGCTGACATAGATACATGGTAGTGATACTTAAACTTACTAAACTAGTGGAAGGTTTAATGTGAGGTCGCAGTACATTGACTTTGTTACTCATGTGAGGAGCAAATTCAGTACATTTCTGCAGTTCAGATGTTCCAGCATTATTGCACACTCCCACCCATCTAGTCTGTCTGGATAAAAACATATTCATAAAATCTACAAAAACACATTAAATAACCAAGATTTATTGTTTAAATTGCATTGGTTTGAATATTACAAAATAAGCGATTTTGGGATTCATATAAAATAAATCGCTATTTTTAGTTCTTCCTGAGCTGTAACATTAATTACTGATTGCACCCCACAGTATTTTGAAATAGATGTGCAAAATAGTAACTGCATTTTTCTTAAGCATTACCTTTTTAACCACCAGATGGCAATGCAGGATCTTGGTATCAATTTGTGATTGGGACTTCAATGAAAAGCATTGGTTTAAATTCAGGTATCTTTTTGGTTTTCAATGCATCCAATGAATTGAAATGCACAGATGGTAATTCCATTTTTCAAATAGTGATTTTATCCCATTCAAGCATATTTTGGACTTTCCTGAAACTGGAAGTCCTTTGACCTTTGTGTTTACTATAAAAAAAACAGTAGACCAGTGGTCTTCAACCCCTTTTCTGACTATCTGCCTGTTGGTTTTGGATCCAACCACACTTATTTGACCTGATTCAACACTAGTTACCCAATTAACCAGCTAAATATTAGAATCAGGTGTGCTAGATTCGTGTTGGAGCAAAAACCTACATGCAGGCAGCTCACCAGAAACAGGTTTGGAGACTCCTGTGTTAGACGTACCATTTAAAAATTGAAATATTATCATTTACTAGCAACAAAAATGAAGGTCCAGATGCGCCCATGTCTTTTTCCCATTTGTTAAAAGTCATTTTTTTGGCATGGTAACACATCAGGGTCTGCTTCATGTAACACCAGTTCCAACTGTAACAGTCTTCAGTGATGTCACATCCTATCTGATCAGTCAGCCCAATGAGTTCTAAGCCAGACCTTTTTGAACACATCTCTCAGTGTCTCACACACGTTAGGCCATTGCAGGTGACTCATATTGTTCCCTCCTCTACCAGTTTGTTGAGTCCATTGCAGATCTTGATAAGGTTGGGCCGGAAGGGGCCATCTGGGTCATACAGCTTAGTCAGGAGCTCTGGGTCAGCGTAATGGTTGAACACATGGTTGATGCGGCCATGAGATTTGGCTGTGAGGTGAATGTTGACCAGCTTCAACAGCAGGTCCCTGCATCCTGTTAAGATCTCTGACATCACGGTCTTGTCAAAGGTGAACTCCACCTACACCACAGGAAGTGATAGTCATGTAATTACCGTGGGATTTCAGCTTTATAACAATATGCCCGTCGTCTCAAATTTTTGCATTACTATCATCACATTGATTGATCCTCTTAAATGGTACCCTTTGTCATTGGTTATCTAGACATTGAACTACACATGCTAAACATGAAACAAAAACTTTCGGGGGGCTTTTTACCTCATGGAAGCTAATGGCTGTCATGGCTCCTTGGTGCAACTTCTTCTTGAACTCTTGAGCCAAACCTAGTTCGCCTGCATTGAAGCGGTTGTGTCTGAACAGCACACCAATCTTCACTGCAATCTTGATCATATCTTTTATTACCTTCTGGGCCTCTGTACGATTGCCAGTATACTCTTTAGACACACGGTAGAGCTCATCCATGATCTCACTGCTGTTGTCGTCAATAAACATGTTGACCATGGACTTGTTAGCCATGTGGCTGAGGATCTTCTTCTGGGCCTGCATGGCCATGTCTTTGGAGCTAAAGGACTCCATCGTCACCTGAGGAGAAAGCAGGACAGAGTTGAACAAAAATGGTTATCATTTAAAATTCCGTGCCTCGTCCAAAAACACCTGGAACAGCCACCCTGCTTTATGCACTTACTTATCCACCATTTGATGTTTTAGATGTTTGGGTTTAGGGTTGTTTTAAGCCCTTTAAGTATCCTTCAGCTCAGACAAAACTATTTTGTTTTTCATATTAGTACAACAGACGTAAACAGCTAAAACCCACGGGAAGCACCTAGACCTGTCCCCTAAGGAGGCTGCACTCCCCATGCCTACCACTCTCCAGGGGAGAAATACTGAAAACCAACCCATGGGAAGTCATCAGTGATCATTGTGTCTGTTTCATGCAAACATATACTGCTGTTATACCACACAGTCTGACAGGAATAGGGTCATTCTAGGTGGAGGCTTGACTTGGATTTGCCTAAAATAGATTTATCCTAACCCATTTGAGAAAATAGTTATGTATGGTTAACAATGCAATCGGGCTGTACTCGCAAGGCTGCTTTACTTCAGTGGCTTTCATGTAATCAGTTGGAGATTTAAGTCATCAAGAATATTATCAATGGAGGTAAATACAGAATAACTCCCATAGTTTATTGAGGTAGGATGTGTCAAATTGAGAATTGATTCATTAAGGTTAGGGTTAGTCCACTCCATTCCACATCATATAAACATTTTCAAGAGCTAACTGCTAAACAACTAATTGACTCGTTGTCACCACCCTATGTAAAGTACTTCAATGTTGAAACCCCACTCAGGCCTGTGTGGACAAGTATGTGAGGTAGACAAGGCGGCATAGCTACAGCAGGTCCCTACCTGCCGTGCAGGTTGCATCAACACAGTGGTAACAGAGAATGTTAGAGGCCAGGACAAAGTTGCTTTTTGCTATTGAAGGTTTGGAATGCACTCTCATGCAAATGAAAACCTCCTCTTTCCTTTGCGACATCCTTTACAGAACATGGGCAGCAGGATTTAACTCCATTTAAGTGTCATTTGGGTGTACACAACATGTGTTTTATCTACTTTTTAAACAGCTGCAGGTGTGTTTCTGTATTTGGTTAAAAAGCGATAATCTAGACTTTTGACTGAAATTATGCACACACTCATAGCACTTAAAGCAAATTGCCAGGTGTTGAGAAGTGTGATCCATATATGTAATGTGCTTAATAGATAATAACTGTAGCACTGCATTGCTTGCATTCACCCAGTGTCAGTTACAACATCCATGTTAATCACTAACACTAATCTTGCATAAGACATCACATTACGCCTTCTAATACATGCATATCCATTAATTCTGAACCAGTGTCATATTTCTAATGGTGTGCTTCAATAGAAAGCTTCTTCTCTGTGGGGAATTAGTGAACATTCATTACATTCATTTCCCTCAACTGTGATAATGGAAGTGGAGCAGCGTGATAGTTATTTCAAAATAGCTCTAAATCTCATTTCTATGCTCCAAAAGCCTACTGTGAATTGATGAGAGATATGTGCCCCCATCAGGAAATACATTCACTCCAGAAATATGGAGGCAGAGCTGGAAACAGTCTACTGTGGTTGTGTTTAAACTCTCTGCATGAGAGTCAATTGTTCAAAATACTACTATCACATTAAGCCACTTTTAATTAATGGAAATGGCAACCACTTAATGGAATAGGAATATGGTTAATGTGTGTTTTTAAGAGATTATGTACAGGTGATGTAGCTATAATAACCTGGTGCAGAAAACTCTTTTGGAAGAGTTCAGACCTGTTATACTGCTATCTTCAAAATAATTGTTCACAATTGAAAGAGACAACTCTTTAGGTGGTGTGTTAATGTATGACTAGTCACAACTCAAACCAGACCCATACTAAATGGACTGAAACCAAATACTCCTTTGGAGATGAATTAACCAGAAATTAATCACATTAGTATTTTGTAACTTTCGCCTTCATCTACAGGTTGTTTGGATGCAAGAGAGTCCCATTGACGGATACTCCAATCGAGAGTGCTGATTGGTGGAGTAAGTACAAGCAGGCAGGCATTAAAGATAAACATTTAGTATTCCAGCATTCCACAGACAACTTCAGTGCGTAGCCAGGGGGGGGGGGGTGTATGTGTTTGTATCTATTTGTGTGTATGCACTGTCTGTATGTATTTATGTATTTATACATGGATGTATGTCTGTGTGTATAGGTAAAGCCGTGGTGACTTCCTTAGATTGCCCTGCTCACATGGGTAACACTGTTATTAAGAGGCACCAGGTCCTTGCTTGTACAGGATCCTTAAACATTAGCCCCAATAGGCTTACGTGTGTCGTCGCTTGTCTGGACTTGGGGGCACTGAGACCCGAGTGAGACACATTATTCTATTCTCACTCTTTTTCAAAATTGAGAATAATCAAAATGTAAAACATAGAATGTGTAACTTTTAACACTTTGTAGAGTAAATAATGGAAACTAATAATGGAAGTCTATGTTCTTTGTGACATCTTGCAGTTATCTCTTTCAGATAAGTAAACAAAAGCGTTCCCAAGGTATATCTTTTTTAAACATTTATTCCATGTGGGCCTCATCAATGGTTTCCCATAGTAGATCAAAAAGGGATGTGGAGCACTGTGGACACTCACAAAGGAGGTACACTGAGACTGTTGATGAATGTTTACTGGCTTCCTAAGATACCCTAGTTAGTGCATGTGCCAGTGCATATTCAGTGTACTGATGAACTCATCAATTGATTATGGTTTTAAGTGTTTTAAACCTATACCTGTGTAGTAGTACCATAGTAACAATTACATTTCTAATAGGGTGTTCAAGACTCACAGACTTTTGTTGGTTCAAAAGGGAAACGAAACTGACAGCAGTTGGGTTTGCACTGAGGAGTCATCACTGGCTCACAACTTGTTTTTTTCCATCCCTACCATCTGTTGAACACTGTTGTGTCATTATATTTATTTCACTTCACAGGCTTGGACACTCAGTCAAAGTAGGCCAGTTAAAGGAGGGAACATCTACTGCTCCACGTTGCGTAATATTTAACAGACACTGACAGTACTGTATGTTCAGCTTTACGGTCATGAGGACATACACTGTGGTGCTGCCTTTCTGTTACACCATCTGAATGAACAATATCTTCCCTACCCACGTTTTAGATGAGAAAGATGAGAGGAAAACTAACCATTATCAAACATTATCCATTTTGCCAAATTGATTTTGATTTGGCCACCTTCCTGCTTACTTTTTTGTCTGGGTGTAAATCAACCAATCACAAAACATGTTCAAACAACTTGTTCAATCAGAGAATTATGTACAAGATAAATTATCATTGCACAGTTTAGTTGTAGCTAGGTTGCTATTAGATAAAAACATTGAGAGCACCCTTACCTGTGTCTGTCAGTGAGTGTGGTACCCCCTCCCTCCTCTGTGTCAGTTTTTGCTCTCTACACGTGGATCAAGTTGTCAACATAAAGAATACATTTATCGGTACACCTTCATTTTACAAGGCGAAAACAAAAGAAAATCAGTTGTGCCGTCTTTCTATCTGCTTGTGCTCACCAGTCTCAAGATCATTTTCAGTTGTACTTCCTTGAGGAACTAAATTGCTATGACACACCCCTTAGTCTCTGTCTCTCTCTTTCTTTCTCTTCTCTCTCTCTTACACTCATTATCTATCTCCTATCTCTTTTGTATGTCGCTCAAATATGCAAATTCAAACTTGTCTTGTTATTCTTGAAATGACAATACTCTTCAGTAATATATATATTTTCTTCCCTTTCTTGCTTTCCAACTCTTTCTTTTGCTTAGTCTCTCTCTCTCTCTCTCTCTCTCTCTCTCTCTCTCTCTCTCTCTCTCTCTCTCTCTCTCTCTCTCTCTCTCTCTCTCTCTCTCTCTCTCTCTGTCTCTCTCTGTCTCTCTTTTTCTATCTGCTGACAGCGTACCTTTGCAGGTCCTAACAAGTGAAAACCCTAGAAAGAATTTTGCAACAATCCAGTGCTGCAGTCATTTGAAAAGGGAGCGGCTTAGTCCTTTTTGTGTTCACCTTGTGGAATGTGGCTCCTGTCAGCACTGAACACCAGCACGCTCCACTTTCCCGCAATGTGTAACCTTACAAAACATAACTAACAGAACTTCACACCTCTTTTTCTTGTGCTCTATCTCATGCTCACTCTCTATCTTTCTGACTTCCTCTCTCTTCCATTCTCATTTCTCTCTCTTTCTAACTCCCACTAGCCTCAAAGGAAATCATACACAGGATCCATTCATCCTAAACTTCATGGAATAAACTGCTTACAGTTATGGTATTGTTATGACCTATGTAACTAGAGTGCTGAAATCGATTGGAGTGGTGTAATAGTCTGTGGAGGCCAGTTCCAAGCTACTACCTCCTCACCTTTAGGTGATATCCTTGTTTGCTCTGGTTGCCATAGAATTTATCACTCCTCCAGTGTTTTCTTACCTCATTTGGATGTTACATTTGTTAAAACAAACTTATAGACTGTGATATTTTCCAGAGATGGCAATTTAGAATCACATATGGTCTCACTACAGAGTTAAGATGAAGTAAACATTATTAAAGCTGTATAAAGAGAATCAAAGAGCACACTGACAAGTCATGAATGAACTGATTCAAATGGCTTGGGCCAGTCCCTAATTCAAAAGCAATCTGTTTATCCATCGGTTTATCTCAACGACAACCAGCTGGACCAAAGGGCAGTCAACAGAGGATCAACCCCTTAAAGGGATCTGTCCGATCGTGCTGAAGTCCAAAGAGTGTGATTGTTTTCAAATGTTAGGGTGAGAGGTCAAATCAAGGCCCATCTGGACTGAAGGGAGTGCCAGAGCGGATACCAGCCCACAGTGTGTGGAATGGAGATTTTGAGACTTACATCATTGTGTTTCTTTTTGAAAGTGTTCTTTACTTACATCCCTTTGTGAGAAATAACCTGAGTTGAGATGTAGTAAACTGTTCAACTGAAAAATGGGGCCTGCCACCATGGCAACAGACAGGAAGCAGTGCTTAAGCGGTTTCCTGATGGCTTCCTCTTTATCTTGTAATGACATCTTACACAGAAATGTCTGTGACAGTTAAATGTGTGTGCATGAGTGCATGTGTTTTTTGAGCTTGAATGTGAGTTTTTACCTTTACCTTTTCCACCTGAATTATAACAAGCCCCATTTGAACAACTTCCTTGTTGAGATAAATACTTAGAGGAAAGCGAGAATCACAATTTTAATGTTAATTTACTGACTTCTACTGTGTGTCAGAGGTAATATAGCCGAGACTGATAATTATTTTGGAGTGAAAATAGTTTTTTTTCTGAGCACACATTATTGTTCTGCTACATGTGTTATTTGATAGGTGGGCGGGTGGCATATAGACAAGACAAGTCATATTAACTCAAAAGGGATCAAGGAATTAATCTTATCGCCCCACATTTGACTACTAATCATTTTCCTCATTGCTTTGGTGGAAGGTGTTTCACATGCAACTCTTCCTCCTTCCTTCATTTTTGTGGTTCTTCCATTGCTTCTATAATCATTTGATTGTGTTTACGTTTTTTTATGTCTTGAAAACATGGATAACTTGTTTTCTGTAAAGAAGAATAGGAAAAAAATATGCTGAGTCATGTTTTAGTGACTGTACATCAAATTTTTATAGGTAAAATATATACTAACATTAAGGTAAGTGGTAAACAAAATTGTTGAGAAAATCATGCTAAATATCCATCATTATAAATAATTTATCTATATGCATTTCTATTTAAATGTTCTAAAATCGATGTTCATGCTAATAAAATACAACTTCTCGTCATATCACCCTGTGTACCAATCTGAGTGTGCAGTCTATTTTAATTGAAGAAAGAGAGACTTATATCACTCTCCAGAACATTGTTATGATTCCTCTGTTGTAACATGGTCATAATAACGGAACAAATGTACATTACAAGTCTGTTTTCTCTTGACTATATGCGTGACAACATGCAAAACGTTACACTTAAAGAACTGAAGTTGGGATTACAAATGTATAACTTTTTTTGTCTGTTTCAAAAGCGTTGTACCTCTTTTCCGCATTCATTACCTATTCTCAATTACTGATACTCGAGGTTTGGTGCCCAACACCTGTCTGAGATGAAAGTGTTACAAATCCGGTTTAGGTGAATTTGGGGAGAAAATAATTTCTCAACACTTCAACGATATAGCGTCAATAATAGCTAAATTCCACTTCCACTCACTTTGGACCTAGTTTAGTATAAATGGCACAGGGGAGCATAAACATTGATGAAGAAGCAAGACACAGTGACAAACAAGGAAAAGGAAGTAACATGAGTAGAATGGGGATTTTTGGGGTGTTGTTGAATAAAGGCCATTGAGATAAAACACTGGCTCTGCTGTTCTAGGTTTCTCCCAGGTTTTGCAGGCCACTTTTGCCATCCTGTTCTCCCTGACTCTCATTTAGGAGAGACAGGGTCATTGATACCACCTATACACTACCTATGTATGTCTTTGATAGGATATGGTCTCACTGGCTAATTTTGTGTGGAACTAAATGGCATGGCCGTAGTATGTTGTTTTGGCATTTCATGTTGCTATACTCTTCCCTGTCCTTAAATGGAACATGTCTTGGGGCATCGCACAACATATACTTTCCTCACCTCACTCCTCACCCAGCCATCATTTTCCCTATAGGCATGCCTTGAACACTCTGGCGGCTCTTACAGTATGCAGCAGGAAGTGCTACGCAAGGGCAGGTTGGTGGGTAGCTTGGCATACTGCTGCCGGAAGCTGTTTCTCTTGTTCAACACAGGGGCTGCATTCTCTGGCTTTCCCACTAGGGGTGCACTTTCCTGCACAGCATTCACTTGGGGTGCCTCAGGCTTAGCCCCTTTGTTGTTCTTAGTCTTTTTGGCTTTCTCCTTCTCCTGGGGCTCAGCTGAAACAGAGGGGGCCTCAGTGTTGCCTTCTCTCTGGGGTAAGGTTTCTGCAGGCATATCGGTCGGTGTGGGCTTTCTCTCTGCCTGCTCCTCATTGGGGATGTTGAGGTTGGAGGTGGAGCGCTTGGTGTTAGTGCAGGTGGAGCTGTTGACACACATACACAGTAAGGCTTAAACAATAGGAGGGATGCTGCATCTGTCTACTATAGAAAGGTTGCTAATGTGGAGGTTTCCAACTCCAGTCTAACTGTAGTCTCCCCTTCCTTTCACTCCCCCTTTCCTTTTCTCTGCTCACCCTTCCTCCCCTCCTCTTCCACACTCACCCATGTGAGCTCCTGTCCTCTGAGTCTTTCTGTTCACTGCTGTAGCGCAGCTCTGCTGGGGTCTTGAACGAGAGGTCTTTTTTCCCTTTCAGCCAATAGGTTTTCATTTGGCCTTTACCCTGGGTTTAAGCAAAATCAATTATTGACTTACTGCTGTCATTTACTTTCTGTAATGCCAGTGAAATGTATGTTTATTGATACAAAAAGGAGTATTATGAAACAGAATGCTATTGTGGTATGTAGTTTTTTTCTTCAGTGTCAGTTGGCCCAGCATTCTTAAATATAAAAACTGACCTTGACAAATATCTTGCCCCTCTCCTCGATTATATAAGGCTCGTGCTCCAGATGATCTTTGGCGGTCTGGCTGATATGTATCTGCATACCCTTTATACACAAATAGTCAAAGGTTAAAGACTAACAGAAAGTAAAACATTCAGTCAGTCGTTACCACATAGCTAAGCCATAACAATAACAAAATAGGTGGTCAGATGAGTGAGCGGTTAGGGAATCGGGCTATTAATCAGAAGGTTGCCGGTTCAATTCCCGTCCGTGCAAAATAAGTTGTGTCCGTGGGCAAGTCACTTCACCCTACTTGCCTCAGGGTGAATGGGCCTGTACTTACTTTAAGTTACTCTGGATAAGAATGGATAAATGACTAAATGTAAATGTAAAAACATATTGGAGCTTGTGGCAACATTCCTTACCACCCCATTGCTCTCCATGCGAGAGGCAGTATTCACTGTGTCTCCAAACATACAGTAGCGAGGCATCTTTAGTCCTACCACCCCAGCAACCACCATGCCTGAGTGAATACCTACAACACATAATCAAACAAATAAGTTACCAATCTAATTTCTCAATATGGAAAAAAGCTATACCGTGAACATCATTTTATAGATTTTTACCAGGGTCAGAAAGACGATACTGTAAATTTGGAATGCCTAATGTGTGTATTAGTATATTAGTGTTGGTATCAATATAAATTGGCACTTTCGAACTAAGATGTCTTTTCAATGGAAAATCTGTTTATTTAGATGTCCAGCTTGTCTTGCTATTGTGTATCTTTGTGCTCACCGACTCGGATCTGAATGTTGTCCCCAGTGGAGGGGTCTTTGAGGTGGTCGATAGAGCTCAGCATGTCCAAGGCCATGTCACATATGTGGTGGGCATGGAATGTGGTCTTGTTGGGCACACCTGCTACCACCATGTACGCATCTCGGATCGTCTCTACCTGGTAAGATTAAGTTTGGTTCAGACTAGCTGCTGAAAAAAACGTAATTTTCTACATCAGTATAACCACAGAACAGTTTAGTGTGGGGACCTTGGATTTGACAGTCAGCATAGAAATGCAACACAATGTGAATCTAGTGGGTTTCCGGGACAAAATCAAGGCCCAAAAGAATAATGGAAAAAGTATTGTGGATGTTGCTATCATTACACATTTATTGATTCCAAGTCTTAAAAAAAATAAAAATATATTTTAAATCAAATCAAATGTATTTTTATAGCTATTTTTACATGCAAGCATGTCACAGAGGGCTTCACATACGCCCATAGAACTGCCCCTTTAAAGATCAGAATCCTTGAAAACAATAGAACACTTCTTGAATTTCGATTAGAGGTTAAACAGTACCACCACAAATCTATTTAGGGCACATAAGCGATTTTCCCCTTTTTGAGACTGAAATTGACAATTTCAGAACAGGACATAACATCTAAAGGACCATATAATGGGAATAACAGTCGTGATTGTTTTCACCTTGTACACGTTGTGCTTCTCACTAAGCGTGTCAAAGACGATGTAGATCTCATTGAGCATGTCCACCACCTGCATGGGCGTAATGTGGATGCAGATTTCATTGAACTTCACCACGTCGCTGAACAGGATGGTTACATCTGGGAAAACCTGGCAAGAAAAGGCAGGAACAGTCACCTTGCAGTGTTCAGCAGTTTACCGTAACAGTTTAATGGGTATTTTTAGATCTGATGAAGGGCAAGCCATAATACCTATAGAATATAGGAGAGGTTTACAAAAAGGACTGAAGTAATAGCATGCTCTTTGTGAAATATACAATATATTTTTAAGATAAAGCCTGAATCATTGCAGGGTTCATTGGCCCTAATAGCAACAACGAAAATACACCAAATTACAAAAGACTTCTCTGAAGTTTTTGAAAGAAAACCAGTTGGTTTGCATCCATGTAGCTCTACATGTTCCAATGTCTGTCTGTTACCTGACAGGTCTCCAGGGCAGTGATGCCCTTCCTGAGACGGTCGGCCACAGCCTTTGGGATCATAGCATAAAGCAGGGAATCCCCCCTTTTTTTCTCCTCGTCCAGCTTCTTGATGATCTCCATCAACTGGGCATACTTCTGCTGCTCCTGTAGTTGTACACAAGGTTGAGAGACACTCGAGCATATACAATATTCCTCAGCTTCTTTAGGCCTAAGCTTTTCATCTTATTCATGTGGCAAAACATTCTTTTCATGCACTGTATCTGTACGTGCAATGTAAGAGCCAATATTAGTGTCGGCATAATATTTATACAAACAGTATTGTGGAACCCCTAAAGGGACATGAGCGACTTGAATTATAATTTATTTATCATTTATAAATATTATTTATTTTCATTGTAGTTAGTCATCGTAGTATCGAGATCTCACAAGACAGTTTCACGTGTGTAAGACAAGGGCATATTCTAATGGAAAATAGGTGGAACGCGCACGGAATGGTACCAGTAAAATAAATAACTGCTTTTCCTGTTACAAGAAGAAATATGTTACCTGATCCAGAGCCAACTGCAGTTCAGCCGACTGCTGCGTACCAGCTAAGATGAGCTCTCTGCTAGAGTCATGGAGGTTTAAGTCGTTCACATATACCCCCATTTTAATCATGTCCTCCACGGTTTCTATGCTGCATGAACAAAAGGGAGTAAGAGGACAAGGCCCCAGAATAGGAGAATAGATCAATAGAAAACAGTAGTGTGGGGAAGTAAGACAGTGTTGAGGTGACACAGGTTTGTGTAAACAGTTTTTTTTAACAGCATTCTAAGATTGACTGAATTTCAGTTCTTGATTTATGTAACTGTAATTTACGTTTATACTTGTTTTCTTAAATATTGTGAAGGATCTTACATGGGGGTGGAAAGGAAAATGAGAGAGTCCCACTGAGGGACATACTTCATCTGACCCTTCAAGTGGAGGGGCTTCTTCGGGGGTTCCCTCATATCCTCAAAGATGGTTTCACTGCACTTCCCTGGACATGATAGAGATCAAAACCTGTGTGTGATTGACATCTGAATGATTGAAGTGGTTTTTGAATAGAGAATAGATTCTCACCAGTGACAGTCTGGAAGGCCAGGAGCTCAATGTCCTCGCCTCCAGAGTTGGCGGAGCTGTTGTATTGAGTTAGGGCACCACTGTACTCCTGGTCCGTTCCCTTCATATCCTCCACGGACTTCACATCTAACGGTGGTAGGGATGAATGACTGAATAAATGAGGAAAGAAAGGCTTCGAGAGGGGAAGTGAATCGATGTGTGAATGAGTGAGTGAGCAAGCGAGTGAGTTATGACTGAGTGAAGGAGTTAGTTGTGAGTGCCTGAGTGAACCACGGCAACATGAGTGAATGTGCAACTGATATGCAAGCAAATGTGTGAGAGACCGATACAACATAGATTTTTTAATTGCAATTGTTATTGATAACTTTATCCATCATCTTCTCATAGACATCTTAAATGACATGTTGTAAGTCAGTTGAGTGAATGGTTGGTATGGAAAAACAACGGTTGAGGTACTCCCCTTTCTTTTCGGCTGCCTGTGTGCAAAGTCGGAGTAGGGCATGGACCCTTGCCAACTCGGTACCTCTCTCTTCCTCTCGATTCACTTTCTCGCACTCCTCTTTCTCCTCAGGCTCCTCCTTACTCAGTTTTGGGATGTTGACCTTCTGTTTGCTCTCTACCACAGCTTTGGAGAGCAGCTCAAACACATTGTTCAAGTGGGTATAGATCTAAGGGAGCAGAAACATTGGCAGAAAACAGAAATACTAATATGAAGGTGTAATTCAAAACGACCATGTAACTACATAGCATTACCTACTGTAACAACATGCTAGACTGGTGTAGAGGTACAATATATTACAGTGAAACAGGAAGTATAGCTTTCCATGGCCAATTGGATGCTAACTTTGGTCTTGTTTAGGTAATTACATGGAACATGTAATTTCCTTTAAATCTAGACTTACATTTTCCCAGCTAAACTCCAGCATGGGTCGCACCAGGGTGAACTCCTCGTTGACCTTCTTGCCCTGCAGATCGGAGAAGACCTCCTTCAGGCCATCGCCGATGCGATACATGGTCATGTCCCGTCGGAAGATGACACTAAAGGGGAACATGTCGAAGAATATGCCCCTCTTCATTGGGAGCTTCTCATAACCAGGGGCTGTCTTCTGTTGAGGCATGCGGTGCTTGAAAGCAGCATTGTCAAAGTTCATCTTATAGATCTGTGGGTGGATAAAGTACAGGCGATGGTAACTGCAACAGTACAGCTGTGAGGCATTAGAGTTAATCCAGTGGTGGTTTGACAATGGAGCTGATATCACTACAGAAGTGATACATTTGTGTCAAACAACAGATTATTCCAGATTTCCTAGTCAATGCCAACCTAAAACCTGGATAAGTCCTGTCCAGTCACAATGACCACGCACCATTGGCCAGGAAAAAATACTCCTTTCCTAATCCTTACCACATATGTCATTTTCTCAGTCTCCTCTTTTGACAGGATTTCCACTTCAATGTCTGTGTTGTAGAACTGTCGTCCCACTTGGGAGAGCTGGCCTGTGTCAGTAGAGGAGGAACAATCATCATGAGGAACCTGGCGGCTCCGATCAAAATCTCAACTGTAGACCCAGGGTTTCCACTGTCACATACCTTTGACAAATTGGGTGAACCCTTTGCGGGTGCTGCGGTAGTGCAGTGTGAGGCTAGTCTCACACTCCTCCTCCACACAGAAGCTAGGCGGCTGCACCTTGGGGAAGGAGAAGCGGAAGTACTCGTGCAGGTTGTCCAGTTCATTGATGAAGTCACGCACATTACGCCCCAGCACCTGCCACAGATAGGAAATTATATATTCAGACATCTTTCGTATTGGCTGGGATGCAATGTACTTCAAATACAAATCAGGAAGTTTAATGTTTGTGCGTTTGTCTGACATGAGAGTCTTGTATTAAATATTGAATTCATCCTTCATAAAATTGTAATTTTTCATAGATTGCTATTAATTCCGAAGGTTGCAAGTCCACCTTCAGAATCCTCTCATAGCCATAGTTGCCGATCCTCTTCACCATGTAGACTCCAAAGGCATACATCAGCTCGTCGTGGGTTTTCCCCAGTACCTCGCCAGCTGCCTTGGCTAACCGTAGGATGAGGTTGTCACTGAAAAAAAAAATAAGAAATCTACATCACTATAGGCACAGCTTTCTATATTGCGTTAACATCCAAGTTTACGACTCAAAATATATTTATTTTCATGTTAAAGCGACAAAAAGTGAAAAAAGTAACCAACATCGTGGTGATTAATGTGAAAGAGCATGACGATGACCGTACTTGTACATCTGATGGCGGACAAACTTCAGATGGGGTATTTCTGCTCTGGCCTCAATCAGTCTCCATACATCCTCCCCATAGGACTCATTGATGTAATCATTTACTGCTTCCAAGTACAGGCCGTACATCTTAAGGGGGTTAGGGACCTCCATTTTTATGCCTTTGTTAACTGCTCAACTGAAATATTGAAGGACGATAAGATATTGACAAAGTTGGTGATTAATTATAACATTTAGGTGAACATAGTTTTTGTTATTTGAATTATAGTCTATTAAACCCATATCCGGGTCTGTGGGACACATTTTCCATGTTATTATAATACAGTATTTCCAAACATTATTGTGATACATTAGAAAATGTGTGATTTTCCAACACTTTATCCCATTCAAATGCAAATTGAGGGTTTGTTACAGAAATTATGGCTGTATTGTTTTAAAAATAAAGTAATGTTGTCCATGTGGCCAATGAGTCCATCAAACCCGCAAACATTGGGTGAAGACCAATAATATGAACACCACACAAGGATTGAAACATATTAACACACACTGGTTGATAAACTAGCCTGTTCAAGATAGTTGTCATTGAAAAAGAAGCACTTCTAAACTACATCACCAGAGATTTTATCTTTGAAAACCTACCAGATCTCGTCCAATACATGGGATTACGTAGACGAACACATAAATGCAGAATAAAAGCATGTTTCTTTAAGGATCACAGAGGATGAAAAGACAGGTGTCCTTACCTGCAGTGCGTCTATGCCGTGAAATCCGTGAGTCCGACTGTGCCAGCCTATGCTACAAACAATTCTGGTCCCTGCTGAAAGCCAACACCTGCTTGTGACACCCACCCTCTCTTGACACTTCTCTGTCAGGTCAATAGGTGGCCTGGGTTAAAATAGCAGCGCCAAGGCATGTTTCTGGCAGGTAATCAAAGAAAGAGGGGTGGTGATGAAAGTACAACACTACTCAAACAAACTGTATAGAAAGAGCAGGCTATTCTCATGTATGTGAGAAAGTTTCTTTCCTCCAGGTACACTAGCACTTTTGAGGATCTTGTTGTTTACTTGTAATTTGTTTAACTACATGCTCTTCTGGTTCTACCCATTGGTACTTATTTGCTTTATACAATGTATGCTTCATGTTTTGGCTTGTTTATGATAAGTGACCTATCCACTTTTTGTACAGCTCTTTTTTGTCAATCGCTTTGGATTAAAGTGTCCACTAAATGAATACATGTAAATGTAAGTTATGTATGCCAATAGAAAGGTGTGGTGGTCGATTCAATGTGATCTCTTGTTAGGGAATTTGCCAGTTATAATTTTGTTACTGTACTACATGTGTTAGAACTAAACATTTTAAAGTCTATATTTATTGCCACACATTGACTTCAATTAAGTAAATTATTATATCATTGGCATGCATAGCATTATAATATTTCTTAGTGAGGCCAATTGGAACTTAATATAATAGACCGAGTGAAGTGAACGATTGGATGTGTCCTCCCAGATTAGATTTGTTTTGTGTTTTGACAGCACAGAAAACATTTATAAACAAATTAAGTCTTCTATTATAGAGTTGACATGTATTTCTGCATCCACAAGCGGTCCATGTTAATTTATTCCTCCGATTTCCACTGGAGGACACTGTTACATCACTTGCACCACAAGAGCGACAGCTGGCTCAAGGTAAGGTGAGATAGATTGAAAGCCAAAGAAAATAGATTGCTTCAACCTGCAAGCTGTCCACACTCTGGATAAGAGCATCTGCTAAATGACAAAATCGCCACACTGTATGTGTATCACAACTTTGCAATTTGATCTTACTGTTCATTATCTGTGTGGAATTTACTCCTGCTAAACCTTTTTGTCCCATATTTGTTATCATAGAGACTGTGCTAAATTGAGGTTGCATACATTGTGTTTCGAGCAATAAAGTTTTACGTCCAACCACAAATGATCCTTTTTCCATGACCCTGTACACCGCAATTAATAAAAGCATGTGTGTTTTCATCAAAAGTAACTAGTTAGAGAAGTGGGGGGTCCTTCCACACATACTTTGCCTGTTCCCCAGCTTCTCTTTCCAGGTGTTCCAGCCTTATTTAATGACTTCTTGTACGGTGTGGCAGCAACCCAGGAGGTCCGTGGCTGGCTTTTAGCTTGGAAATGGAGGGAAGATAACCATGTGCTGATCTAGCCAACCGCTTCTCTTCAGATAGATGCCAAAGGCAATTTTATTGCAGGGGAAATTACTCATCTTATCCATCTTTAAGTCCAAATACATCTCATCCTTTACTAGGTCTACTTTAGATTGTTGTAAAGCCCCCCATTTGAAAGCTAGTGTACAGCAACATAATGGTCGCATATCCTTTGATGTACACTCTCTCGGTCTGACCCCCCACTAGGCAAGAAACATACACACACATACTCTTCTACCATTCCCTGTCTATTCCTCACTTGTTATCTTTCAAAGGGAGTTATCAGGCTTCGCGTGCTTAGCTTGGGAATGATTTGATCTGTAGAGAGTACTGGTGACAGTGCAGGAGATCATGCATACCACATTCAGCACCAGCACAAAACGTAGGCTGAAAGATGGCTTTGCATGTGTTCATCTACAGCATCTGAATAGGGGCCACAGACTGCATGTTGATATGTACAATGATATGTACGACTGTCATGTATTGTACTGAGGGTGGGACTGGGACACAACAAGTATTGTAAACATTCGACCTTGCCAAACTAGGAACATGTTAACTGCTGAATGCATATATTCCTGTTTACCCTTGAATAGCTGCTATATATGGATTATTCACTGGATACAGAAAATGGAAATCTCTGGCTCTGGATGTGCTTTTACTTTTGCACCCCTGTGCTTGAATACCTAATAGGAGTCTATCTGTCTCCAGCCTTCCTATATCTCTGTCTCCACCTTCAGCGCATTCCCTGCACAACAATGTGCCATATTTCTCTCCTGTAATCCCATGATACCACCCTCTTATTGGTTTTTACTGTACACACAGCAGTAGCTGGGGTTGTGCTACGTTAGGTGAATGCTAACAACGGAAGGGTGACTCATCGTGGATCCTGGCAGAGGGGTTAGCTCTCACCCCTTTAAATCTCTCTTTATCTCTTTTGGTCCCTTTGCATTCACTTCCACTTTTCATTCTTTGGCCTAATTTATTCCTTTGTTTGTCTCTCTCTTTCTATCTTTCCTTCTAAATCCAATCCCCAATCATTTATACATCCGTTTAAATTAGTTAGTCTCGTTTTCAGTCCCTTCGGTTACCAGATTACTCCCGCTCCCATACTCTGACATTCCAACTCATTCACCCTCACCCTTCCATTCACCACCACATCATTATTAGACTGATATTTGGCCAGGTTATTGTGGAGAGGTCATATTAAACCTCACATGCCTAGCCATATCTTCCAATGCTGAGTGCATTAGTCTAATTGAATATTCTGACACAGTTTAAAACCATACTGCTGGGCGGTCTGTTACTCATTTGCATTGATTTTTATGTGCCCCAGTGTGGTAGAGATAATAGTGTTGGACAAAATCACAGTTCTCATTCAGTCTCTCCCCAAAGGGTTTTTTAGTAGTCTGCAGTAGTACTACAGGCCTCTTGGAGGTGTACATTTCTTTGTTATATCCTAACAAAGGCAATTGTAAAATGAAGGGGAAAAACAGACAAAGAAAGTAAGAAAAAATTCCACCATCTGCATAAACATATTCCATTAACTTTGCAAGGCTCTATAATGGTACATTTATGCATTCAGTGCCTTGAATATGAAATGAAATTATTGCAAGGGGAGAGGAAAGTAGCCATTTCCTCTCTTCCAATTTTCCATCTTTCCTTTTCTGCCCCTCGCCTTATCATGGGTGACACTAATCCAATTTCTGCCAGGCTTGTGACAGCTCTAATGTGGTTTGTATACTGATTTGTCCCTCCCTGTGTATACATGTGCACACACACACACATGCACTGAATAGACACACACACACCATTTTGATTTTTCCATCATCCATGTGTTATATAGATGATATATGTATATCAGTTTATCAGTCATGGCTGCCACTTGGTAAGTAATTAGGTCCTTCAGGGCAATATTACCTATAGATATACTGCTAAGCTACATAAAATCATATTGACAGTGGAGGGAATTCAAAAGAGAAGACCCCTCTTTGATACTGTTGGCATTTTTCCTTGGTTAAACTATAATCATCTCCTCTTCACAACTTTTCAAGACATATACAAAAAGTACAAGTCTGCTTATGTTTTACCTTGGGCACAAAACCAATCCATGTCAAAGAAGTGCCGAGTAGCATATTACAGACATTTATCAGCAGATATTTTCTCAGAGGATTTTTAGTTTGTCAAGTTAATATAAGTTTTTACTAAAAGTTATAATATATTATCAGTCATTTTGTCATTAAAATAATGATGTAATCCCACTAACACGATAGGACATAATAGTGTCATATTGACTCTGAGTGAAAGATGTCTCATTGACATTCATACTATAATCAGGTCTGAAGCAAAACATGGAAATACATTTTTGTTTTAACTCTGTCAAAGGACCCATCATGGTGTATCTATTCAGAACACAGTTGTTTACATAAACTGTATTCAAACTAGAGACAACGTAAAATAAAAAACCTCATAGTGAATGGTGTGGTGTAAATTGTTTAATTTTATCATGCAGTACACCTGTATGGAACAATCTGCATTCATTATGTTTCTCCCCTCCTGTCTTATGTTTCCTTCCCTTTGTCACTTGTTTGTATGAGCATTAATGAGCTTTTGTTGTCTTATATTGCAGGTGACAGTCTTATCAAGTCCTGCTGTTACAATATATTCACTGGTTCTCACATGTTATAGCTACTTTTCTCCCTCTTGGTCAACTAGCACAGCAGCACAGAGCAGGACTGGTTAGTTTATAGCCTTTGAGCCCTGCAGCCCTTCCTGTCTTTGAATTTTAATTACGTCCCCCCCTGCTGGAGACTGTTGTACATCACACCCTTTCTGACAGGACTTGGATCAGCATGTAATGTCTCTAATCCCACTAGAAGGCCTGTCCTCTTGGTTGGAGTCTCAGTTTGGCATTGGACAGGCCTTGTTAATCCTTGGCAGCTGGTTTGGATGCTGGAGGATTCTGCTTCCGGATGTTTATTCTCTGCACAGTTGGTTTCTTTTCCCCTCTCTTGGCTTTCTGATGGCAGTTAGGTATTATTGGACAACCTGTGGTCAAAGCTATTTGGTAGATTAACAGGTGAGATTTGTACTGTATATAGTTCAAATAAATTGCCAATGATTACTATGAATACTAAGCTCAGAAGCCTACAGTAATTCGCTTTTAACAGTTTACGGTGTGGTTTTCTTGTGTTTGGCTTGTGAATCCCTGAACATGTCTCTCCATGTGGTTGATTTTGGCTGCGGTTACCAAGTGGCAAATCTATGCCCAATCACGTGTGTAGCCTGGTTCCTCCACGCAAGGGGAAATGGAAACCAGATTGTTGGACTCCTATGTAGAATTTGGCTAATGAGGAGCCTGGCAACACGCTTGCCCATATGACAGCTTCCAGCCTAATCCTTGTGCTCCTGTCTGGCCTTGTGGCATTTTTTAAAGCTCAAACCTTAAGCTCAGCCATCATAAAACACCCACTGTTTTACCAATTGTAAAGAAGAAGAAAAAAAATCTGCACAGCAGAAATAACAAAGTGATTTCATTTAGTGAAAAGTAAACTGAAATATTGGAGAATTATTTAATACATGCACAGTTTGGTAACTGTAGGGAAATATTTGGAGTTGGTACACAGTGCCTCAAAGTAAGCTCCAGTAATGAATTTTGTTGCGGTGGGAAGAAAACAGACCCAAGGGAGAATAAGGAGGCATGGCTTTGTGTACAGTGTGTAGTATTTGTGTTTTGTATGTGTGCATGTATGCATGTTTATGTAATTCTTTTGATTTAACAAGGATTTCAATTGAGAATGACTCATACTGTACCTGGATGTAGCTCCTTATTATAATTATAGTTGTATACATGCATACAGTATTATATTATTATAGCTCCTTATTATTGTCTTTCATTGAAAATAAACATAGGCTAGCCTGGTCCCCTAAATGGACAGACAAACAGATTGAAATGTAAAAAACATTGTTCCTTCCCTTGTGTTCTCTTGCCTCATGCAGCGCAACAATAATTAATTTACAAACTATCAAAACGCATCAACCTATTCATGAACCTGAATTATAACAATCTTTGGTCAGGTAAGGCCATGGATATATCTCCTCTGACATTCACTAATATCCGAGGTCTCAGCTGACTAATTACAATCATTATTCTAAAGGAGAACCCCTAAGCTCAAGAACAATTAAAATGTCTGACTCCGATTGCAGTCGGACGGTCAGCATTTAGGAAGTGATTGCACCCCAGAGGATGGACGTCTTAATCGATCAACTCAAGTGTGGCTTGGTGAAAGCTGTGCAAGAGGGACTGGCCTCTCATGTCCTCAAAAACCCGCTAATTTGTTATCACCTGCGATGTTCCTCTCCTCCCTGTGACCACCCAGCCTAGCATAATGCTGCCACAGGCGCAATGAGATTACCACCAAGCCTAGCCCTCCCCGTACACAAAACAAATGTAGACCTCCAGCAGCAGACAGCGAGGGGAGAGGATGTAACTAGATTTCCAGACCCCATTGTCTTGCAGTATGCTGGGTGGTGAGATAAACTGAATCTGGCGGGGGTGCGCTTTTCCCCACACCAGTGCCAGATGCTTGCAGCATGCCAAGGCAGCCACGTGCCACCCTCGCCTCTCCACCCCAGCCATGCGGTGCCAGATTGATGCTCAATCTGTGCATTAATGTGGCAAGTCTCTTCTTTCAGATGATTAGCATTCCCATCTACTCTTCTGTTTTACCCTCAGGGAAGGAAGTCAATGTGTTACGGTCCAAAGAATCCTGCCTCAAGGATGCCATGAAGAAGACGGTGGCTCAGCATTTTATAATTCCCACACTCCAGCCTATCTGCTTCAGGCTATAAACATGTCTTAAGCATTGCATGCGCCTGAGAGAAAGTATTGAGATAGAAAGTGAACCAATCCCTCCCTTCACATTGTCAAGACCATACAGAGAGGGCTTAGAATTGAGTTTACTGTAAACGCTGATCGGGATGCTCAGCCCTGCTCCAGGGCTTTATCTAGTATCAGGCTGGTATCAGAATCACCTGGGGCCAACATGAACTACATCTTTTTAAGGTCAAAGCTAGATTAAATTTCTGCAAGCTGAGTAAATGTACCTATTCCATTCTGGGCCGATAGAAAATGTATCTGTACAACAGCAGGCTTTCATTCCTTTTTTAAAAATCTTTTTAGAGAGTATGGTGCAGTTTTCTTCTGACTGCAAAACTAAAAAAGTTGTTTAGCAGATTCAGGCCTGTGTATTCTTCAGACTGGTCCTCACGAACCATATGTCTACTAACATCTTTGACGGTCAATATTAATGCACCAACATTAACATTAACCTATATTAAATAGATAGGTGCAAATATATTTTGTCAACTGTATTATGTAGGTAATATAACATTTTCAACCCTTTATAATAAATCCTATGCAGCTGATTGCAATAAACCATCAAGAGCATTTATGTATCATCAATGACATAATATATGACCTTTCCTTACTTTTATCTTCATCACTTTCCCTTGCTCTCTTTCCATCCCTCTTTCTTTTGCAATGCAATTAACTTCACTTAAAATTGTTCAAGTGGTTTTTATTGAGAATCAGATAGCTACTGTGCCCTAGGCTCTGTTTAATGTTTCATCTACAGCTGTGGAAATCATTAGATAAGATTCTCCATTTGCATGCAATTTCTTTAAGCGATTCTTCCAACTCACCAAAAATATAGAATAATCCAAATGCAATACTTTTGTCACCCTAAATGTTCATGACCTTTTTACCTTTTGCTGTAAATAAATGATAGGGTTGAATAGATAGTAGGTATATTTGAAAAACTTGACCTTCAGTAACTTCATGGTGTCAAGCACGGATGGAAACTTGAATTTTAACAATATTGTCAAGGATAGTTTGAGTATCATATCAACATATGACTGAAACAGTCTTAGATTTTGTTTTGTTCAAAATCCATTGCAACACTTAATTTGTTTCTTACATTAAGTGTAAAAACCAGGGATTACCTGTTGTAAAAGCAATCCGACAGTGTACACAAGTGCAAAGCCCAAAAGAAATGATAGGAGTTTATGCTACTTACGCCTTTTCCCTTTCTGTCTCACTATCTCAACCATGGTCTGATACTCACAAGCATCACCACCTCCACCCCAGTCCCATCTTTCAATGTGACCTGGACATTTCTCACCATTTAGCTTTGAAACAGTATTGATCCTCGTGTACACAGAACGAAGCCCCCTTTTCCCATGGTGCAATTTCAGTCTAACTCATACATCAATACATTGATGCACTCCTCGGAAGCTGCACGCGAACATACTCCCAAATTGATATCCAATGTAAGCTAAATGAACAGCCACAAAACTCCTCCTGCCCTTCTTCCTCCCTCACTTTCTCTCTTTCCGTCTCTGATTCATCTTCTCGAGCAAGATACCAGGCATGCCCACTGAACATCTCAAACAGTCTGTATTTCTTCTTTTTAAGTGGGACGTGTTGATTTTGTTGGTTCCTCACGTCAGTGCTCATTTGGGCTGTCTACTGTGCTTTCAGTTCTGCGGTATGTCTAAGCTCAGAGACACAGTATGTTAAGACCAGATACAAAAACGTGAACTGTAGAAAATGTTTGAGGCAAAGTGACTGCCTTATATAACCATTCAGACAGCATCAATGATATGCCTTGTTTTGTTTTTCTGCAGCCTGATGCCAACTTGAGATTTCAGACCCATTCTCAGGTATAAGTCCCAGTCCCATTGTGCAGAGAAAATATGGATTATGTGCACTTTTCATTGTCAACTGTCACCCCATATGGAGTTTTGGTGCTGGGAGAGTGCATACAGATAGCACTACTCTACTAAATGAAATTCAAGTTTAATACACAGACAGAAATGAAAAGAGCTTTCTCTCAGGCATTTGTCAGTAGGGGAGTAGGCCTCATTTTCTTCCAATTGGTGCATTCAAATGAACTTTTCATTCATGAATCACTTTGAACCGACATGGTGCCCACTACAGCAGCATAAGAACAAAAACATGAGAGATATTGAGGGAAGTTGCAAATGACAGTGAATAAAGTGTGTTTGTTGCAGTATAATGACATGTTAGGCACGTAACTGAGCTTTTTAGGGGACAAAGAGAAGGGGACCTGAGAAGGGACACTTAAGGTTCAATGAGGTGTGTTGGTAAAAACGGTCCACGGCCTGAATAGTATTAAGTGGTTGCATAAATTCAACAACAAAATTAATAGATTGCCCTCTAAGGGTAAGCATTGGCTTAAAATGGACTGTAGTGTTTAGAAAGCGGCAGACGCTTGCTTTATGTTTTCTCGATTTGCATTCCAGTCTGAATACGAGATTTGTGGTTTAATCCACATTCATGGCAAGGGGATGGCAGGACATTGCATGGACATTATTTCAGTGATGAAACAAGCAGTTAGAGGATGAAGTGGGAAGAATTTGTTTGCTAAAATATGAATGGTTATCAGGACAGACACACTGTTTATCAGTCAGACCAACATAGCTTTTTTCATTGCAAATGGCCTACGGCCAAACATCTGGCCTTCACCTGTCATTTGTATTGTTCATACAGATTTATACTGTAAGCAATGGTCTCTCTGATTTACCAGCAAAATAATGCATTCTCAGTTTGATATTTTTAAATATTTAGAAAATTCTTCACCTTTCATGTTTCTTTGCCAAAACTCTTTAATAAAGGACACAGTGATCATGTTTATGAGCCTTTTCACAGGTAAATGGGGTTTTTGGCTCCTTTAAAACTACCCATTATCATACCGTGGACTGAGTTTCACAGGTAATAAGACAGAACAGCCCAAAGATAACCAGCATTCCCATAACCTTTACGTTTCCCCAAGCGACGTTACTGGATCGATTAGGTAATGGCAACCACTCGAAACGTAAGGGCAAAAAGTCACCTTGCACCTGCCTGTGACCTTTTAAAGAAATCCTGTCAAATCTCTGGTTCTGAAAAGACCACAATGAAACACTGCTTAACAATAGTCCACGTTTACAGAAGCTTCGGCTACTAGTCTAGGTAGGTTTAAGAGAAGTTTTAAACTGCGATAACAACAGTCTTGCATTATGGCATTTTAGGACACCTGCTCCACTAAGTGGTCTTGTTTTTCTGCAGGGGGTCTCATTGGGAGGTCTGGTACGGTTAATATTTGATGGAGCACGATGGAGGTAACCTTTAAGACGTCCCGCCGCTAAAATACTCCCCAGTGACCTTTTCCACAGATGCAGTAGCCTACCGCCAGTTGTCTCTTTAGTGGCTTAGCTGTCTCAATGCTGCAGTTGGCCTACGAGTGGATCCTACGAATCTCAGACATTAGGCCCAGTAATTTATTTCCACTATCAGAGAACTTTGAATTTTGAGTATCATGTCTTAATAATTTCGGACACAAGTTAGTTTGTGGTACAATACAAATGTAGAAAAGTAGGCTACCTCAGCCTTTGAACATATCCTGCAATAATAAATTATAGATAATCAAATTATTTAAATTGGAACTGGAATATCCAGAAAAAAAACTGGTTGTACTGTTATCCTGCCAACACTGTTTGGAACAGGAAGATGGATTCCTGATTGCATCGGACAATGTTGGTTAATGATTTTCTATCGCTGGTAGTTCCCAATGTCCAGACCTACGTTCTGTTATGGAGTTCAGTGAGAGGAAAGCAGGTGTGTGTCTGTTGTCACTAGCTGCTCTTCCATCGATCTCAGTCATCTGATAAGGAAGGCATGCAACCTGCTGTTAACCTCAAACTGTTGGATGATGAAAACGTTTCAACCAATCCCTTCGCTTCGCATCTGTGCTCTGCTCTGCCTGCTATACGCTCCAGGCAGCCAGACCAAGATTAACTTGGTTATATAGATAGTTGTTCATCTTTCTCTACAGTGTACCCCAGTGTTTGTATGATTTGGCACAGCTAGAGGGGAAGGCTTACGGCTGTGAGGGGGCATTTAGGAAATAATTCCGACCTGTCCATAGACATTCACATATGAAACATTCACACACATTCATACTACTCTCACATCCACATGTGTGAAATGCTCGCATAGAGGGTTATTTCTGCAAGAAAACTGTTTTAATCTGGAAAGAGGACTAAAATTGTGAATTATATTATGAATGTTGTTGTATGCTATTGCTTTACATTTTTCCACTTCTCATGACATTTTGTGAAACAGTATGATGTGTTTCTCAGAGCGACAAGTTAAAAAAATTGAAATCAATCAAAACATTCAGAGGATTTTTTTTAACGCTTTACATCAAATCTGTTTGTACGTGTACATAAAAGCACTGTATCGCCCGAGTCTGAAAACAAAGAGACTGTTTGTAGCTCTTTTTGTATTTTTTTTGTTTGTCAGAGGCAAAGGCTTGACAGCCTGACATAAATTATCTACACTACAGCATACATTAAGATTCTCCATAATTATCTTGGTTAATGTTTTTCTTTGTCCCTCAGTACACCAGAATACTGCAGGTAAATTAAAGAGTCAGTCCTAATCTCTGCCCATTCTTTACTGTGAACCCAACACAGAAAATGGCTGTGTAGACACAGAAACATAGACTAAACTATGGATCTTGTGTAGTTAATGGTCTGTGTATTTTGTTTTTGTTTGGAAACCTGTCATGTGGAATAGTATTAAGTAGTCCATGTCCTCAGCCATGTGAATCTTTTCTTTCTTTAACTATCAAGTAGAGGAGAAGCAACAAAAACTAACCCTAACCTTCACTAAATTGCACAAATTAGGAAATGGGTGTATTTGGTGTGACTTTTGTTAGTATGACAGTAGATGTTGGGGAAAACATTGTAACAAATATGCACACATTACCTGATAGTAGGGTCTATTCAAAAGACCTGAAATACTTACATACCACCATGCTGCAGTCACTTCAATTTCCTCTACTAGTTGATCTAATTGTGCATGATGTTGTTGACTCCAGTACCCCAGCCTCAACATTTGGTTTTTGGATATTGAATTATGGATTTTATGGAGCTCTCTCCCATTGCTCTATAATGTAAAATAAATACATTCTTGGGCTGGGAGCTTTCCAACAAAAGATGAAAGCTTACATAGATCTATTAAACAATAAACAACGTAGACCAATACCTTAGTCTTTTGACGAAAATGGTTTGATTATGGAAGGGTCAAAACTAATAATGCATATTGTAATGTATAATATAGTGTAATGTAATGACACATGGGATGGACAAAATGTACAACTCCAGTAAATCAGCTGGCAGCATATTCTTATCTTAAAGACTGAGTATAGGACACTGTACATAACTGAATCAAGCATCGCATCCTTTTTAAATTGAGCACTACTGTTATATGGTCTAAAATTTGATTTGAGGCAAGGCTTTTAGACGGTTAAAATAGGCAAGAAATAGCGTGGGAGTTTGAGGGAAATCTAGCCTGTCTTGTTCTGACATCTCGCTGAGTGGTGTCCCTCCTTAGCCATGACGATATGTGTGTTGGAGCTTAATGCGGTTTGACCCATGGCTAATGTTGGCCTAACTCTTGTTTAGTGTAGCACAGGTTCAATGCGCCTGCATCTAATTGAGAACGACAAGACAGCACCTGTGGATGGCTTGGTACGGGGTTAAACAAGACGGTATGAGCGGAGGAGTTCTAGATTAAATAAAACCTCATCCTTTTGTCATTAACCCGACAGCGAGAGGTGAGAGACGAAAGTGAATTTCAGGTTTATTACCTTCAATGTTCCCTGTTACAATTTTGTTTACTCCATTTGTTGCCTGCTTTTGTTTTGATGGTGAAAAGTGGTCGGTTAAACCTGCTGCTGTTTTTTGTAACCCGGGAACCACAATTTCACACACTCTGTTATTCAAATGAAATTACTTTATGACTTTTAAGGTATGCTCTTTTTTTATACTTTATGAACGTAGAAATAACTAACCAACAGCTCAGTGGTACAGTATCAAATCAACAGATTTCTTTAAAGCTGATGAAGTATTCTGCCTGTTTCAAAAGATATAAGGAAGTTTAACTTTTTATTTGACAATTAAGTTTGGACAGGTGTGGGTAGTCTACCCCAGAATGGATACAGCCTCTATAACTCCTCCTCTGAAATCAGAAAAGCCTTGCTTTGATGAGTACACTCCAGGAACAGGTTGCCTTATCTACTGTATGTATTATTTAATTTTCCCAATTGATAGCGTTTTAGTCTGTAATATGAGTATGGAGAAACAGGCCAGCTGTGATATAAAATTGTGAGCAAAAGGGAATGAGTGAATGAGAGTGGGGAAAAAGAACCAGGTATTTCTAAAAGTGAAAATTAGGTAAATCAGATTGGAAGAATGAAAGGGCTGAGGCATATCCATTCATAAGGGCTTGATAGCACATCTAACCCCTTTGCTATTTCTAGAACTCCTATCTTTCTACTCAAGGCAGGAACACTTCCACAGTATTAAGACTGCAATTTTGTCTCTCTCTTTATCGTCTCTGCCCAGACTTCTCAAGAAGCTGAGGAGAAGAAGAAATGGCCCATATTTTTCTCTTATCCTCATTAGCCGACAAAAAGCTTTACTCCAGGTCTTCCCGTCTGCCTTTGTCTCTTAAATCTGTCTCCTCACCAAGGTCTGTGATGGAGCTGCTGCCATACGCTGTGTAATCTTCAGGGGCGATATTGATGCACCGTAAAGGTGCTTGAACAGCAGGCAGGCTGCTAGGTAAGAGAAACGTCCCCTGCTTCTTTGCTCTCTGGTAGCTTGGTATTTTAAAGACACAAGGCCAATGTTATTGTTGTAAGTATTTGGAGCTTTTAGATTTGTATGTTTTACTTGGTGTCAATACATGTTAATGTGACTACAATACATTGAATACAATACAAAGCAACAACAACATTTCTACAGCATGTCATTCCAGTGGTTCTGTCATTGTCTATATCCCTATAATGTTTGTGCTTGAAGCCAACATGCCCTTTCAATCTGTCTGACGAACGTTTTCCTGAAAAGTCATGTTTCTGGCATTTTGGACATCACTGGCTTCTCAGATATGCCTGTGATGTTTAATTGTATGCTATGACATATCATCAAAGTCAGCCAAGTTCAGTGTTTGTAAATGTTTGTTCTCACTGTATGTTTGTGCGTGTGAGTACAATGTAATTTTTTTTTAAATTAAGGGTCACCCATTTTGTATATAGTAGTGTCCACTCATCTATTCAAAAGTCTGAATAACTAAGAGTGACATTCAATTACTGTATGCTAATTTGGGTTTATTTATTTATTTCTGTTTTGATATTTATGAACTTAATTATTATTTTGGATGCCAGGTATCACAAGCAGATTGAAATTGTATTCTGTAATGTCCATAATGAAATATATAATTAGCAATAAAGCTAATGGAACACTTGAAGCGAGACAAAATGGGATGCATGGTAGATTAAAGAGTATAATAACAACAAAGGCACAAACCTAACAAAATGGCAGATTTTTGTTATTTGTTAAAGGTACTATTTGTTCATTTATCAGGAGAACATTATAATGGTCTTCTTCATAGTTTGTTGATTCATTATTTTGCTCAAATCATCCGCCTGTTGTTTTTGACCTTGCCGTTCTAGTAAATGGCACACTGTTCTCAGTTAAAATTCAATAGACTTCAATTAATATCTGTATTGGCTTGTGGATTATTGTCTACCTCAACCAGAAAAAGACACACTATCAAAAGAATGTAGTTGAAAAACTGTCAACTTAATGCAATTATAAATGACAAGTAGCAATTTTGCAATATTAGCTTGGAGGTTGGACTGGATGTATGGTTGTTTTAAAAGTGTTTGACACAGTGACCTGAGTTCAGGCCCAAGGTGACTGTTACAGTAAATTACAATTCACAGGTGATTTTTCACATTAAGTTTGTGTTTGAGCCAACCCAATGTTTTTAAGACCAAATATAAAGCAAACCCACTCATTCAGTTAACACGTCTTGTTGCAGAACATGACTAGTCATTGAAGGTCACATATGTTAGATTACATTTATTGACATCCGTAAGTGCAATAGTGAGATGGGGACATTGAACATAATTGCAAAATTATAAATGAGCTGAATAGCTGTAGAACATCAGTAAGTTAATGTTGCTGCTATAGTACTTGGTTAATCCTGATCACAGTAAAACTAAGTAAAACAAAATACAATACATTTCCTGCCAAGTACATATCATCTTTACAACCAAATATTTTATCTGATGAGAGCGAATTTCTTTTGTGTGTTCCAGAAGATGTTGTTCTGAGGCTGAGAATGCCTTTTTCACTCAGATACCCACTGGCTCTGATTTACACCATCTCAACGTGGCAAATCTGTTCTTCTGTTAATTGGAATGAAACCTACGGCAGAGAAGCAGTATGTGTGACCCTGGTAGCCAATTTGAACAGAAGATAAATTTGATGTTTGTCTGGTACTTGGTGCCCAGCGGGTTCAGATGAGATTGTACAGACAGTGTGAACCCTCACCTCTGCTCACAGACTAAGCCTGGGGCAAGGGTCAGTTGTGTAGAGCAGGGTGAAGTTGGTCCTTAACAACTTTCTGTCTCTAAACATTGAGGTCCGCAGACAATGAAAGGAATATAGTTTATGGGAAAGATAATAGACATTCTGTTTTAAAAAATGTCACAAAGTCACATCCACACATTCAAAAATTGGCAAAAAAATAGTCTCAGAGCTTTGGGGCATTTTTGCCTCCATGAGCCAGCTGTCTCAAAGTTTAAAAATAAGTTAGGTGAGACTACAGATCTCATGTCCTTCATGACTGTGAACTCACATCGATCCCAGCACATAGACAGCCTCCATGAAAGAATAAAAAGTGAGAGCTCTTTTGTAGGTCCCAGATCTCCTCAATGTTAAAGAATCCCATTAAGCAACAGGAGAAGGTGACTTTCCCTTTCAGCTCGATGACACATGCAGACACATAGTGGAGCCCCTATCAGGTCAGCAATCGAGGCAGAGATGGGGAGGAGTCTGAACTCCCCCTAGATCTAGAGAAAAGGAGCTATTGATTGACTGTGCATCCTTTCCTCTGTCCATCACCTGTAGTCCTCCTCTTCCTTTTTCCTTTCTTCCCCTCTTCTACCCACCGGTGATAACCCCTCTCCACGTCCCTCCACGGACCTGTCGCCCTCATTTAACATCATTACGGTGGGTTGACAGCCAGCAAGGGGACAAACAACATCCCTCGACCCCAAGCTCTGCTGCCTCCTTTAGCTGCCTCTCCTTCATCCTCCCCTCACTCATTTTGTCATTCACTCCCTCCATTCATCCTTCTGTTCTGGCGTGGTTATTCAGTCACTGTCTCTCGTCTCTCTGTGTGCCTTCCCCCTCCCTTCCCCTTCTTTTCCTTCTCCCCCACAGTCGGAGCTCAATCGCATTGATAACAGTCTGACAGTCCACAGCAGAGCGCTGGCATCAATCCCTCACCACCCTCTGAGAACACCCCCCCCCAAAAAATTTTTTTCCCACCTCACTCCCTTTCTTTCTAAAATAATTTCCTTTTCATCAAGGTCACCAGTACCCTTCTACCACAGGAGGCACAGGAGGCAGACAAAATGGTTACATGCAAGGGATCCTCATGGTTGCCTGTTTCTTTTATTCGCAGACATTTCTTTTGGCCCTTACTCAGAGGCCTGTTGTGGATGTGCCTTTGAGAGGATTATACACAGACAGGTGTTCAAGGAACATGAAAACTAGATGTGTTGGCATATAACAAATATGGAGTTTCATGCTTGTGATTTACCTTTTTTTTCTCATGTACAATAATGCTAAGCCTACATTTAAAGATAGTTTACTGAAACTAGATTGAAATCATTCCAGTTTAGGGGTATCTCAATGTACATCATGTGCCAAACAACATAATCTGATGGACTTGCTAAACCTTTTTTGTATTTTACTCCACAACGTCTGTTTGCAACTGTTAACTGCTAGCGACACTAGCTGTTGTCTATCACCAGTGAAATGTTGTCTATCACCAGTGTACATGGCAGTATGCTTTATCAAGTACTTTCTGGCACGAGAGGAATGTCGAGTCATAAGGAATCTTACTGAATGCACTACGAAATGTAGTGTAGCCTATCTAAACAATAGCGACTATGGCCTATGCAGGCAGTCCTAGACGCGAGGGACTGAACATGGGGAAGACACTGAATGGAATCAGAATCAGAATGGGATTTTAATCTATCTAATATGAGGTCTAACTATACTAAGGGTAAATAAACTAGCAAAACTACGTGGATTTAGAATTAAAATAAAATATACAATAAAATATCAAATCAAATCTAGGTTGCTGTAATTTACAATATAAAAATACAAAAAAATACAAATATTACAAAATATACAAATGGTACAAGAGATACAATTGTGTAATGCAATGTGTTTAAGACATTAAAGTCATTGAAGTCAGCGTGAACCCTTGGCCTTGTTGAAGAGGCCAACAGCGGATGGGAAGAAACTGTTTTTGTGGCATGTGGTATTGGTCCTGATGGACCGCAGCCTTCTGCCCGAGGGGAGTGACTGAAACAGGGAGTGTCCGGGGTGGGAGTCGGCCACAATGTTCCTCGCTCAGCTCAGGGTCATCGAGGTGTGCAGGTCCTCGAGGGCAGATTGCAGCCGATCACCTTCTCAGCAGTACGGATGATACGCTGCAGCCTGCTTTTGTCCTTGGACGTGGCAGTGGCAGCAGCGTACCAGATGGTGATGGAGGAGGTGAGGATGGACTCAATGACGGCTGTGATATGCATCACGAAAATAATTCAGTTCCACTTTAAGGAAATGAGTTATAACATGTATTCTTCCACTTAAGAAACAAGAAAATCAAACTGGTACCGGTTACCAAATCATAAATTTGCCAAAAATATTCACTACCACCCAAACTCAGGTGAACACACCGACCACCTGAAGAGACAGTGCTGTTAGAAATACAAGACTATTGAAAATACAGAAGATACGATTGTGGCTTTTACAGAAACCTTTTGGGATAAATTTGGGGACAAATGTTTTGCAGCAATAAACAATATTCACATGGCTATTTTGCCACTCTAATTGTAGGGTATTTTTTTCATCACTGCTAATGGACTGTCTGAGATGATGCTTAAATTGGTGACATGGACTGAAGGGAAAATTAAATATTTTTTGGCATGACCCCATTAAATAGCTAAAAGAATATGTCCTTCCTCTCTATCTCACTCTCTGTGTCTGTGTTGTTTTCTTTCTATCTCTATCCCTCCTCTCTCCCACAATTTTTCCCTCAAAAATGTACAGTGAATATCTTCTTTGGTCATTAGTGACTTAATTCTTCATGTAGCACAACATAAACACTGAACCAGAACTAGCTCAAATGATTACGTATTGAGTCCACCATATTAATGCTTGAGTTTTACTCTTTTCATCTTCATCACAGTTGAGTCCAAATGTTATCGCCCGGGCAACCACTTGATAACGTCAGTGTATCTTGTTTTTCCTGAGGTGGAAAAGGTATTGTAGGACAAACCAGGGAAATGTCAGCAGACAACGTGAACTCCTTGAGAACTGTGCACTGCTGCCAGAGGGAATGGTAAGATGACATTAGACATGAGCATTTCATAATGCATTATGGTCCAAAAGGTACCTTCATTTAAGTCATAGAGACATTACAAATACAAACCTATTTCGTTTTGGTCATTTTGGTTACATAGTATGTGGGGATTATTTGTTCACCTACAAATTATAGTATTTTACTATTATGGCTTGACACTGTTACTTCTAGGAAATTAAATTACTTCTGCCCTGTTTCAATGTGGGCTCATACTGAATGTCAGAATGTGTTTTTCTCTCATAGTTCCTCTCTTGCATAAAATGTTGGTCTTGTTAAAATGATGTAAGTAGATTATGGTTTGTAATGAGATAGGGTCAGCAATTAAAAATCATTAATGGTGAACTGGTATTGTAGTGTGGAGTAGTATGTACATTGGTATCTTCATTTTTGTCGCATGGTATAAGTGTTGAGGTCTATGCAGAGGGTCCTCATTCAATTGAGAGTTGCATGTTTGGGGAGAGATGAGTGCAACCCAACAACTCCAGAGGGTCTGAGTTGATATTTAAGTGGAATACTTCACTTGCGGGAACATTACGGCAATTAGACTAATCAAATAAAACGGATGACAGACTTTCATATGCCAGTTGCCTGAACATAGCCTCCTCAAGTTGGGTGACTGCCTGCCAAAAGAACAGCCTTTATTTTCTCACCACTCAAAGAGATTGTCAACAACATTGTCTGTATCTCTATGGTCAAAGAAGTATCCTGTATTCTAATTGAAATTACTTGCTTGAAAATTACTAAGTTGACTAAGTTTCCTCGTTATAAACATATACTGTCATAGAGTTGTCAGATTCCTAAATCTATGTAAGTGTAATAATGACAATTTCAACTGAACACTTACTTTACTTTTAGTCATTTAGCAGACGTTCTTATCCAGAGCTACTTACAGTAAGAACAGGGGCATTCTCCCAGAGGCAAGGAGGGTGAAGTGCCTTGCCCAAGGACACAACGTCATTTGGCAAGGCCGGGAATCGAACCAACAACCTTTTGATTAATGGCCCAACTCCCTAAACACAGCCATCTGAACACAGTTTGATTAAAATGTCTTTACACACATAATAAACTGTATGATTGTGTTTTTATAGCCAGACTCTAAGCATTTTTTTTCTTATTTATTGTTTTATCTGAATTAACTTTTATATTCTTTTGCTTATTTTCTGTGTGTGCTGTGTCATTTTCAACACTGTTCTTTTGACAATTCCCATTACAGTGAAACCTACCAAGGCCAACTGCCTTTTCAACACCCTAAGAAAGGCATAGTAGCTGGGGTTTAAGCTGGATTCATCTGGTCACCTACAGTGGCTTTCATCCCATTCTATTCTTCAGAGGAGCAGACAGTGCTGGCAAAGAGCTGCTGTTTTGATTAAGACAGACCCCCTATTCAGCCTGTCCTCAGGAGAAGCAACTCTCCTGGCAGTGGAGAGAAACAAACCATGGCCATCTGGGATAAAAATACAAAACCTCATGTTCCAGCAGCAGCAGTAAATATCATCAGAGAAAGGTAAAAAGCGTAGGACAAACACAGAAACATCTGACACAAAGCCTCATCTGAAAGGAACCTGAAGTCAAAGTGAATGGAATTAAACTAAAACATTACATTGAAACCCATGTCTATGTGGGTTAAAAGTTGTAGGCTTCATGCTTGGTCACAAAGAAGCTTTAGATTCTGCAAAAGTCTCTGCAAATTATCTTTGCTATTGAAGATGCGATTACAAAGTGTTGTGTTTATTCAATAATGTTGCAAGTCACAAAGTCTAGAATATCAAAACCCATTCCTCATAAGACACAATGGACTGAAAAGCCTTCAGTGCTTTTCTTGAAGATATTGTTTCATTGATACATGAATGGATAATGACAATAGATTGATGATGCGTCCAGACAGGTAAGTTATACTTATAATATACTGTATCTCTTCATGTGAAAGCACCCTGGAAAATATCATTGTCGACCAATGTTCCTCCTCTCATTCTGCTGTATCTGTTCCTCTTCTGCTCTGCAGGGTGGATCGATGTTGGAAGAGGACAGAAGATAAATAGATTAGACCGAGTGACTTGCATCTAATTGAAGGTTCCCATGATGGAAGATATTCTCCAATAAATGTCACCTCATATCTAGAGAAATCATGTTCTCTCCATTCCACCTGAGGTTTACTGCTATGTAGCCCTCCAATCACAGTCCGCCCACCACTTGTGTACCGGCCTGCTTGCTCAACTCTAAATATTCATGACATTTACAGTGTGCCATCAGCAACGGGTCCCATAGGTTTCTTCTTGTGTGCTCATGTTCTGGTTGTAGGGACTTTTATGTTTACAGAGTATGAACTTCTTCTAGCTTTTGTGGTCTGCTTGCTTTCAAGTGCAGACATCTTGTTTTCTCATCTCTCATGAGGTGAAGAGATGTGTCCACACAGTTGACGTAGGCTGACTTTATATTCAATAATGCTATTGATATAGAAAGATAGAAATTGAAATAGCAAAATAACTATCAAGGATAATAGTTTGTTTTCTAGTCTATGTGAGAATACTGTATTTGAACAGTTCAGTATAGAACATTGAGAATGTCTTCTCAGGTTGCACTACAAGAAGTCTGCATCCTCCATTATTGTAGCTTGGTACTTTAGTTTCCATGCAGTAGCTAATCAATTAAGTCAACTAACTGTCAGTGATAGTAATAGTTTATTTGTGACAAATAACCTCTGTAAACGATTCTTTTACAAAACCACTGCACATGGTAGCGTTGCATGATAAAGCAATCCATCTTGAATGCTACCCAGCTTCTAAATGGCCCACCCGGTCGAGTGCATCATGCCTGTGTCAGGGAACAAACAAATAAGATGAAGTGGTCTCTCAAAGTCAGCGGAAAGGACGCCACACTGGCTCCCAACAAACAATGATAGATGAGCAATACATGATTGTGCGGCAAGAGAAAGAGGGAGTATTCAATTAGTACAAGGAGAAATGGTGCTTTAAAGCAGGGAGAGAAAACCTGGCAGGCACTAAGAGACCCCAAATTGAAAACACGTTCATCTCTGGTCTCTGACACTCTTTTACCCTTGTCCAAATTGGTCATAAATTTATGGTTTTCCATAATTGTTCATTTTTGACCACCTCATATTTCATCCCCATGAACTAATGAGAAGAGGCTTGTGAGATTGTTTCTGGAATGTTAGAATAATGTAACTCCGAATATCGGTAACAGTTTACTTGAAGAGGGTCTTCATAAGCATTCAATGACACCTTTATGAAATAACTCCTAACAGCTTCATGAGTTCTGATGTGATCGTCCATAACACAAGCTAATAAAATTTGATTTTAGGAACTATTTCCTATTAGTTTCATGAATACTTGAAGACCCCATTCAAGTAAGTGTCACTCATCCTGCATATCTGTTTAATGCATTTTGTTTATCCTTTTTTTCCAGGGAATTTGAAACCCAAGAAGGACCTTAACCATGGTTTCCCAACCTCTAAACCTTCTCTTGAGAATGTGTGACATGTTTGAGGCTGCTTGACAGCCCATTGTGGAGAGTTACACCTCCAAAACCACTCTGAGTAGGACTCATGCATATTTATAACCTGATTAGGAACTGTGATTTATCAGCTGGCAACAAAAGAGAATGATGGGTCTTCTGGTGTTGCACTCCAGAAATTCAAGTCAGACTTTACACAGTGAGTAATGGACCACCCATTTGGGACTTAGACAAGGGTCTCCCACAATGGTTTTGATGTGTACCGGCATATGGGGGCTTTATGTTCAGAACAAACCATCTTTATTACACGACCATGCATTAACCTTAGTAGACGAGCACCTAAAGTACTCCTGCAGAGGTAATAACTAAATACTCCAGCACAGGATTTGGCTCCTGAAGACCACTGGATCCACAAAAGGCATCTTCAAAGATGTTTCATCAAAAAGTACTAGTCCGCTTACTTCAGCAGACACTGTGCACACCATGGATACTGTTTTATGCTCTGTTCTTGTCAGTCTTCCTGCCATGTCTCTTGAGTGGCAGGTGAGATTAAACACCTTTTGAACTCCATCTAGTTATAGACGGAGGAGTCTAAATTGAAACAGTGTTATTTCATATGGCCTTGCTGAGTCAGGAGGAGAATCGGCGGATGGGGGGAAATCCACAGAATGAATAAAGAGCTTTTCAGAACAGGGGGTTATAAACCAGATCTCAAATGCATTAAACAACAATAATGAGAATCGTAAAGGAACAGAGAGTGGGGGTGGAATAAATGTGCTTTGAACGGAAATGTTATTTGCATTTAATCCTTGATTGAAAACAAATTATAACCCAGAAATATTTAGCTTGGGAATGATATAAAATAAGCTAGATCAACGTTTTCAACATATTCAACTTACTTATAAAGAGTTGGTCACTATTAACAACTGTAGGCTCAAGATTTCTGTTGTTGTTGTTTTTTGTCCATGCACCCACATCTCTTGTACTTAATTATTCCATTTAGAGTTGGGCTTAAGCAGCCAAAATCTTACAAGCACAAAGTTGTCATATGTGCCCGTCAGATTGTATTAGTTTCATTTTAGGGGACAGCAGATGTCATAAGAAATTGTTGCAACATTCCTGGATAAATTGGTTTTGGCTGCCACAATCTGCTGACTTTCATCCATCACCCGCCTGTGGAAATGGGAATACAGATTTTCAGCTTTCCCAGACATACATTATGGATGGATTGATGTTCAGTAACACAGCAAAGTTAATCCTGTGTGTTAATAGAGGAAGGGGCAAGTGAAGTAAAAGACTACTGGTGGAAAAATGATCATTCTAAGAATTTTGATCCCATGTCTTCCATTTCAGCTCAAGGACATTTTTTCAACTGTGTGGAAACATATTTTGTGTCCTCACTACAAGTAGATGACAAATAAAAGCCTTTCATGACCTGTTCTTCTCATTTATTTTCCCTTGGGACTATATTAGCATTCCATTTAGCTAAGGTAAGAATATTTTTTGTCTATTTTTAGACATCAAAGATCATACTTTTGTACGCTACCCGTTTCTTGGTGAATGTTTCATATCATCCTTCCCAGGAACACAATGTTCATTAAATAAATACAAAAGTAACTACAACACATAAACCAAGCCTCCACCACCCTGTATTGACTCTTACAGCAGGGTGACCATTCTAAACAAATGCAGTCTCAGCCTTGAAGCTATTGATATCCAGTGATAATTTAAAAGCAAATGAGAACAGCAAGTGCTGTTCCAAAGCCATCGATGTGGAGCCTTTTCAATGATTCCAGCTTCTTTTTTTAACTTTAAGGAGGACGGTTTGCAACAGCTCAAAAGTGAAACACTACAATGCATATATCATAAGAGTTGGTGTTCTACCTTGTGTGTGGTGGACACATTACTGATATTCAGAAATACCATTTCTATATGATAAATGTATTAATAATTTTTACAACGTTTACTATCTCCAGACCAGAGACATGTCAATGGTTTCACTGGATTTTGAGCCTGAAGTCTGGTCAATGAAGTACAGGAAGTGGAAGATCCATCAATGTGGAGCCATGACAACAACCTCTTTCTTGATGTCAACAACAAAAGATAAATCATTGTTGGATCAGTGCAAAATATTGACATCAAAAGGTTGTCTGTTGAAATTGAGGATGGTTTTGGATTTCTTGGAGTACACATCCCGAGACGCCCTCACATGGTCTCTCAACACCAACTGCATCCTCAACAAGGCACAGCCGAGTAGGTCATTTCTGAGGTGTCTCAGGAGTTTGGGTTTGTGACCAAAGGGTCCCAAGGGTCTTGTGAAAATGTATCATTGTACATTGAGAATGTTCAGTCAATGTGACAGTGTGGTTTGGCAACCTGGCTCCCAGGATTGCTACAAAGGACAGTAAAGACAGCAGAAAAAAAAATCAATGACACAGAGATAACTAACATTTACACCACTAGCTGCAACAACAACAAAATAACAGCATCAGGATAGCACCTCACTCATGTTTGTGTTTCCACTCCTTCCATCCCCAAAACGTTGTCGGAGCATCAAATCACACACCACTCAACTCAGGTCAGGTTGCTGAACAGCTGCCACACCCAGATGCACACCACATTGGTTTTGTATAATATGCAATGTTATTTTGTACTGTATATTTTGTATTTAATGTATACATACAAGTGCATTGTGTACATTGTCTATGTAGGTCTGTAGTGGGTTGTTTTCATACACATGACAATGAAGTTGAACTTGAACTGTAGGCAACACAATGAAGAACTAGATGAGCTGGTGGCAAACAACCAAAGCATTGCACCGACAGCACGGGCAAATAGACCATTTGGCCGAAATGCTACTTTCTACTTGCTAAGTCAATGGTCAAAGTCAAGTCATTGCTAGAATATCATGTTGGCAAGTTGTGAAAAACATTCATTTGTTCATTAGATCCTCTTAAAATTCTTCCCCCATGCATGGGTCAGTGGGGATAACGGTGCCAAAAGACAGAGGCTTTGCCAGAGGTTGTGCTTACATCACAGCTCCGTCCAATGGCATTTTCCGCCAATGACAGCTACGAGTCTTATACCCTGCAAGACAGCTTTCTCATTGCAACTCTCTTTCCTCCATCAATCCTTTCCTCCTCCTGCATTTAGTCTTCAAACCAGCTCACATTTCAACATGGCAGCAAATCATTTAATTGTGCCCTTTATGCAAAACAGGGACACGCACACAGCTGCTGCTGCAGTTTCTTTCAATTAATTTCATATTCACAAATTATTAATTAAACCCAATTCTTCACATTTCTGTAAAAGCAAATAAATGGCAAATCATTATGATGGTAATTGCACATTGCTGTAATAAGGGACTAGTCATTACGGCTCATATTTTATGTATGCATGAAATTCTGTTCTCGGGACCTTGAAGCACTGATAACTGTTCTAATGTGAGACAGAAGGTGCATACTATGGTGTTTGTGGTGTGTGGCTCATTCAGCTGTTCTGGGATACAGAGGAAAGGAACACAGTTATTCCCTGTTGGTGAGAATACAAATGATATCAGTAAGAACAAAATACAGTGAAAGTTATTTTTGATTCTTATCTAACATTGATTGTGTTGGCAGGGCAACTCTTTCTTATATACTTTTTGTGTATCACATTTAGTTAAGGTGGCTGAATCAATACATTTTATTCTAAGAAGTCAATGCCATTCTGGAATGTAAAGATTTTGCAGATTCAGCATACTCAGCAGATTGTTACAGTTTATGATAGTTGTCCATACAGTGTTTATATCAGGGACAGTAGCTAAAATGTTGCTTGTGTGAACTTTGATTAAGAGCTCAAGAGATGGGACTCAACTGTGTCCCATCACAATCTTTTCCCTAATTCTCAATGTATATTCACAGGCATGTTCTGTGGCACTTCGATTTCAGAAGCTTAAGCATTGAGGGTGAATATGGCCTGTGTGTGTTTTATGTGTGTTCATTTGTATGGGGACCTATGTATGTGTGTGTGTGTTCTGTGCACCCGATTAGGGCAGCATAGTTACTGTTGACTCTTGAATTATCAAGGGGGAATTGGACACAAGTATTGTCTGACCTCCTGGGAAGAGTGGAGGACTATGGTAAGGAAGGAGAAATAGGAACATTAAACTTTGGCCTGGGGCCTGTGTCTGACTCCTATGCATGGTTGGTAGAGTCCAAGAAGTTTCTTCCGCAGCTTGAATTTGGTCATTTCCCTAATTTCTGTGTTAATACGTTGCAAAAAATCCCCTTACTTTTCATCCCAATGATCAGTTTGGAGAGCAAAATGTTCTTATAATACATTTACAGACACTCTTCTAAGATTCAGTTTTGTTTTTGGTCAACATTTTGCTCCCTCTCCTTCCCTTATTCCCTTTTTATTCTTCAGTCTTTTCTGATCTTTTGAAATGGGAAAAATGAAAGAGGCACAAAAGGTCTACGCAAACAACATTCATTTCCTGCTTTCAGATGACAGAGTGATGTATGGCCCCCGCCTTCAATTGATTCATTGAAGAACAACCAAAAGTGCAAAAGACATTGAATGAAGAAAAGGAAATCTGCTGAATGGACCATTTTAGATTTCATCAACATAATTTGTTATTTTACTCAAAATGATGAATAAACCAAAACACATGCATGAGAAAGAGCGAGTACTAGATAAAGTGGGATCCACTACTGCAGATGGAGCATGAAGATAATATGCCTGTTGTTGATTTGGCGCTAATGAGATAGCAATGCAAAGCAACTGCCCACATACATCTTTGTGATAATGCATTTAGGCATGTTGCACATAACTGATGTTTTGGAGCACTACACCTGATACTCAACCTTTATCAAGATTCAAAACAAGTGTAGTAACAAAACAAAAAATCTGTAAATTATATTCCTCCTTTTCTGTAATTTCATGAGAGAAAAAGGTAGTTGAAAGTCAACAGTGACATTGAACCTCATCCATTTGCTGCATGTATTTCCCTCTGTTACTATCCAATAAAGTATGAAAATACCCCAAAATGTATGTTAAAGAAAAACTGTTGGTAAAAAGTGTGGTGATGATTTATATGACATGGTTTCTCTCTTTGCCATTATGACACTGTTTGTCTTTCTGCTCTCCAAAACAGATCATAAACAAAAAGGTGAGATTAGATTCTTCACTATGTCCTTAAATGATCGCAACATAATAAAAAAGAAAAATCAATCATTCAGCAAAGGTAATCTAGGAACACTCTGATTTTCTACCTCTAGATTTGGGCTTGAGGCACCAGGCTGTGTTTCTGACCTGAGACCATAATCAACGTGTGTTTTATCAGACCCCTTTATAATAAACTGGAGTGTACGGCCAATCAAAATTGTCAACTTGATAGATTTTCTAATGGTGCTGGGTTTGATTAGTCCATCTTCAAGTGCAGCAGAATTATTTGTTAATTGATTGATTCAACTAGGCTATCCCAAACCCTAGCTTGAAGCATCAGCACTTGACTTTGAACTAACGGTATGAAGGTGAAATCAGAAAATGTGCCAGGATGTAATGAGGCTGCACAGTTCTAACACAACTTTGAGGCATGTTGTATTTTCATGTAGAAAATTGGAGGAAAGATTTTGAATGACTGCTTAGTAATAGAATTCCCTTTCTCAATCAAATACTCTCTTATACCCACCATTCATCGACAAAACCATAGTCCCATTTTATAAAGAATAATCATTACCAAAGATGCAGACATCCATCAACCTCATTGTCACCAAGCTTCCCATCCCTCCAAGCAGACAAAACATGGTCAGAACCGAATAGGACAATAGTTCCGTTTCCTCAGTGGAGCACTATGGCATGGTCTATGGTGTGTCTCCCAGCCTCCATTTTCCACAAAACCCCTTGTTGTCCCCCAACTGAGAAGATTGACACATCCAGCTCAGCCCTTTCCATCCGTCTGTGTCCCCTCCACTCACACATGCTTTGTCTCCTCCACCCTGCCTCATTGGAGCATTCAGTTCCATTGAAGTTGTCTCAGGAGGGTATTTAGTCATGGGCTGTCAGCTCTGTTAGGTGTCCCCAGCTCCCCGGAGGTGTTTGGGTGGCATACACTCTTACGAGCTTGATCTAACGGAGACGTGGAGCCTGCACACAGATACACACAAACCCACACACAGGAGAGTCAGGTGGCTGAGTGGTTTGGAAATCGGGCTAATAATCAGAATGTTGCTTGTTCGATTCCAGGCCGTGCCAAATGACGTTGTGTCCTTGGGCAAGGCACTTCACCCTACTTGCCTCGAGGGAATTTCCCTGTAATTACTGTAAAACGCTCTGGATAAGAGCGTCTGCTAAATGACTAAATGTCTTGCTGACAGGAAGTTACACTCACGTGTTTGTGTGTGTGTGTACAGTAGCATGCAGGACCAAACCAACAAAAGGGATATTACAGGTAAGCTTATACAGTTGACCCATTCCAGACATGATTTGCCTATTTATTTTACAGTTGCATAGTACAGTATGAATAAACTAAAGGCCAGGACAGTTTCAAATACATCACCGAATATAACAGAATGTAATGTGAGTTTCTATGTGCAACTAACCATTTAATAACCATACATTGAGACAACATCAAGTCTTTATAAAATGTATAAAATGGTCTACCATTAAATATTAAACAGATATCAAAGAGGAAGATATTGTGTATATTTTCAATATCATCTTTGTATATTACAGCTCATCCGCACACACACACAGACAGACGGACACACAAACTAACACACACACACTGGATTCTCAAGGTGAAATTCAATATAACGGAGGCTTCATGACAACCAATTTTCCCTTCTCGTCTGTTATATTATTACTTGCATCATGGGGAGGATAAATTGGTATATTGCACTGAATACCAACAATAGGGGGATCTAAAAAACGTTTTTGGTTCTCTTTGTGATTCTGAAATACTGGGGTACTCGCCCTAAAAGAGAACTCATCCAGACTCCACAGATAAGACCATTCTTTCTCTATGTGGTTGAGTGTTGGCTTGGCTCATGAGGAATTTTTAGGATGAAATGTTATGAAGAGTCCTTTAGTTCTTAATCTTTGAAACTAAAGTGTATGTCTCTTAATGTTGTTTTTGTATTTGTAGTTTAGACCACCCTCCAATCAGCACTTAATCTTAGTTCACATAAAATACTATTAGCAATTTATGAATCCAGAATGGCTGTTTTGCTTTAAAGCTTCTTTCTTCTTCCCTCAGATTCAAGGACTTGCTGGAAATAGGCTTTGCTTGTGTGGTTATTGATAGATTTGGATTATCCAGACAAGGTATACCTACTGATAGTGATACAATGATGGGGATAAACACTGTCCTGCCACTGCCTGTTAAACATCACATAATGTTAGGTGATAATAGACACAACATTTCTGTTCAATACTTATGCTAACTTCCATCCATAACATATACAGCATAAACGTTCTCTGCTCCTGCTTCTTTAAGAACATTTACCACTCCTAAATAGTAGTATATTCACAATGATAACTCATTTCATAGGCCGGTACCATTTGCAATCCAAAGTATAAACCCAACCAGAAAAAGACCCACCCCTCGAATCATGTTGTCCTGAATACCAACATTTTTACCCAAACGTATACAGGTATGGGAATCTTGCGCCAAACTTTTGAAAAACTTGAGAGCCCTGCATTTTTGTACTGTACTATCGCTTGTCACAAACATTTGTAGTAGCTACTGTAACTATTGTGAGCTCAGCATTCTGTCCTGATTGTTTGTGGCACTCATTCGCTTAGCCTGGCTGCATAATTAGGCAGCTTGCAGCGATATTACCCTCCCGCCAGGATTTGTAACACATGAACGATTTTGCCACCACAATTACACAATTATAAAACACCCTACTTCATGCATCCACCACTTCAATCACATTGAAAGTTTACTCTTGAAAAAGCAGAATGGTGTTGTCATTATATTTTTTTTCACATAGCCTTAGGTAGAGGGGTGGGTTGGGGCAGCTGGGCAGCTTGCATAGCTGCAAAGACAAATAAGAGTGAACGTTTATAGTCACTGCAGCCAGATTGTCTTATAATGAGGACTAGGGAGACTCGGCAGTGGGCTCAGCCTGTCGATGTATTCTGACGACAGCTATCAGATCCAGATGTGAAAAAAAATATTAGAAGATTTAAATTCAAAAAAAGAATTCAACCTTTTGAAACAGTTTTTTAAAACTTTGTTTCAAAAATAATTTAAATATGTGACCTCATGTGCCAAGGCACTCACCCACCACAAAAGGTTACTCTTGGCCAAAATTCCAAGAATTTGATTTGAAGAATTTGGGGTGTTGCATTTCAGGACAGAACTTGGTTTCCATTTGAAGTGAATGCAGTGCACCCCCTGCTAACTTGAAAGTGTCAGATGCCTGAAACCTACTGTGGTTACTCATACTAGTCCCCTTAATATGGTTGGTTGGTGTTTCAGCCATTTTCAGCAATGTAATAGGGAGGTCACATATTCTGACGACAGCTATCAGACCCAGATGTGAAGAAAAAAAACTTTTTTTCAACCTTACAAAACTTTTTTTTCAACCTGATGAAAGATATCAAAATATGTGACCTTTTGTTTCCTTGTTTGACCTTGCCACGAACTGCACCCCCTGCTAACTTTGACTAGGAAAGAGAAAGATGCCTGAACCGACTGTGGTTACTCATTGTAGTCCCCTCAATAGACAGTAATAATCATTTGATATGCTACGATACACAGAACAGAAATTAAAGGGGGGGGGGGGGGTTGAGGTTAGCCACGGCCCAACCCTGACCCTGTTTTTAGGGTTGGGGTTTAGGGCCTGGGTACGGTTAGGGTCAGAGTTCTAGACTGCCGTGAACTTTAACATTGGTCTGGCCCTGCTACCAGACCTCCCCCAATAGCTAGCGTAGATCCAGATTTTTTTTATTTTATTTTGGGAAACGTTCTTAGAAATATATATGTATGTACCTTTCGAAAAAATTAAAATCAACTTGACGACAGCCATCAAAACATTTGACCTCTTGTGCCTCCAGGGAAAGCTGTTATGGATGAAACTTGCTATACATGATCACAGTAACATACACCACCAGCATCACTGTATTACTTTATAAATGGTCAGACTGTAATATACAGGGGGGGAACCACTTTCCCCTGGCCTCCAGGAAAATGTGTTCCCCTATGTTCTCAGTGTGAAATACTGGTGTATAGATGAAACTTGCTATATATAATGATCTGAGTAACACACACCACCAGCATCACTGTATTGCATTATAAATGGCCAGACTGTAATACACAGAGGGGTAACTTTATTAAAAAAATGAAATTGACCTTTTGAAAATATTTTTTCAACCTGACGACAGCTATAAAAATATGTGACCCCTTGTGCCAAAACACAGACCGACCGTGAAATGTTACTATTGGCCAACATTCATCGGCACCTGGGATTCGAACACTCCACCTTCCACATCTCAAGCACTACCACTTTCAGCAAAATGTTACTATTGAGCCAGATGCCAATATAAATTTCTTCCCCCCCTCCCTCCAATATCCAAATGTAGATGACAAATTAAAATGCCTCCCTATATAGTAGGTCTACAGTACATGTAAGATGGATGCTTAAGCTCTGTATCTGCTACCTTTAGTGTTTGCTTCATCAATGCTTTGTTTAGGAAAATTTTACAACTTTTTGTGAAGGCAATGAACTAAAAATACTGATTGTCAAGAAAGTGATGGGAAATTTAACCACAGTAATCCAGTGAGATAACCATTCCCAGATGTGCAGTGTACACATTAGGCAACTTCAACAAAAAAATATGATCAAATAATCCATCTGATAAAATGAAGCGATGTGCCCAGTACAAGACAGTAATCGGACTAGGAATTGGATCAAAATAGACCATGAAAAGGTTTCATTTGTGTGTGAATTATTTGTGATTTGTCACAGTAGCTGTTACATATTTAATCACTGGCATTCTAATGACATTTAATTTGTCAGCATTATATAATTTGATTGATTGTGGAACAGCCCATTTCTTGCCCTATATCTATCTTAGATGTTGAGAACAAGCTATTAATAATCCCTGCATGAAGTTACCATTGCCCACAAATAGCTTTTCTCTTATGAGGGTTATATTTCATTATAAACAATCATGCCGAAGCAATTTGTGTGTCTAGTCTGATTTAAGATGGGTAAAGAAAGGATCAAGAAAGAAATAACAGAGAGGTAAATTGCTTTGGAATATAATTTTCAAGTAAAGAGGGAAAACCTATATAATTTGTTTTGTTTTCTACCAGCCTGCTCCTAATCAAACTATAAAGGCAGGTTTCTGTCTGTGCGTCTGGGGCTCAATTATCTGGGTAACCGGACAATGTATTCAACTCTGAAAGATTTAGCAAAATCTTGGGGCTAAGTGAAGAAAATAATTTTGGATTGTCTCTTTGGGAATTGTATCATGTTAAATTAGGTACCATTGTACTGTAGGTGCTGGTGAAGTTTTGTGTGCTTCAATGCAACTCAACTATGGATACCCTGACTTTAAGGATTCTATGAGAGTCAGTCACCCATCACTTTTCACACATCTACATTACCCTTAATATATAACTTTAATGCATCTGAGAATATGTAGGACTTCCTATAAATAATTCCTGCAACAACTAACCAAGTTCTAACAGGTCCCTTTTCATTTACATTTATAAAACAGGTTTGCAGTTGCCTGGCAGCCAACTTCTTTGCAACTAATCACAATGATTGTTGATTAAAAGAGAAAACTGTTTCTGTGTTGAACAAAAGACACCCTGTGCTCTAAAACAAATATGTACAGGCTTTTATTGGCTGCAAAAATGTGAGTTACTTTCAACATTATTAATGAACTCAGATTAAGATGTGTTGTGGAAGTCTGGCGGTGAGTGCTTGACCCTCTCTTCCTGGAGGCGTCCACCTCATTGTGTTGAATTAGGAGGCCCAATTGATCCTGACTGCAGCTTAAATAAAGCCATCTCTGGACTAATGCACAGCCGCCACAGTAATAGTGTGGACTGTGCTCAGCTGCCCCGAGATCCTCATTAACGCTCCCCTAACACTGACAAGCCACCCTCTTGTTCCTACCTAGCTCTGTATGTCTACCATTGACACTGTCTGGGCAGAATGTTTGGTCTCAGCCATCCATTCTACCTCCCCGAATGAGCCTTCTTCCTCTATTTTTGTCTTCTTATTCCCTTATCTTTCCTTCCTTCCTCATTGCTTTTTTGTGTCTGGTTCCCTCCCCTTATCCCTTTTTTTTCTACCCTGGAGTCAAAGAGTCTAGTGGTGAAGAGACTATCAAAGTAGTTTGGAGACAATTCACGGCCATTAGCGGCATTAGGACTGACAGCAAAAACTCAAAATGATCCCCTTGCTCTCACATTGGGAAGATGCCACACAGGATCTGTTCAATTACCGAGTGTCATCCATCAGTGCTCAAGGGTTATTTGGTCTCAAAACGACCTACTTATCAACAATCTAACATGTCCATATTTTGTCTTTTTTTTGTGTCTAGCTTCTATATGTCAAGACTTCAACTCTGCCACCTTAAAACATACATTTTGGTGGTCTTCCAGTATATCTACATCTTGTATTGAGCATTGTGCTCGTCAATAGCTATTTTTGTTCACATATTTGCCTTGTGGAATTTATTGCTAGTGTTGGTAATTGCCTTGTTGAGCAAATGGCAGGATTGATTCTGTGGCTGACATCATTTACTCAGTTGGATGCAGTGAAAATGGCAAAAACATACAGTATGAGCATGGCTGTATGCCACCACTCCATAAACCAAGATACTTGTTTTGCAAAATAAGCACAGCATTGTATAAGCCAATACTGTATAGCCAGATAGATGCAATGGGTGATTCAATGTAGTAGGGCTTCCCTAATGTATGCTATGTGTAGAAAACATATTAATTATCTCCCCCAGCCTGCAATTCTGTTTGGTTATGTCCTTTTCCCAAGCAAATTCATCTAAAAAAGAATGGTGCTAGATATGGAAAGATCACCCCTGGAAGCAATAAGCCTTATCTATTCAATGCAAACGGTTTTACAAAGCCAGAGAAACACATCAGCATATCTTATCATGCAAACATTGTGCAGATCACTGCAATTGATTTGAATGGCATGTTGCTCGAGGAGGCCAATCCCGACGTTGATAGCTGTGAGGTGAAAGTAATTAAAATGGTTAATCCCCGATGAGGTGACATAATGATTCCTGTATGCCTGTCTGTACCAAGCCTTGACAAGAATGTGATGTACAAGTCCAAATAACAAAAATATTGACAAAAAATCTAAGGTTTGGAGAATTTTAGCCGCAGTAAGATTTGAGGAGATTCTGAGAGAGTATTCATTACATTTCTTACTTGGGCTCCTGCTTGGGTGATTTAACTGCTTTCTGTGCAGAGAGTACGACCTGGTGTGTTAAGACACTTTTACCATTAACAAAATTCTTCCTCAAGTGTAACTTCACAGAGTCTCTTTGTCTGGCAATAGCCTTTTACAAACCAACATGCAAGGTTATGAAGTCATCTAGTAAAATCGGTAACATTACATTCACTACTAGCCCTGTTGATAATTTGTTTTGAATAATTCAGAGTCATTTTACAGTATAGTCATGTCATGTTTTTAACAAGACTAATCTGTAATATTCAAGTAACTTCAGCTATAGTTGAAGAAAAATATGACGCAAAACTTTGAACATGTAAACTGTATGTCCCACAAAATAGGAAAGGATGTAGGGGGCATTGAGGTATTGTCATCTTGTCATGGCAAATGCGGTAAGAGTTTGCTTCAATAGACTGTATTAAAGTGGAAGTCAGGGTGACTAACCCGTACAACAATGCACTTGGGCTCATTGGAATTTATGTTGAGACAGTGCAAGAGAGATAGCCTCAGGGATTAAAATACCTAATTTATCCGTTTCAGTCCCCGGACTGGATGTGACCAAGAAGTTTAATCCTTTCCCTTTTATGATCTGTCAGCTAATTCTTTAAAAAAGGGGAATGGGGAGTTCACTGAAACTTAAAACTGTACTTTTTGTCACAGTCTGTAGGGTCCCAAATCCAAAATTAGATAGGTATGGAACTGTCAGATTTTTTCTATACAGTACTGTGCACAAGTCTTAGGCACACAAAAATATATGAAAAAATAGCATTGACATCATTTAATGATGTGGAAAGATAACATATTCATTTAATTAAATTGTTTGCATTGAATACAACAATGTACAGTAAGTATTCTTCCAAATATGTCAACAAATATTTTGAATTCATATACAAAGTACTTGTAAATGCACACAATGGTCCATTGTTAAGTATCAACATTGACACCACAAGTTAACATAAATGCTCAACTTTAGTAAGAGGACAGATCATTCATGTTGTTAGCTTATTACATGTGTGCTGTCTCCTGTCTGTTAGTCTGAGTATCTGTCTATGTTTCCTACTGCTGCATAGTAAGCCATTAATGAAATGTACAGCAGGCCAATGTATTGATTGTATTGCTTTGATTGAATCCACAAGTGCTCCACAAGTTAAAACCATGACACACAGCACTAAACACCCATTATTCACCTGCTTCTTGTCATCCTAATGAATAATTGTTATGATATCTGCTCAGCAAGGCTACAGTAATGATAGCTACCATGTTTGCTCCCCTTTCCTAAATGTACACAGAATCTACCAGGTCTAGGAACCTTTAGCACAGATGGCAAATTACTTCCCTATTTATTATCTCTCTCTGGGATGTATAGTATCAAAAAAGGTACCACAATTATAGAGAAAGCAATTAGTGCCACGCTGTCACTGTTATAGAACTAAAGGGCTGTAATTAGGGAGATGAAGCCAGAGATGGCTGGGAGAGTGTTTGTTATGAGATTACCCAATTACTAGTTTCCTGTTTTTTTTTATAAAGTCCCTGCAGGGAACTGGTGAGATGTAAAACATGGACAGCTGGGAAGATTGAGGTGAGGATTATTTAGAATATGTTTTACAGTTTTTTGTTTTATCACTAAACCATTGTATTTTTTTTTTTTTTAATCTGCTAAATTAATCATTGTCATGTAAACCATTCCTCAGTGAAATATTACAGGCTGTGAACTGGTGTCCATACTGACATGCTGAGTTCAAGCCACATCTAAGAAAGCCAGAGAGATCTTGACCTTTGACACAGTAAAGCTCCTAGATCCCATCTATCATAGGCTCTATGATATGAAACTCTGTGACTAGGAGCAAGATGGATGACTCCACTTCATCCAGGTAATGCAGTGCAACAGTAGCAGTGTTGTGCACCACCCACCTCCACTTCTGTTACAGGTATCCTTTTGTGATCACACAGTTTTAGAAGATGCAGTGTAGTTATTCTACAGTAGATAGTATAGCTAATCATGTGTCGTACCTAGAAGTTAAAGTTGAAAACATCTGTGTTTAAGGAAAACAGGCATTCATTTAAAAAAAGGAATCGTCATGTACACTACGTGTCGAAAAAAGTGCAGTTTATAAATAATCTAAGGTATTTTATGGAATTTGATTTGACTAAGATAGTCGTTAATACATTTTCACATTAAATATTTACAAGCTGTCAGTGGTTAAGGACGCAGAATCGTCTTGAATCCAGTCCAGCCTATGAGGCAGCTAACCATACTTTTTATTACTTAATTCCTTGGGATCTTGGCTCAAAATGTCTCCCTCAAGCACTCCATAGCCCTATTATATCATTATGGAGCATCAGCACAGGCTTGAAGTTATTTCCAGACTTAAACACATAAATCCAGTCATTTTCACAGTCAACCTCAGCCTGAGTTTTAGAAGTCCAATATGTTACCATAACAGTGTGACCCCATTTTTGTCTTATTACATGCAGTTTCAGTGGCACCATCAATGGCACCTCACTCAAATATAGGATGATACCATGATGTCTCAGATCAGTGCCGAAACCAGTATTTGTTCAATTTGTTCAACTCGAAACCTAAAAAGCGGTTTGTGATTGATGGATGGATGGATGGATGGGAAAGGAGATTGATACTATGGACTGTGGATTCAGAATTCATGGTCGTCTGTTTAGACAAGGCTGGTTCTTTAAGACTGGGTCTATGTTGTATTCCAACATTTTCTGCCAGTATTTTGTCCACAGAGCTTGTATGTCAGTGTATTACAGTTTAGTTTAAAAAGTGTCTGAAATGAGAAAACTGCCTCTATTGCAAGCAGTTTTTTTTCTAACATATCGCTTTCTGCCGAGCGCTTTCTGTCTGTTGGCTGTGTTGAACCTGGAATGGTTTCAGAAAATAGGGCCGGTCATATGGAAGATTTATGGACAGTGAGGAAACATGGAGATATCCAGATGGTTATCATTTTTAACTGCTCTCTCACTCCAGGCATACAGTGTCTGTCTCTCCAAGGCTCTGGGTCGTTTCATGTCTAATGTTTGGAAGTGATCCTTAATTTAGACTTCAAAGAGCGATGATGCAGTCTGACCCCACAATATATATTAATTGACATTGACTAATAATTAGGGAATATTTTCATTGATAAACTGTAGTGTGTGTTACTGTATGTCAACACCTCAGTCAATAGTTTTTTATAAAAACATTTTTCCCCTGCCTACTTTATGGAAATTAAGGTAAACTGCCTTTTCTGAAGAAAATAAATCAATTCGTTTTCCTCCCAATAAAGTAATGCTTAATCAGAAATTCAGAATGTTCGAGAGATTCAAATTGAATGTCATATCAAGAATGTATTCACAATCATTTAATATGACAACAAATTATTGATGAGGAGACTTTGGATAGGCTAATAGGGTGCAATTTTCTAGTGTGCATTAGTTTGCTAAATGAATAAATGTATATGTATTTTCCTTGCATTATGTTTAGCTATGAATTCAACATAGCTTCTGTATGCGATCATCAAGGATTACATTTGCTGAAACCCTTAGAGACATACAACGCAGATTGTGATCGGCAGACTTTTGATCTGAGGTCCAAAAAAGACAGATCATGCTTGTGAATAATGTTTCAAATCCTCTTATTATCTATAAGCCATAATAATGTCTTGTGGGATTCATGGATTCACTGTGCTTTTTTGGTAATGGTGCTTATGTGGAACCATAAAAAAAAAAACCTTTAAGGGAGTTTATTCAAACTTCTTGTCTCCCACAGGCTAATCTGCTCATTGGTATTCAACAGAATGGTCTGTAATTTAAAGTGACAGTGTGTGCCGGGTTAGGAGTCAACATGATCACACAGATATTATAAGTCCCTGTTATAGTAAGTATATTTAGTCCGGTTTAAAGATTTCAAAGTGTTTTACCATTAAATGAGGACAGCTAAATCGAACTGTGAGAGACAGATAGTTACAGAGAGAAATAACCACTTAAAATGCTATTTAAGGACACCCTGGTGCAACAGGGCAATCTCTCCCACTGTTACTGGGGTAACTGAGCAAAACTCTCATGCATTGCGCACACACATCCGTAAATGTCTCTCGTAAGCATACACACAGGAAGCCCCTGTCTCCCAAAAATGCAAATCCAACCCACATCCAGACTGGAGAGAATATATACCTTCACTTGCCAGGCAAAGTGATTCGTGCCCTGCCATCTAATCGATTGGTATTGTGAGGCTGAGCTGACAGCTGTTCGATTGTGAGTGCAACCCGTCCTCTAAGGCCTCTTACCGCTTTGTTGCCAATTGTGCATGGCTTTTAATGAACATCTTTCTTCCCTGCCAGAGCGACTCTATCCAATCATGGAAGACATAGCAAACTAAGAAGGCATAAGTCTTGGGTTATGTGAAAGTATAATGTTTTCCAGTAGTCCATGGTCAGCTCACATTTCTTGAGTCTATTTACCGTTACAAGGGCTAGCCTGCTTGTTGCTGTTACTACATCTTTCTGGCAAGTGTTGATGTGTATTTATTAAAAAGCAAGTAGCCTACAGTGTATTATATTACGCATGCATAACTTTGAATAATGGAAGCATAGAAGTCACACAAAAGAAGTCACTGTAGAGGAAGTCCTAAATAATTTGTGCAAACAAGCCTGCAGCCTGGCAGCTTGGCCGATGCACAGAGCATAACCTGAACGGAAAGCACTGTGAAACGTGAGAAAACCTGTGTTCACCTATGCTTGTTACGGAACAAGCATAGGTGAATTCTGAACAAACAAGGACAAACCAACCATCGTAATAAATTGTCCAGGTTGACCCGTTCATTGGCATTCTGCAAACAACACTGAAGAACCTCCCCAGGAATATCTAGAGTTAATCCTTCGGTCAGACTGGGGCCTTGTTGTTTATCAACTTCTGATCTTAAAGGAAATATTGGTGTCAAACCAGAAAGCTGAGTAAAAGCCTGTGTATATACTTTCATCTGTGTCTCATACATTGGGTCGCAGAGGAAGTGCCGAAACAAAATGTTGTGACGTGCTGTACGTCCTTATTATAGTTTGGACTTTGAAGGACATCTCCCTCACCCGTTCCCTGTAGCTGGTGCCCTGTCCCCTGGCACTGCCAGGCAAGCCTGGTGACAGACTGGTCATGACCCTGTCACTGGCATCTTCCAGCCAGGCAATTCACAGACACACGGCAAGCCCTGCCAAACAGAAGACTCAAGGGAGGAATGAGCTTTGAAATAGATGAAAAACGTATTGTGAATAAAAGAGGGGTAAAGAGAGAGAGATTAAGTGAGTGATCGACAGTGAATAAGTCTGCTGTTGAGTGGTTGCAGGATAACTTATGTTCTAAGTAATGAAACATCTGCATGTTGATTACATGTATGTGTGTGTGTGTGTCATTTAAGTCAAGGGTACACAGAAGCTTCACTTTACTTTACTATCTTCTTTAGCACTATTTTGTCATTCACCTAGCATTTCCCAACAACAAAAACAGTTCTAGTCCCCCAGTTAAATAGTATCACAATATGGGAGAGCGGGGTGACAATTAAAATAGCCTTCACAAGCAATTCATGGGGGTAGATAGCTTTTGTTTAGTCTTTAGATAGGGCTCCTAGAAATGGCCTTGACGTTCCTCCCGCACATTTCTCTCCTGGACATGACCAAGGGTCATGTTCTCATGAGCTAATATAGCAGTTTATTGTATTCAGAACAAAAACTGTAAAAAAAAGTTATAAAGAAATCGTTAGTTGTAATATTAAGTTATTGTTAATTGATCAGTGGTTGATGACAGACCTCTTCACAAGAGAGGGGGCTTAAACTGAGGAATCAAAACTTAAGAAGTGCCACATTTACGCCTGTAGCATATCTCACAATGAAACTATCATTGTGAAGTGCTTTTTCGACAATCCATGAATAGCCAAATTGTAGCACATTAAGCCACATTAGCCTAAAATTACAGCCCTTAGAAAAAATTGAATGATTCCCTGACAGTAAGCAGTGGATTACAGTTTGATATGGTGCACCTTTTCAAGACTCTTCAAAATGTCTTCCTCCATCAAGGCCCAAACAATCGAGTATTGTCCCTGTACCACACTGGCACAGTTGTATACTACATTGTATGACTTCCTGACTATTGTCTGTTCAAAGCTTTATCTTTGACAAGAAGCTAGTTTTTTCAAAATTTCTGGCTTGAGATGATGGACCATCTTTTTAAATTTCGTGCTCGGAAGTTGCAGACTAACAATGTCTCATGAGATGTATCATAAGAATCAAATACATGTTTCATTATCAATTTATGGGCTGAAATGTGTTAATCTGTCTTTGTATGTTGTATGGTTAGACTTTTCGTCACATTAATTCTTAAGAGAAGTTTCCAAAGTATGTTGTTAAATACTGAAAACTCTTGATTTATGTCTCATGTTTATATGGATTCTATAACCATGCTGAATTAAAACTACAAGAACCCCACATTGCGGATAGAAAATAGATGATACACAAATGGTTGATGGTGTGCTAGCCAGTTAGCACATTTCACAGAGTTAATCAACAGTGTAAGTTTGAAGCTTCTGATGTTCAGTTTTTATTAGATTATATTGACAGCATTGGGATCTTCTCTGCAACAGTGGTAATCTTCTCTCAGCAGGTACATTAATTAGTTCATCCTTTTGTAATATCTTGATGATTAGTGGCATGTCACCATTTTGTTATTGGGAATAATGTTTTGTTTACCCATTTGGGAGGCAATGGATATTAGTTTTTGATGCAATTACTCATCATGAGGGACTCTGTTGTTGTTATTGTTGAGTATTATGAGGACTTGCTCTACAGACAGATTAGAGGAGAATTGTTTTGATGGAAGACAAAAAAGAAGTAATTTAACATTGAGATAGGGAGGGATAAAGTGTTTTATTCACAATAGCATTCAAACTCTAATTCAGAGCCTTAATGTGGAAGTACAAAGAAAGAAAGGCTATGTGTGTATTTGTGCTGATGTTTAAGTGCATTAGTTTAAGGGTTAAAATCTAATTGTAGTCTTTTAAGTAGACTTTGTCATATTACCTTTGTGTAGTTATTTTTGCTTAATCTATTATCTGTCGATTCTTTTGATGTTGAAGGAGAAGGTTTTTCGTCAATTTCTGCATTCCATTTAGCGCTGTTAATCTTGGCATTCATATGTAATTTGCCTCATGAACAACAACATGATAGATTCAATGTTCAATTATTATAATCATAAAAAATTTACTCTCCAGTGTCACCACATATTTCGACAAGCAATATTTTTCCAGGCAGATATGTCCCCAGTGAAATCCTATGAGATGGCACAAGATGTTTATTGTGAGAGGCTCGCCGTGCATAGCAAATATTGATTGAGAGGTTGTGCAATCGATACGTGGCCATTAGGAAATGAAATAGGCAGGTGAAATACTGAATGTTTTTTCCGCTTAATACTCGATTGACTTGGCTCAAACATGCATATTTATGTACACACACACAAATCATCATCAGAGACATACAGTGCATTTGCACCACACAAGCACATTAACACAGACGCATTCCCCTTAATAGAAACGTGCACAAAAACACACAAACACACACAACTTAAATACATTCACACCACACACGTAGCCCGCCACACACATACATTGTTCTATCATGTTCTATCCTTCACACTGTCAAGATGACCTTTATTGCAAAATCAAAAAAAATGGATGAAGGAAAGACAAACAATTCCAAACAAATAAATCACCCAGCTCAAAGATGAAAAAGGATTATGCTTTCAGTGGCACTAATCAAATAAAAGGGCAGAAAAATTGCATTAGCCACAACAAAGAGTTGAACTAAGACCATTGAAGGGCATGTGCTGCAATAAACATACGTTTACTGTTTTTTTCACTGAGCTACTAGAGTACAAGAATGCTCTTTCTCAGTCTAAAGGATATAATGGAAATGGGTGTGAGGGCTTTATGGCATTTTTGCGAATCTGCTCTCTTAAGATTCATGGAATGATAAGCAATGATCCATAAAACATAACGCACAGACAATTCTTAACCCTGCCTTTCAGTATATCTAATTTGATATGAGCAGCAATTGGGTTTAAATTGCCTGTTGAGGAAATGTATTTGACAGTGCATGTACCTGTTCCTGACTTTCATATCCTCTAATAGCTGACCTCACATGCAACATCTTTGGCTCATCCTGAGTTCAATATGTATTATCCTCTCACACCCACAATTTTCACACTCTTGTACAATCACAGAACAAGTCCACAGTTAATATTGCTAATTATTATAACAATTTGTTATTGTTATTCAACATTATATGTTGCAATCCTATCTACCCACCCTGTCACAGTTGTCTCACTCATACTTTTCTAATTTAGTCAGTCTCCTTTCCCTCCCTCCTTTCCTTTCTTTTTCTCTCCCTGTCTCTCCCACTTCCTCATCCCCTTAATCTTTCTTCCCCCTCTCCCCTACTATTTATCTCTGCCACCTTACCTACATCAGTAATTGTCCCTGTCGTTGAAGGGGATGTGACAGGGAAGAGAAAGAATTAGAGGATAGTCTATAACTTACCTAAAGTTCCTATGAGCATAGACACACCCCAATGAGTACTAAAACGATGTGCATACATTGAGATGCATCCACACAAGATGACTGGCAGGTGAATGGTGTGAATGAGCACAATCCCTTGATCCAGACATGTGCACACGCACATCGCCCACTGCAAGATCCACTTTGAGCTCAGAAGTAAAAGGGAACCAGTCCTGCAGTACTTGCACTCCAAGGACTTCTTACACGTTTTTTCTGAAGCTCAGCAAACCTTATTTATGTAACCCTAACCCTATTTATGTGTCTGACCAAAACCTTACTTCCGTAGACCACACACTCCGTAAGTCCTTTACTCCTGAAAAAGATCAGTAAGGATTGACTTCATCAACAAACACTGACAGCCGTCAAAAGGTATTCACTGTGAATTCCCTTGACAATGATTCTAGAACAAGAAAATAGGACAGCTAATGGAAATGCAAAAATATGTCAGATTTCCCATCAGAAGTTACGGTAACATGCAGTATATTTTATCGTTTTACAACCCACACCAGACTGGGTTTGAATTCATCAGATTGATACTGAAGCATTGAATTCTCTGTTGTGCCATTTGTTGTTCTTCATGAGTCCATGCTTAACGCTTTGTGTGATACAAAAAGCCTCTTTGTGTTCGACTGTTTCCTGCACGAGTTTGTGTATGTGCCATGGTGTTGGGATGTAATAAAGGTTTTTCTTTCTTCTTCATATCACTAGGTCGCTAATCCTGTAATGTTGACCTGGTGAAGCATACACAGACACACCCACTCACCCAAGTCTCCGCAAGGTCAGTACAGCTTTATTGAGTTATTTTAGAACCTCTAGTCACTGGCCACCCAGCGTTAAATTGGACTGCCTCTTGTTTTGGTGACAACCCCCATTCGATTATTTGTCATACCATGTGGCATTCCCCTACAGCGGTATAATCAAACTGAATTTATTATAAAACTGTCGGCCAATTGGCAGCCTAGCGCTGTAACATTGCCCACCTCTGGCCTCCTCTTGTGTCTCTACCCAACGGGATGTCTTTGATTTATGTTGTCTCAGTCTGAGGTGCCCATACCTCCTGTGTGTGTCCCTTAAAAATTTTACTTTTTACCTCAAACACATGCACCTGGCTTGTTGTTAGCTTAACTGGCTATCTGGTAAAGTAGGTTACAGAAAGATTGGCATTGAAAGTGTTATAATGGATATATGGATGTATTTAATGTCAGGTTGGATGTATACATACAGTATATATACACCAATTAGCATATTATATATAAAGATCTTGTACATATTTTGCTCATTAAAATGGATTAGGATCGAAAGAACTACTGATTTGGATTTAGCTGCAGGGTTTCTGCTTGCTCTGTCTTGTCTTGCAGTGGCAGAAAGCTAAGCTCTGAATACCCAGGACAGTAACTGAAACCATTGGTCTGTGATGTGGCTGGTTAAGCTCTTCAAAAGTGAAATTCATCTCTTCCATTACAGTTTTGGGGCACAGTACCTGCCGCCTCACAGCAAGAAGGTCCTGAGTTTGATTTCCGCATTTCTCAGGTCAGGCCTGTGTGGAGTATGCAGTGTGAAATGTATGAATGTAGTAGAGGAGTAGTAACTGTTTAAAGATCATTAAATGTATTATGTCATATGCCCCGTTATAGACATTTCTTTCTGCAACATCATTTTAAAAGAACCCAAGGGAAACAAGGACTTTCCACCCCAATGCTGTTTACTAGCCATAAAGCCTCACGACTAAAACATTCTAAACCACAGCTATAAAGTACATTTTGATAATGTGTTCCATGTGTATTGGATTAATGGTAATGCACACTTGGTCCTTTCTTACCAATTAGCACTTTGACTTCCGCTCTCTATAATCTTTTTCCCTATGTACCATAACTAAAATCAATCTCATAGTTTCATAAAAAACATCTCACCTCTGCACTCCTATAGTTTTTCCAAATCTCCATAACCACCCCTTGGAACGTACCCTCTCCCCCAACATTCACACAAACATTTCCGCAAATTAACTATCACTCACAACTTCCCTCATAGACTCATAGACAAAATACATACACACATTCACACACACACATTCACACACACACACACCCCTGATCCGCATGTTCTTCGTTATTTGAAGTAATTTACTGGTGGGGGTTCCAGGGCTGTGGACATTTTAGATACTGGTCCTATAATGGAATTTGACTGTGGGAGGGTAAAACCGTGTGGGTCAGATTAATTCTGGGGGTTGGTGGTGAGGGCTGAGTAGTGCACGGGATATATAAATGAAAATCAGTTTCGAGCAAGTTATAAGTTTGTGTGTGTGTGTCTTTGTGTGTGTGCACACGCATGAGTGTGTAGAAGAGAGAGTTAAGAGTTTAGAGCGCCCACATTTTACAACCCAGTAGCGGTAGGAGTCAGCTATCCAAAGCACAACTGACATTTGTTTATTTACTTGAGCATTTCAATCGTTAACCATGAGGTTCTCTACAAGATTTGTGGGGTGTTATTTTCTGTCCACAGAAGGTCAAGAGGTCAGACTTTACACGTTTAATGTTGTCAACTTTTTGCTTAATCACCAGTCTTTAATACGCACAGCCCAGAAGTCATAAGACAAGCTCTATGCCTTGATTAAAGACATGGGCTCTAAAAAGATTTTGCTCTAATTAATACACATCTCATTAATAAACATCATTGTCTACATTAACTGCAGTTGTAAAAGTGACAGTATTAGTATTAATTATCTTTGCAGTTTATCTAGAAAAATATGGGTTCAGGCTTAGGGGACATCAATAGACTTTTCACTGCAATAGCATTGGTATTTAAGTGTACAGTTCCCTTTGTGTGAGAACATGATCGTCCTTGCTCATCCTATTTAGATCATGAAAAGGTAGTGTGTTAAAACAAGAAGTTACTAGTGTGTCTATTGTGTACATTCAAGATATTTCAACAAAACAGTCATACATTTATTTTTAAGGATATCATTGATGAGCGTACAATAGCATACAACAGTTGAACTAACTCATTGAACATACCCATTGTTCATACACATAGGCTCAAGGTACCGGTATATAAGCAGAGCAGAATTTTATGAATTGTATGCACCTGCATGGCTGTGGTGCAACTGCGCACATTTGCTTGTGTAAACTGCTAGCCATGACTTGGGACAAAAACACATGAAGACAGACACAGTGAAAGATCATCTGATGTCCTAAAGATAAACATCACTCGACATTGCCTGCACTAGTTTCTTAGGCACAGTTGTGGTCATGTCAGAGAATAAACATACATACTGTCACTCTGTTCCAGTCAACCAGTCTGTCTGGTGACACTAACAAGCACAGGGTGGTGCCACGTGAGTCTAGCACTGTGCCCACGGGGGCCACTGGCTGCGACTGACTGATTTATGTTCCCTTTAATAGAAACCAGCGGCGTCTGCAGGCAAGATTCTAAACTGATGCCACCTTCAGCTCATTCATATGCATCAGTGACCAACCGAAAAGGAGGTGGATTTAGAAGAAAAAGTGGGTGCCTGGTTCAAAAAGACATTCTGGTATGCTAGATTCATAAATTCAAGATTTGGGATGAATGCGTAAGACATGTGAAAATTCATTCCATTGATTATGAAATGGTATAAAATACATGTTATGTCTTGATTGGATTGGTTTTTAGTGTAAACACAATCTCTACCCACTGTATTTTTTCAAATCAAACCAAAACAATTCATGTTATAGTAATTGATGCTTTACATCTCAAGCTCATATAAAGGTTAAAATCAAAAGCTCTGTCTCTACATCTCTCTCGCTCCTTCTTGAACATTGCAGTATTTGTGCATGTTTGTAAATAAATGTTGTCCCATCAGGTGCCCTTTCTAAAAATGACTAGGCGCTCTTGCCTTTAATATGATGCCGTTATTTTAATAAACATGAACACTTTAATCTAAGAGCACCTGCAGGTCAGGAACATAAACAGTGGTGCACTGTGAGCACATTAGTCGAAAGAAAACAGCTTTTGTGTGGGTGGAAAAGGTTAGAGTATCCATAGGGCGTAAATAGAAAATAACATCAACATATTTCACTACACCACCAACAAATCAATTCCCATTGTCACTAGATTGTTACTCTTATTTCCCCCATTCACTTTTAAATGAATATAATAGGCGGAGGATTCATCTTACAAAGCTTTAAGCTGTGGCCTAGAATGGGTAATGTGGTGATTAAACAAACACTTATTCAGGAATAACATCAACAAAAGAAATATAATGATCAAGTATACACAGAAAATACGTCCACAGAAAATACGTCAAACATACATACCTCTGGTAAGAGTATGATACAACAACCCATTGCAAGAGTTCTGTTTGTTTGAAATGTATGGACGTTTCTGTGTCGACAACTGAGCTGGATCTCTTGATCTACTTTATAAGTTTAAAAAAAAACATTTCAACATGAGGCACACCAAAAACATAGATTTTGCTATGGTTAAACACACAACCAAAGTGTGTTTTGAACCTTGTGAATAAAATATGAGTTCATTCCAAGCAGACCCTGCTTCTCATATCTTCAGTTTACATCCTCTTTGAAGACAGTAACATTTGAACAGGGCCAGTTGAGGTTAAAGGGTTCACAGATGATGCTATCTGGTCAGTTTAACAATGCAGGAGTTGAAGCTCTTCCAACTCTGACAGGAGAATAAACTGACTGGGAGGCAGTTCATCCTCTGAAACAACCTTTGACCCTCCAATATGGGCATGATGTATCAAAGAGAGTTCCTCGGCTCACTTGCATTCATGAGACTATCATGAAAGTTTTCATCTCCAAGCAACATTTGCATAGGTTTGAGATATTCTATTTGATCTGGGAACTTAGTTTCCTTTCATGGGTATGTAAAATATAACAAAAATTATGTGTCAAGTTGTATTCATTCCAAAAAGTCTCTGAAGGGTCAAGTTAGGTTATTGAGATAAGATCTCGGGGTCTGACATTATTTACACTGATGAGAAGAATTGAAACACATATTGCATAACTCTTGCAGTTTATAGACCACAGGTTTTCAACATAAATCAGTCATTCTGTACAAGGTATTTAGCAAACCTTAAGGTAATGGCAACATTTTGGGATATATTCTCAGTTTAGAGCTTCAAACACCAACCAGTGTTTTGTTTTAATATCTTTGCAATCTCCAATGGGCAGCATAGCTCCTTCTGAAGACTAAACGCATGTTAGTTAATCTGTCAATTTCCCTCATATAAACCGCTGATCAATGGAGAACAGGTGGTGCATGAACCTTCCCTTTATGAATATGGATATGGGTAATGTGTTGAACATTGCCAGACTGGCTACAGTTGCACGCTCCACTGAGAGAGATTCTCATTTCACCATGCAAGAGCGGTAAAGGTCAAACAGGAGCCCATAATCCCTTGCACCGGGCGCCGTTTCCCCTCCATCAGACTTCCTGCGTGACCAGCAAGCTGAATGGGACTTCTGTTGTTTGTACTTAGTGGGTTTGGATGTTTTCAGATGTTGTACTGATCATTTTCTTTTCTAGCAGGTATGCTGTAATTTTCTGAAGAAAGAAAAGTGTGTTATTAAGGTTAATTGAACACCACAGCCTTCACAGTTGAATAGAAACATCCGGGTCACATGATGCACCGGGGATGCACCTTTTCCGACATGTCACCCTGAAATCCCCATGTCAAATCTCCTTGTTATTATGGCTAAGGCTAACAGGTCATTATTTTTGTCTCCAACTGCCTTTGGAAGACCCAGGATCAGCTTGAGTCTGGGTAGCTATGCCCTTGCTCTCTCTTTCCATGTTTTCAACCACACACCCTCCTGGCAGGTCGTTACTGACCTGGGACTTAGCAGCTTTACCACGGCACCACAGGGGCAGAGGTTAAGAGATCAAGGTATCACCCGCTCAAGGTATCACCCGACCCGATATGGAAAGAGAGACATGAGCGTGAAAAGTTTTTTACCTGATCAGATCTTTCAGTTTGACCCCCAAAAAAAGAGGAAAACAGGAAAACTGCGAGAAGGACGTCATCTCTGTTGAAGTAAATTCTACTGTTGTAATCCCCCCCCTCCACACTTTTTTTTTTTATTCAAAGGTAGCTGTAGTGTATGTTTGTGTAGCCACTTTGAAACGTAAGAAATCTAATCCTCTTACTTCCAAATCAATGTAACCGGTGTGAATCGGTGAAACTAACTCCTCAAGTATATAACAGGCCACCCGCGTCAGCTAAGAGCTAGCCTTTCGTTGGCGTAGCTAGTAGTGGTCGCGCTTGGCAAGTCAGAGGTGGCGTGTTCGAGCCCAGCGAGTGGCGAACATCGGCCCGTAGATCTTGTGACGGAGCGTGGCCACGTCTGTTACACCAGCATCTCTTTTTGTACATATCCAGAGGGAGAGTAAAAGTGATAAATGCCTTATTTAATCTCCCAGTGAAAATGATCAGTTTAGGAGAGAGACAGTCGATGGCCAACAATACCATGTCCACCGTTTCTGTAAACTGTTCTGTTTCTGTTATGCGTCACAATGGGCGCTATCCTAGGTGTGAACTATGGACTGCTCTTAAATGGAACCTGTACATGTGGAAAGCTCATGATGTGATTGTGGAAATGAGCTGCCTCAGAATGGGATTAGTAATCATGCTGAGGACAATTACAGGCTATACCTTTTCTGTCTCCCTCCCTCTCTTACACACACACAAACACACTCTCTTTATCTTATTCTCACATTCTATCTTTATTTAACACTCTTTTCCTCATTCTCCACACCCCTCTCCCCCTATTCTACCTGCCTGCAACCTTAACTATTGCGACGTGTCAGTCTGTGCGTCGGTCCCTGGTTTCTCCAAGGTAAAGTACAAGGACGACAATTACAGAGAGGCAGGAAACACGTCGGACAACTCAGGTCAGGGCTGCGATATAAATTACATTGCAATAAAACAGCCTCCACATTGTCATGCAGATATATACGATACACAGGGCCCAGGCTGTAACACAGTCGGTGAGGTTTTATAAGAGAGGATACATAGAACAAGGTATAAGAGTACGTGCGGGGCTTGGTAATTGAGAGCTGAGGAGAGGAGAGTCATGGCAGAGGGCACCAGTCAAGTACAGTAGAGTTGACAGGATGTGAGGGGCATTTTTATCACTTCACCTTCTTATCATCTGCGTTATATTGATTGTATGCTATTAGTGGGAAGTCCATTATGTTAACTTATTGCATTTTGCATTAAGAAGAATAATGAACAAATGACCAGATTACAAGCTAGTTATTTTTTCGGATTGTGTTTGCATATTACTAGTCATCCAATTGTGAAAATGTATAATTAAATAGTTCTAGTTGGTGTGATGAGCAATTGAAGTAATGTTTACAAAGCAGTAGTATATTCTTGATTGAGGACCACACATTCCCTCGCTTCCTGTTTGCTTTTTTGTTTGTTTGTTGTTGTCCACCACTATGGACGACTGGCAACAGCACAGATTTAGGCTGCAGTAACAGTGTCAGTACGCCTGTAACCTCCAAGACAAGGGTCGCCATCATAGCCACATTCAGCACAGAATAATTGCTGTCACTTCACAAGGAGGATAGCAGCCCCCCTCCCTCGCTGTCTTTTTCCCTTTGACAGTCTAATTAGTCTTGGTGAGTACAGGCTATGATCAGTAAACATGCTGTGTATTTGCGAGTATGTGTCTGTATGTGTGTGTCGAGACAGGTCTGTGTCTGTCTGTCTAGACAGGTGTGCATGTGTGTGTGTGCGTGTGTGTGTGAGTGTGTGTGTGTGTGTGTGTAAACATGCTGTTACGGCCACATGTGTTGTGTTCTTTGTTTGTCATTTTCCTTCCCTTTTCTGTAGCTACGCCCAGGTTGTGTCCCCCATGATTGCCAGAAGAGATGCACCTGGCCAGGTGATCAAGCAGCAGATAAAGACTTCAGTTTCCTGCTGCCAGAGAGAGGCTTCTAGCTTGGGGACTGCTGTGGTCTTGTTGCCTCTTAGCCTGGGAGTTTGTTGTACCGTTATGTTTGTTAAATTATGTTGTATTAATAAATCCCATGGATTTGGTACTTTTAAAGGTGTTTCAAGTAGTTGTTTTGGGTCAGTGGCGGGATGTTTGTTCGCCCCATAGGGCCACTAGGGTTGGGGCGTAACAATGCACACAGACAGCATTAGATAGGGACATGAGTGCGGGTGTGTGTGTGGGGCGAGATGCCGTAACGAGTTATGGGTCGTTAACACTTTCCCTCTTACTGATCTCCCCCTCCTGCTCCTCCACCATACCCTCCCGCTGCTGGTTTGATTAACACTGCATAACTAGTCCACTTTCAGCACAGGCAATGCTATTCAACTTTCTACATCTTCCCTCACCAACTGCTATTTATGTCTTTCTGTCTCCTCCCTGTGGAGTGTTGTGTGTGTGAACAGTAAAGTATGTAATTGATTGAATTGGCAGTGGTTGGAGCTTTTCAAAAACCGAATGGCCTATTAAATAATAAATAATAAATTGAACAATGCATTATGATGACATTTAAAAACCCCAAGCACATGGCAGTTCCTCATCTTCCCAAAAATACCTTTTAAAATGAACGTTTTTGTTAACCTTTATCAGACAAGCAACTGATGGAGACTGGAAATATTTGAGATATTTTCAGCCTGTAAAATACCACACCAATATTGTTGACACTAAGCATTGCTGAATGAAACTGGATTGTTTTCAATTTTCCTTGATGATGCTACCGTTCCTCTCTCACGGCAGATAGACCCAGCAAAACATTTAATTACTCCTCATAAAAGCTCTAGATTTATTAACTTAACACAGAGCAGGTATGATATGGTCTGTTTAAAATACTGCTCATAATTCACCCAGGGCAAAAGGGTCCTTGGATGATTTTGTTACATGACTTTACGTTTAACTGCCCACCAGTGAGAATAATGAGAAGGAACCGGCAGGCAGTCGAAGGTCAGACCAATGTCAGTAGTTGAGCTGTCTGGTTAGATCCTGGGCCAGGGCATAGGATGCCACAAACCAACTGTGACCTGGTGCCACTGGTTGAACTGCCCTACCCTCCTAAAAATACTAATTCACTTGTCCCAAAGTGATAGCGCAATTGTTGCCTATGACTGAATACAGTGCCGTTGGGTCATCCTGAATACAGGACTTGGTTTTAACAAGTGAGAGTCATCATTTCTTTAGGGTCTGATAACTCAACACGCAAAGTAGTGTTATTACAGTAACAAAACCACGACACAAAGTGTGAAAATGCAAACCAATCTTGTTTGTAATAAGTGTACAGCTGTTTTGTCAGAAGTTTCATTGTGTGCATAATGAATGATGCAATTTAAAGGTGGCCGACAAGAGGACACGATAGGATCATTCACGGATGGTTCCCAGATAAATGGACACTTCACATGAATGCGCTAATGTTCTGCACTCAATTATGATCTCATGCTTCAAGGTTGTATTCATATGTAGAAACCTTTAGGATGTGATTAATATTGTATGGAGATTAGGATGGCGATGACTCATAGGAAGTTACCAGACATTAAGATATTGTATATTACTAAATGATAAGTAGTATTGGTGACATAATATGACAACAAATCTCCTTTTAAAGATCACTATTGTGACATGGGGTGTGCACCTGTACCTGCACCATTATAAGCATTATGGTTTACCCCTTTGTACTAATTATAACAAAGCTGCATTTATCTGCCTCCTTCCGCCTCTTCTTTTTTATCTCCAAAGTGAACACGCTTGTTTTTTCTTACCTCAAGGTAATTTTGCAGTTTGGATAGTGGTCTTTACCACTCTGGCAAGATGGAGGCTTTTATCCTCTCTTAGCTACCTGCAAATGGAGTCTTTCAACAGGGAAGGGCGGTTTTCTAAAGTACTGGCATTTTCCACTGACATCATCTGACAGTACATCTACGCACACCCCATTCAGCACATTCTGCTGTTCCGTCATTATGCCTTTCCTAGTTATTGTGTTTTTCTCGAAAAACATTCATAAATTTTAAAGAAAAGGATACACTTTTTTCGTCAATTGTTGCGTTTTTTCTTTTGTCAGTCACCTTAAATTACGCACAGCCTTTCTGTTTATAGATTTGCTGCATGTGTTATGTAAACCTTATATTGGCCACCTTGAGTTTTAAAACGAGCTTTAGAACTGATATAATCATTTCAAAACATTATCCCATCGTACATAGACATTAACAGTGTTTTGTCCGTTTTTGAGGATGAACAAAGATGAAGAAAAATCGTATTTTTCTCTCCCTGTTCTGGTAACAAAATTCTGAGTTGTTTACTAGAAAATTACTCATGGGGTGAGCACATGATTCACAGGACATGATGGTGACACAACATCAACACAACAAGGCATGACCTCCTGACTAAAAGAGAATAAGATAGATAGAACAATAGAGCGAGAGAGACAGAGATAGAAAAGTGTGCGTGGATCATGCATAAAGTAATTTTTTATATATTATGTTTAAAATCACATGACTGTGGCCCTTAATATATGCTATTTGTTTGTGATTTACGTCCTTTGTTATGGAGGTAGGCCCATTTCAATCTCATTGGTAGCAGAGACAATACAACTGTACCGTCATGATTTACCGCCATATTTTTTCCTTTCATTTTCTCCTGTCTCAGCATTAGACCCATGGGAAGATACATGGATATATTAAATTGTAGTTTCTCAAATTGGATCTCAGGTGACAAAAGTCAGCAAGTCATTCCCACTGGTCCATTAGAATACAGCCTTTGTGCTCACATGGTTTCTCCTCACTTAAACTGACTCAAGGCGATGTAATTGTGAAGAGTCAACAATGGTTGCAGGGCTATTTACAATGCTTGTCTGTATTGGAATTTTGATAATGTGCCTCTGTTGAGGGAAATTGCAGTGTCATTGCAAAGGCACCATTCTTTTTCCAAATACATTGCAAAAGCTTGGCACATTACACCCATATTATTCATTGTATTATATATAATACATTACATGCAGAAATTGATGTACACTGCTATGTGATAGGTCATACTTTACAAATGTAGGAATGTTTTGTGCTTGTGAAACAATTGACAAAATCTTGAGGCTGTCCTGAAAATAGAACAAATATAAAGCAACATTTCACATTAGACTAACTTTACAGTCCAGGCTAACACTTTTAGATGCAAAACTCATGCCTTGGTAGATTTAGCATGTCCAGCCATATCTCAGTGACTTCCCCTCTTTATTACACCGCTACACAGAGCAGGTTTCCTGTCAAGGGAACTGACTGGGATACATCAGTATTGACTCTAAATTGAACAAAATCTTTATTTTATTTTACAATGCTACACCAAGTAGAATTTAGGCTACTGAGTAAGCATGCCAGTAGGGAAGACAACTTCACAATGGGATTTATGAGAAAATGCAGTAACATTAGGGTAACCTACTTAATCTGCTGTATCAGTATTTACCTACCTACCTATCTATTTGATTATTATCAAAGTGTCAGTGTAGCACTGTCAAATAACAGACAATAACCACCTGGTCCACCTAGCATATGCATCACATTATTATCTCTGCTTGGAAAACAGAAGCCCTCTCTCACATCTTTTACAGTCTATGTGTACATCTTCTCCCATTCAGTATCCACAGACTTCATTTCGCCATCATCTTGTTGTGAATATTGTTTTAAATGTATACCTGGTACTGCTGGGGCACATTTAACATTGCCTACATACAGTACTACGGAAAATTCAGATGCAACTCGATTAAGATTAATTACTTAGTAGGCCTATGGCGTCCTTACAAATATGTGTTTCTGACAATGTGTACCATGGGAAATGATGAACACATTTCAATATGGATTTGGTTTTTAGAAAAAGTCAACTTGAGAAAGTCACATGTTTTGGGGGGTTTAAATACCCTTTCTGAAGTCTCATTGGTGGATGCTGGTCTGGATCAGATTACAGCGTTCCAGTTGTACTGTAGGCATGCAAAAATTCTAACAACTTCACAAAAGTAAGATGTGGTAGGCGGAGTGAAACACAACTGCTTGAACAGAAACGTATCAAACATAGTCTAGTACCATTCCTTACTCTGCTATTGGATTAACTGCCTGCCAATACAGTACAAGGGCGTGTCTTTGCAGAGTCTGCTATTTTGCTGGTGAAGTATGTTGTGATACAGCTCGAGCGCTTCTGGGTGACTCAGTCATAGTAAGAGGCGCTCTTTTGCTGCTTTCGCGCGCTGGGAATATTAACCTTTTCGGAAAAATAACATCTACTCAACGCAACTGTACTGCGACTTTATGCTTGCATATTACAAGTCTTCGCTCTCCCGAAACCTACTGCGAACACGTTGAACGTGAGGAAACGGTAAGAACTCTACTCATACTTCTTGTGACACTTTACCGTCTCCTGCTGATGTTGCTGCAGCTGCACTTTCTCATTGATTGAAGATGTCCTTTTTGTAGTTTCTCAAATGTAGGCTGTAAAGGCAATTAACACTTGATAGCATCCGTTTTTCAAGGTGACAAGCATCGAGTCCTTTTCTGCCAGTCCAAACAATTGTACATTTACCGTAAGCTTCTGACATAACTCTACATGTTAGTACAGCCTTCATAGTTGTTACCACTTACCAAGACTATACGTTGAATTTGGCTATGAATTTTGGAGGTTGTGACAAATTGTGCATTAATACTGACCAGGTTAAGATTGACTGTGCCTTTTATCTACACAGCGTTTGTGTATACAAGTTATCCATATACTCTGTCCGGGGATATTTTCACAGTTTGGCATGCCTCACTTCAACCCTATGCGTAGGTGTCAGTCCAACGGAACAAATGTCTTATACGGCACAAAGTATAGCTGTCCATTAACAGTAGAAAAACAGGTTGTTCTTTCGGGGAATTGTGCGGAAACCTACGTGAATAGGCAACTTTTAGTTCAATATGCTACTGGACATTTTTTTCGACAAAACAAAGTAGCCTACGTATGTAACAGAACCAAAAATGCTGTGGAGGGCGGTTTAGACAGCGTGAAATACGGTTCGTCTGTAGCCTAAATGGGTATCTAAAATCGTGTATAAATGAAAAAATTATAAAACCGAGCTAAATATTTCCTAGTTATTTTGGTCTAAGAACCTTTTTGGACTGTTATTCTTTCTTTCCATTTCGTGATTGGCTTCACTCTTTCTGATCTCTTTTAGCAGAGTGCCTGATTGGACTCACCTTATTTGTTTCACCTATGTTGGCCCAGCTGGTATTTAACTTGTTGACTTGCACGCCACATTCTTAATATGAATTATGTCAATTCCAGAGTGAGTTTATTCACTGTGCAAACTTAGCAATGGTTGTGGCTTTTCTAGAATTTTACATAATAAATGTTCAAGTCAGACAGTCGTCGAGATTTATTACATGTAAACCCAGGGGCGAATCTAGGTTCCCACTTTTGGGGGGGGCTAAGCCCCTAAATAAAACCTATTATTTTTCCTGTGACCCAGCAAAACTAGGGGGGTCTGGCATGTTCCCCCAGAAAACATTTTTGAAAATATCCTCTTAAATAGTGTTCTCTTTTAGGAAGAGAAATTAACACATTCAGCACATTTAGATAAAAAAAAGGGGGCGGGGGGTAATGAAACTTTTGGGGGGGCTCCAGACACATCACATCATGTACAATCTGCTGAGATTTGTATGCTTGTCATGGGTGCCACAAGTTCAAGAGATGCATTGTGCTAGATAGTAAGTTGGCCAAAAGAGGACCCATAGAACATGGGGTGAAATTGTACATGTTGGTCGTCCAATGCCCAACCCTCTTGTATACGGTCGTTTCATAACTGCATTTGCTTTCCCCCTCCTATGCTGTCTCACACATAAGCACACACCTGGTAGTACCCAGCTCAATATAAATAGTTACTGTCATTTGACTGGATTGGTGCATGATAGCAGTAAGAGAGTGTGGGAGAGAAAAGTATCATGAGACAGTTTGTTCTTTCTCGTCTCCAAAAATTGAAAGCCAACCACTCGACTTTCATTTCTGCCCTGAAAGAGCTGCCACTCGGTTAGTATGGCTAATGGTGCATTCAGCCTAGGGTTTAATTTGATTTCCAATTTCCATTGGTGCTGTAGTTTTTTTCTTAACTGAAGTGGGGTCTGGTAGAGGTGGCATCCCAGTGCAGATGGCTGTGTCTACCCTAATGGTCTGTAGGGTAATGAGGGTTGAAATAAGCTCTGTCCTACGAGCCCCGGTACTATGGCTTACAGAGGGGCCATTTGAACTACCAACTCTCACATTTGTTAACTTTCACTACCACTGCAAGATCGTCCCAAATATTTTCATGACCAGTCTAGACCTTAAAACCAAAGTATTTTGTATGTTTGCGTAAAAAAAGAGGCCCGTACAAATGAAGTACATTGCTTCTCTTTTATTTTAAGCACAATATAACTTGTTACTGAATCCTTTAAGACCCATTGTTGTGGAGCCTTCAAAGTAACAATTTGTCTGAGCTGACTAAGCACTACCTGCGGCTCTCAAGGGCCGCTGAAGTCTAAAGAATGGCCTGGCAATGCGTTGTGCTTGAGGAAGCAACAGTTAATCTTAGCTCCTCATCCCCAGCATATGGGATTTTGTTTGTCCCTGTACCTGAGAGAATCACTGGACTGGCAACTCATATTTCATATTGATGGTAGTTTGTTTTCCATGGTTACTGGGCAGCCAGTGGAAACCCCATGTCTTTAGCTTGGACAGAGGCGAGGTGTGGAGGAAGGGAGGGGAGGCAAGGCCATCCCTCTCTGTGCCTGCCTCCTTGTGTCCAGTGAAGAGTCCCAGACCCCTGGGGAGTGAATTATTACCTGTCAGCCCAGGAGCCTTCCGATCATCCATAACCCAGGGCTCACACTTGACAGGCCTGTCCCAGCTATCTGCTGAGACCACCAGGCCTTGGACCTTTTGGCTGACCCTCTCCCCTTGGATGACCAGTGGTAAGAATTCACATAAACATGTTGCACCAAGCATGCAAATGGATGAAGTAGGGGTAGCGTGACTTTATGCCTCATAGATCATGCATGGCAACTGAAGAGGGGCCTCAGGCATTGCGCTGGCTATACCTGTGGAACTGGTTGCAGGTTGCTAGTAACATTTAAGAAGTTTACCAGTAGTGTTTTGATTGCTCTTGAACTTTTTCAGGGTTGTAACATCAATAGGCAAGAGTGAATGAGGTTTTACTATAGATAATAATGCCAGAAACTTTATGATTAAGTTAAAGATTAATGGTTTGTTGATTGAAGTAGTAGATACACTTTCATTGATCCTCAAAGGAAATTACTCATATTATATATCAAAACAGCTCTTTTCTATTAGCACTCTCTTTAGAAATGTGAATGAAGTCTGTGACAGGCAGGTAATTACTGCAGATTACTTTAAACGAACACAAGCAGTGACTGCTCTCCTGTCACTCTAATGTAGTAAGCATAGGACAGGATAAACAGTACAATCACATTTGGGAGTCAAAAGGCTGGAGTTCAGTCGAAGAGTTTAGGAAAGAGGGAAGAAAAACTTCATAATGGTGGCAGACCACAAGCTGGACAAGTGACAAACCTTGGCTCTTCTTTCCAGACTGACTGTCTTCCTGAGGTTTTGTCAAACGCTTTTCAGAAATGTTAACCCCTTGTCAAACATTGGCTTTGGACATTGTGCCAATCCACTGATGCTGTGGACAAGAATGTTGGGTATAGCTGACTTGTTTATGGTCCATGAAGTTACAGAGAGGAAATGACCCAGCATTTAGAGGGGAAATATAATCTACACTCTGCCATGTCAGCAAATCAAGTATAATGTATGCATTTAGCTTGGTAAAGGTCTCCTAAGTTTTATTTAGGGCTATACTTTTACATGTTTATGTTATAACTTACTTAGGTTTCCTTACTACAGTGGGAATGTTGCCAGTATCATGTGAATCAGGATTGTCAGTTTATTTTAAGTTCTATGCTATTGAGTAATTCAATACACTGTTTATTTATATATTATATATCTTTCTCAAAGATTCTGCAAAATTTGCTGTCCTCTGAAAGAAATAAGGCTCTATATCTATATTTGTGCATTGTACTTAATTAATAGTCAATGATCAGCAAGTATTGCCAGACCACATGTCTAGTTGCCATTTTTCTAAATGCTAAGCAGTACATTTTCCACCACAATCCCTCAAAACTACAATGGCAAAAAATGACCCAAGGAGCAGATACATCATCCTTCAAGACTATAACCATGCATAGCAGTGGGCATTCAAAACTCCTCTCCGTGGGTTGTTTTAGTGTAGGAAATAAACCATTTTGCAGAAGACTGGTTTCCCCCATGCTCCTCATCATCTGGAATTTGAGGGAAAGCCTGAGCTAACAAAACAAGCTTCCTTGTAAATTGCAGTTGGCCATAGGCAGTATTGATTTCTTCAGTGCTAGCAGAGACTGAAGGTGCAGTGGTTTGTGTTCCAGATGATCTCTTAATCACTTCATAATGAGGGCAGCCCTTACAACTCATCGATTAATCGCTCATGCAGAAAGTGCAGCAAGCCGTCTCTAAAACTACACAGTCCTGTCCACAACTTTTCTGGCCCCTCCTAGCAAAGTGTTTTCTTTGGGCTAAGCTGCATCATAAAGCATTCAATGTTGTTCAAGAATCTATTTGTCTTAGCAGTGTTGCAATAATAGTCTTATTTCAGTCACTACATGTTTTGTGCATCTTGGTTTCGAGAAATGAAAGTGTTAGTAAGTCCCTGCAATTTTTTTAAAATTTTTATCAAAATACTTTTGTTGGCAATGTGAACCACCCAGAAAAACGTTGCACTGAACATGATCCAGAATCTCAAGTGTGCGAGCACATGGGGTGTTGTTCTTGGAAATTAACGCACAATTCCCGACTATGCAGGAAAGATCAGCAAAGTGTGCACAGAGTAAGAGAGATTTGGTGAAATTTGCTTTTATATTGAGCAAAATATTTCTTGAATTGATATTTGGTAATGTGCGAAGACAGAAAAAAAGTATATAGAATTCATGATGAGATTAGGATGAAATGTTGAATGAGATGAATAAGGTATCAAAGCGATTCTTAAAGGGTGTGAATACTTTTGCAAGGCACTGTAAATATGTGATGGTACTATTGTCTAATTTGGCACATATTGCTGCACAGGGGTTTAGTACCTGTCAAACCCATTCAGAGTTATGATCATGTCTCATTGTAGCTTATTGAACATTTGGGAAATGAGTATTTTTATGATCCCAAAACATCAAATGAAGCAGGAAATTAAAAACCCACGATAACATTTTCTGCCTGCCTTAAGTCACAGATGCCTCATCATAGCCAATTCAAGCTTTGCATACACTCAAAAGGTGGGTGGCACTCATTTACACAAAGTGTTTTGATTAAACCCATCCCTTTTAAAGAGTGGTACAGTATCATGCCACTTTTGGGGAGGGGGGGGGGGGGGGCAGAATTGCGCTCGTCCCACACTGGTTTAGTGTGCCATGTAGGAATGCACACTGCCCACATGGGTTTTTTACTAGCTTGTTCATAACCCTAACTATTCAAAGAATAGAAGTCTTGTTTGACCTTTGCCAAAACCTATAGCACATTACAGGATCCATTTGAATTCCTCTGATAATCTACCAAGGTCATGTTAGTGAGCATCTGATTTCCCGGTATGTGTGTGTTTTTTTTTGCTTTTGTGTGAATGTGTTGTGATATCAGATATTTGCTTTTTTTGGTGGCTTTAAGATTAGTTCCTAAATGAACTCTTAGCCTGGTCATTTCCTTAAGTTTCTCAGAACTCCTAACCCTTTCTCCTAATAGGATCTATTTTTAAAACAGGTCTGTTGGGGAATAGGGCCAGGGGGTTTTGTGTGTGTGTGTGTGTGGGTGGGGGGTGTGCTCATAACACTAAATCTACTCTGGGCACCACGCCAGGTTTGGTCAAATTGCCCCCATCTTCTCTGTGGAGCACTCTTTCCATTCCTTGTGTGTGTCAGAATTTACCATGTACGCAGTGACTCATCAACCCAGATGTACTGTATGTGCACGTGTGTTGGGATCTGTCAAGATATTGACTTGCTACTTACTCTTTATGGGAGGACAGAATTTTTGTTGCAAACATTTGTACACACCCATGGTCAGTCTTTTGCACACCAACTTCAGTACTTGTACACATACCACACTCGCTTTCTTTCTCTGGTCCAGTGCATCCCAAGCGACTTCATTTGATCCTCTTTTATTGCTTTTCCACATTCTCTCTCTGCCTTGACAGTCTCTCCCTAAGGAGCAATTGCTGCTGACTGACGGTATGAAAAACATCTCAAGGTAAACAAGGCTAAATCTGCAGAGCCTGATATTACTTAAATACGTCATCTTACAGTGAGGAGACTTAACAGCCAAACCTCCATCACATCCTCATCACCTAATCTGAGAGGACTGAAACAGACACCCCAGAGAAAATTGCTATCCTGCTCAATACTCCCCAACTCCCCAACAATGTCCCACAACATTTTGCAAAATAATTTAGTTGTAAAGTAAATTGAAAGAAGATATTGGACTAAGGGGTGCATGAGGTTAAATGGACTTTAAGAAGGTCCCTATCTTGGAGTTGATGTGTCCATTGACTGGCTAATGGAAGGAATATTTAATGTAACTAACCCAGCCCCCTACAAAGAGGCGTTCAGTACCCTCTTCTGTGGGGTGTCGTATTAGCTTTTTGCCTCATCAGCTGGACCTCTTTTTGGCGTGAAAATTGAATATGTAATGGAAGTGAGTGACTCCTGCTTAACATGCAGAGAAAACTCGGGTCAGTGAAAACAATGATGCAGCTTTTCGCCTAAAGACCCTTTTAATTAAATGTTCTTTTAATTAAGCAGTAGCATAATATCTATGTCCATCTGTCAAGGCCCTTGCCATCGCAGTGCAGGATGTATTTTCCCTCACTTGCCTTTGGAGGTCCCTGCCTTCTATTACATGTGCCATTCAGTCAAATGTATTTTTTTCTTAAAGATTAGCATGATAATGCCCAACAGAGGGACGGTAGTGGAGAGTTATCCCAGAGCTGCTAATCAGATTCACTGTGTGCAAGACTCTGGCTATTATCATACTGAATGTACAATCATCAGTTAAACTAACAGTCTGAATTCTGGAATAAATCTTCAATATCATAGACTGACTGTCAGTGGATGGGAGGACGAATGATGTGCCATGTGTCTCTCATTGTGTGCAGGATATTGTATTGTGCTAACTAGATCTTTCCCCAGTGTAATTATGCTATGCTAATGGCAACCCCCTGGTGTCCCAATTCCACAGCCAGGGTTGTTCAGTTGTCCAATAAAAGGTATGTCACTTGATATTGGGCAAGAAGATATTGGGAGTGAAGAAATGTGTGTTTGAATGGGGTTTACCCACCAGTGCCACTCTTGAAACACGAGCACATCCTGGACAGTCATTCAGGCCTTCAATTGGGTGAAAGGGAGTCGTAGGGAAAGCCCTCGGCCAAACTTGGAGCCCTGGTTTCAGCTGGAGGGTTGGATGTGGGTCAGACCACCTTGAATTCCTCAGCAGGATTGATTGTGTTGGCAGTGGACAGAGTTAGCTGCTGCTCTTTCCTCTGACATGAGGACTTTGTTAACGTCTGACACACACCAGACAGTGGCCCCACAGACAAATCCCTGTCATGCTCTGAGAGCCCCAGGAAGGTCAAAAGTGAGGAGCTAAGGGGGGAGGTGGCATGGCCTGCATACTGATGGATTTTGTTTTTGGGTGTCTGGAGACTGGGGCCACAGTTAGGGGGAGGGGTTCACAGGGGTCGAGTCACTTGCCCCTGCCCCATGTTGAGAACAAAATGTGGTTAGAATAAATGGTGAGAAAGGAGTACTTGCTTTACATGCTTTACTCATCTGTGTGTGTGTGTGTTTTCACTTTCATTGAAATACTACACTTTTCCACATGTTAGACAGCTACACGGAAGAACAGAATCAACAGAGCCAACATTTAGCCTACAACAAGTTCACAGGTGGTTGCTCTCTGCACTTCAGTACATAGTGGAATTCCATCATTCTGTACTTTCTTAGAGCACATCAGTGTGTCTGTTGTTTAGACAGAGTAGGCTACAGTATGACTTGGCCTGTCTCTTGCAGTTTTTTTGTGTACAATACATGCCTCCCCCACAGATTCACTTTATTAGCAAAAGGTTGATCTTACAGTGATATGTTTTACAAAAGTGACTATTCAAAGAGTGAACTAGCACAGATACAAATTGAAATGTTATATTTGCATAGCCATGTGTGGCCTACACATTGCCATATCACAACAGTGATTTTGATTTGTTTACAAAGTAAATGTTCAATTTTGCTCAAAAGGTTTGCTAGATATACTGCAGATCATAATGAGCATTTATCAATGGCATTGAATCAGAAATACTCTTTTTCTGGTTTAGTATTAGGTATAGTATGATTTCCAGACAATAGCACCATGTTTTTTTTTCTTTTCATGATGACTTCAAATGGATAAGACCATTTTGGAGAACCATATGGTCAACTCTTAAGTTTGGAGGACAGTGGGTGGTGCACCACCTATTGTGACATGGTGCTCCAAAGCTGTGGATGATCTCTATAAGTTCGTAATGCAGAGCCCTGGACGGACCTGATCCTGCATCCTGGGGTTTGATCCTGGATGATGAGCGGCTAAGTCTTTCCGCCTTAGGCTCCATGATTAATCAAGTTGCTGCCATCACAGAAGAGACTGAGAGGGGACATGGAGTTCACTCACCATCCCTGTCCTCCATGTCTTCCTCCCTGTTCTCAGTTACTCTCTGTTTCCTAGGGATGTCTGCAAAGGCACCCATTGAGATTCTACCTTTTGTCTTACTACTCATATTCTATGGCGGGCTGTATGAATGTTTTTTTTGTACATTTGGTACAGCAGGGTATTGGTACACTGTTTGGGAAAGGTCTCCTGATTCTTTTCACCAAGTTTCAAGTCTGCGGCTCGAGCACTCTAGAGCCACCAATGGGTCAAAGTTGGACCAAACCTTTGAATCATATACCCGATTAGAAAAACAGGAGGTACAATTCCTTGGGTCAAGCCTAGTTTAATAGTGCAGAAGGGGAAATGTGTTTTGGCTGAGAACTGTTGTTTTGTGCTGTGATTTCAAGTTATGTCTCTGGCTTGAGACCATGATTTTTGTTTATGCCTTGCTGGACTGCTTGGTCGAATCATTGTTGCTTGTTATGTTTATCATTGTTATTTGTACTCTTGGCTGATGAACTCTGGTTCCCTGAAGACATTCTTTCCTATTTCACTATTAATGATCTGTATCCCAAAGACAGTAGTAAAAGCATAGTGTCAGGTGCAAGATGTCTTTGTCCTTCCAATAGTTATTTGTGAACACTTCTGATGAGATTATAGAATGCTCCTTTCAGACTTGCTAAAACAAGTCATAAATAAACATCTTCTAACATGGTTTAGTAGCCAATTTTTTTTTCATTTTCTCACTTTCTTTGTGGTACTTGTTAAGCAATGGGCGTTTGTTTCCTCAAGACTTGAGTTGCAGCCCAGACTGAACAGAACTGCTTTAGCTCTGGGGGTGGAATAGTTCCTCTCAGTTCTACAGGATAAACCATACACAGTCGGAACAGATTAAGCTGGCACGGCTAGTACCAGACCCTCCTTTGATAACGTTTCCATGAAGTGTGCAGTATGTTTCATAATGTGTCTCTCTAAGTTGTTCCTCATTCTACTTTGATCATATCTTCAGTGTAAAACGTATTGATATAGAGACACTTTTAGATTGATTCGCACATGCAATAGGTTTAAAGCCTTAAAAGTTAATTGAATTAGACCAATGGTTTACCTGTATTCAGTGCAAAATTACTTTGATTTGTCGATATTGCATTGACTAGTTGTTGGTAGATGGAGCCAAAATTAAGTCATTCAGACAACTTTTAACAGGTGGCTTATTGATCTACAGTGTTGATTGAACTGTGCATCCCTTGTATAACTTTCTTCATTACTTGAACTACAACACTCACTCTCAAATTATAGAGCAATTTGCAGTCTGGAACCTTTTAATGCATTTAAAAAAAGAACATTTCTGGGAGTTCATCTATTGTGGTACACTGGTTGATTGAGTACCAACATTTGTTAATATTTTTTCCAGCACCCTTCCACCACCCCACAAAAAAAGAAGATAACTATATCACATTGGCCAGGGTCCAACACATTTCCAAATTCCCCCAGATAGGGCTATATGGTCCATAAGTATTGCATTTGAGACCATGGGAGAGAAATAAGCTAGATGGTTCATTTAAGGTTTAGGAGACTTACCATCAGCATGTGGCTGCCATCTGATCAGGTTGCTAATCTATGGGCTGCTGCTTTACCCAATGTAGTCATTAAAATCGGTCTGATGGGGATGAGAATCCAACATTTGAACTGGAGTGACACGGATTAATTACCATCAAAAAAACAATTGCAGACAATTTATAGTTAACCTAGTTCAATCCAACTTTAAGTGCACATGAACGTTGACAGGGAGATTCAAGAATTTCCTGACTGAAGGAATTTTCCATAACAATTATCGGGTTAACGCGTTTCAATAACATAAGGTCTTGTAGTTGCGATTGATGTTTCAAGACTGACTCAAACTGAGTTCTTGTGGTGTTTCCAACTGGTGTTTTGTGGTTCATTTCTGAAAATTATTGTGGCAGTGGTACCTATAAACCGTTCATCTTTTAATGATTTGTTTCTTTGTGTGGTGGCATACTGCCTGTCTCTGATGTGTCCACCCGTGGATCTAGTGTGTTGGTACAGGGTTGAGGCTTGATTAACTCATACTGTAACTCACAATATAAGCAGGATACATTGCAAGCAATATACCTCCTATGGTTTGAGATTTTCAAGCAGCAGATTATTCTCAACCTTATGTTTTTTTCCAAATCAAGCTTCATTTAGGTGTCAGCTTTTTCAAAAGGAGCAGCTTTGTTTATCAAACCACTACACCTTTATTTATTTAGCTGCACCATGTCCTGTTGAAGGATACAGAGTCCAAAAAACTTAGATTTCTCAAACCACTCTGCAATAAGTGGTGAACTGGCAAGAGAAAAATCACATTGAGCAGATTTTCAGAACAGATTGTGTTCTGAGATGTCTTGAGATTTTGCCAGCTTCAAGTCTATGATATGTCAAAATATTATTATTAACTAATATTACTAATATTACTAATAAACTAATATAACTAATATTATTATTAGTTTATTTATCAGTGCACAATTTACTTTTTCTTAAGATAGTTCTTAGTGTTATTCCCTACATGTTATATCTTATTTGAACTATTTTGTGGGTTCCGTATAAGTGCGAGTTGCTTATCAATTCTGATATAGTATGGATTATGTAAACAACATTATCTTTAATTATATTATTTGGATTATTTGCATATTTAATACATACTGTAGATTACATGTATAATACCATGGATTGCTTAAGTATTGATAGAATGGTTGGAGCATTAATTTAAAATAGGTGCACACCACCACTGCACAGCTACTGAAATGAGTATCTCTCTTCATGAAACCTGTAAAAACAACAATAATTCTGCTTGGTAAAATAGCTTGTCTGCTATACTAATGTGTTGACAGCTGACAAAGCAGCACAGCATGAAGAATCAACTGATTTTATTAGTATGCAGAGTTGGTGAATACATAATAAACATATTGTGTTGGCTCACCTAATCAACAAGACGCAGAAGCAGATGGCCACACTTTTCTGTAACTTAGTAATTGATGCATGATGTTGATAAAAAGATTTGATTGACATGGTACTCAAACTCTGAGGTGTGAAGTTCTGTAATGTATGGTTAAAAACCTGACTGGGATTGTTTTGAGAATGTACAGTCTTTGATTCACACTAAAATAATCTCATGACATATCTTTGCTATAGACATTATGTTATAATGAGATTATATATATATTTATTTATATTCTTTATTTTTGCCTCCCTTCAGATGGACACTGGGATATCACTCTGGGCCACCATACTCATCAGCTACAACTAAGCATCCGACAGTGCCAGATCACAAGAACTTGGGGTTGTGATTGATTGGAGCAAAAGGTAAAAGCACATTGTATCAGGGTTGTTATGAAATTAATTTTGGAGCTTGATTGGAAGTCATCTCAGACGTGAATGCACTCTAAACAGTTTTACACAGCCTTGGAATTCCTAATATGTATGAATTGTATTGGTTTAATGAGGGAGCAGAATGGTCTGCTAGTTGGATGAATAGTATGACAACTTGATTAATGGATAGTGCTGGAAAATGTAATTAAGACAGTTTTAATTTCAGTGATTGCACATAATTTTTCATTAATATTTAAATCATTTTAAGGGGTTAGTTAAAAACAAGTCTGTAGGCTTTAGATGTGGTGTAAGACAATTGTCATCATATGCAAAATAATGACATAATCAAAGTCAACATGTGTGTCTACAGTGACCAACTGACATAAACAAAGGCAAGGGAGAACTAGGCCAAGCTGCAGTGGTACCAGCCCAGATCTTCAAAAGGGTGGTCTGTACCAGATGGTTGGCAGAGTGCCCACCTGCTTTGACCTTGTAACAACAAGACAATCTTCATGAATGTCTTAGCAAGGCAAAGCAATGTCGGCGTATCCTGCCCGTCTTGCTTAGGATTTGCTACTCAAATAGTGAACATTTCTGTGCTACATTGCCTATTCACAACTTCCTCAGCCATCCACTTGACTGAGTGAGTACATCCTTGGAGAACTTGCCCCCTCGGTCACCAAAAAGAGCATGTGTTCTCTGGCTGCATTCCTAATTAACCTGCCATTTGGCCTACGTAAACTCTAAGAACTGTGGCCCAAACCTTCCTCCATATCTTTTATACCCTGTGCCTGAAATTAAGCAACTGAAGCAAAGAGTGACTGCGACCAACAGCCTGACACTGTGCCATCTGGAATGGATTTAGTATAGCAAAGGAAGTAGGATGAACAGAGCTCGATTCGAGATGTTTTGGAGTTGAGATTAGAGGTGGCAGACGTACAATTGTGGGGAGGAGATATCGGGAGTGAATGGTGAGAATCTTTATTCAGTCAACTAAACTTACGCCATTGTTATCAAACTTGCATGTTTCAGCGATTGGGTCTTGAACTATGAGATTTGTTGACTTTGTACCATGGCGAGTACCTAACTTCATATTATTTCTTCCATATTAACATGTTGTTAATGATACTTTATGTCATCCAAGACCCTCATTCTCTCAGACACATAGATGGTTTCTTCTGAAATGGATTTTGGAACCTCAAAGCTAAGAGGGACTGAAAAATAGTATTCCCTATGAGCTGCACAACAAAGGCTGAAAGTTGAGGCAAGAGGAGGTCAGAGGCAGAATTAGCGGCCTCCTTCACTTCTTCACCACAAATTGGTTGCTGGGGAAGCCAAAAAAAGAGACTTGAGACTGTTTTCTGCTTCCTTAGTAGCTTGTTAATTCTTCCAGCTGTGGCCAGAGGGGAAATGCTTGCGCACACGCTACCCCTTCAAAAAAGGCTGCCCCCCGCCCCCCACCCCCTCCATCATCCAACTGTATCCTTCAGGGGTTTGTTAATCCTGTGCCTGGTCATGGTGGGCAGATCGCAGAAGGCTTTTCAAAGCTCTTCACTGGCCGGTCTTCAAAGTCACAGGGAGATGGGGCTTGAGAAGGTGTGTGTTTGTGGGTGGGTGTGTGGGGGGAGGGGGGGAGGGGGGGGGGGAAGTGAGGCTCACAGCTAGCCAACTTGTTCAGATGCTCAGAAAGGGGTCACCTTAGCTTTCACCTGCACAATCCCAAAGGTAATGCTGCAGAATCTCAAGGGAGAGACTACTTTGAGACATGACAAAAAGGTAGCAGCTTTAAACTTTTATCTTCATGTTGTGTTCCTGAACTGAATAGTATCTAATCACTTGAGTATAAGGAGGAAGGACAAAACTTTGACCCTAGCGAGCATTAATAATGCATGTTTTTCAATCCAGGTTAGTGTGTAGCAAAGCATTGCTATTAGTAATTCTGTTAAAATGTTTTTGGGACAGCAATTTGCTTGATTGGGACAGGCTATTGCCGGTCATGTTGAAATCAGCTGTCTACACCTATTCAAGAAGTTAAGTTTAGTATTCCAGTGACACAATCTTTCAAGTTAATAACACAAGAAAGTGTAATGGGGCCATTCAATCTAATGGCTTTACAAATATTTATCCTTGTGTAACTTTGTTACTTTAAGCATTCTTTTCACATAAAAGCATTATTCAAAGTGAAAGAAAGAAACCCACTTTATGCTTTCATTAAAGACAATTGTAATTGTTTAAGTAGAAATCATCCAAGTTATTTGTCTCTGTTAGATTTCCTATAGCGTAATCAAGTGTCTTTTTTGCTTGGATAGTTAAGGGCATGTTCATTTAAACCCTTGATTACAATAAAACAAAGATTTCGAGGAAGGAGCCTTCACACCCAGCTTACACTTGCCTTCTTGTTTGTTTAACGAATGCAGCATGCTCGGGCAACCTAGTAATTAGCTTAAGTGGACTCCTGGGGCGCTGGATTACGTTTTTTTTTTCTTCCCCATCATGAAAGTGACGGGATGTGTGGCAAGGGTGACTCAGATCCAGTACCCTCCTATCCTGCCATTCTACAAACCCAGCTAAATCTGCCGCTTAGACAACTATACAGTAGCTTCTCCTTCTGTAAAGGTTCACAAAAGTAGGATTTTGTCATTAACTAAGGCTACATTAGTATACAAAATGTCGCTACCCTATTCAGTTAGCAAAACCAATTATTTAAGCATTAATTTAAGTGACGATAAAATGAATCAACTTGAATTTTGTATTTTGTTTAGTCCTCACCACAGCAGGTCCTAAGAGCTAAAGAGGCATCTTATAGTAATGAAAATACACAATCGTTAGTTTTACGTGAGAGATTTATAGGTTATACAGTTGTACTTGGGGGTTGTTTCACTAAAGTGTTTAGCCTGATCAGCACTATTGGCAATATGTTAGTTCTTGGTCATTTACTGTTTCTCCTTTTTAATCTGTTAAATGAGTATAGGCATTCCATAGCAAATACAGCGGAACTGTTTTGCTCATTTTCAAGTTCTCTTGCTTAGAGAATGGTGATTTTGGCCGGTACATTTTTGTTTTCCATCAGTGAGGGTTTGTTTACTACTGTAAAAAAAAAAAAAAGATTATGTTAAAACGTATTTTTATCTTATTGATTCCAATTTGTGTAATTGATGTTGGTACATTTCCTAGGTGCAGCATTAAGAGGATTGCTTTATTAATTGCCCATGAATGCTTTCTAATGGGTAATTGCAATCGGTTTACTGGAATGCAAATGTTCTCTGCTCGTGTTAGCTTGGTTATTGAGATGATGGCCACCCTGCTGAAGACTTCATATGTGAAATGATCATAGTACTATACTTGCTCCTATTTGTTTTGTCAGTAGGGGAATAAGAACTAAACCATTAAAGGAAGGTTAGTGTCTCAGAAACCCCTAACCAATCACCACTCTGACCCCCTTAACACACACCCTTCAGCGGGGTTTAGACGGGTTTAGCTGCTAGCCAAAAAGAGCAGATGGATGAAGAAGAGGTAGACGCATAAGAATATTACTTGGATTAGCCCATAGAGGGGTTCAGTGTTAAAATGGAGTAACCAACACCACACACGCACGTACATACATACCATAAAATCCAACACTGTTCTCTTTCAGTCTATTAAATCTGTTCACCTTGTTGGTGGTTATTTTCAATCACCTTCTCTCCAGGCTGTTTTAGCTCTCTCATCCACTTTTATTATTTATTCCAATCTCTTCTCTACCCTTCTTTCTCGCCCATCTTATCTTCACTCACCCAAGATTTTTCAATATGCCTGTGATTGGAAAGCACACGCCATCAGTGAGCCAATCTCATCCCTATTCACAGTCTTCACATGTCTCTGTGCCACCTTCTCCTGCATTGCTTCAACAAGCTTGTCTCCAGCTTTTTTGCTATTTTGTTTCTGGCATTTTGTCCGTTATTTATTCAATTAACTTGCCTCCTGTAGGTATTTGAAATGGCAATGTAAGCAAAAGGTGTTGCTGAAAGCTCAAGGAAGTTTCACTGTTCATGGACCTGTCATTACCTACAATCTCCTGCCCTTCATCATCCACAACTATAGCGCACCCACACCATGTGCATGTCATGATTACCGTACAAACAAAAAGTGTAAAGGAAGATGGGCAGACCAGAGAAAAAGCAAGGTATCTATGTGGGTTTTTTCATGAGCTGGAAAGAAATCGCTTTCAGATGCTCCATAAAGCTAAGGTCCTACTAAGAAAAAGTGTTTCAAATTGGAAACGCTCAAAACTGCCAAACCACCATCTGGGTTTCCATGGTGATTCTGCACTCTGTGGCTGAAAGTGGAGAACTTCAATTCCATTACACTCAGATTGCCCTGTCAAGCATACTCTTGTGGAGGTGTTGTTCAGGTTTTGGCTCCTGGTCTCCATATGGGGTTTGAGGAGCAAGGGATAGTTTTTTTTTTTTTTTTATTAGTTTTTTTTACCCCTGTATTAGGTTGTCAAGAGTTTTAATCCAAGAAAGTCAACAGTTGGGGTGACTTTCTATAAGATCAGGCAAGTCTCAACTTTGAGGGACCTTGCTCTTTATGCAATGCTGAGGACTTATTCTTTACACTAAAGTCAAATTTCAAAACACATCCCCAAGGTTGTATCTGTGTTACTGTTTGCAATAAGGGAAAACACAACAAGTGTTAATGCAATTGGCAACATATATTCCTTAGCTGACAGTATATGCCTTGGTGCCCAGTGTTTATGCTTCAGTATGCCATGAAAAAAAGCTTTGCTTGATTGGATAGCTGATGATTGCGTGTTTACGTGCGCATGAATATAGTACACTGGAAAGAGGAGCGGCTGGCGGAGAACAGGACACAGCAGGTAGAAACAGGTGCCACTACCTGGCTCAAGCGCATGCCACGAGAGAACAAACTGGTTCTCAGTAAAACACAACACTGGAAAGAACTCTGTATAGCTCGCGTTGCTGACAGTCCTTTCTGAGTTTTTGCACTGCCTCTAAACAGCGAAAATGGATTGGACAAGAATGGGCAAAGAGGCAAAAAATCAATAGCACTCGTCTAACTGCCAGTGTAAGACTCTACACACTGTGTCTCAAAAAATCACCACCAACTGAAAAGGAAGTTGGCTTAACTGTGTGTAGAGCAAAAAAAACTAGTCCCTGAATCACTGAATGCAGAATCTCAAATATGCAATTGTACAATGTATTTAATTACATCACAAATTTGAATTATATTAAAAGGCATGTTTTTATCCATTACATTTGTTGTGTGGAGAAGAGATAGCTTTCATGACTTCAGCTCAGTGGTTTATCATCTCCCTTGGGTGTTTTGAAAAAAGTATAGCCTACACAGACAACACAGATTTGATATAACTGAATTTGGCAAATCAAACCTGGCCCAAAAGTGAGTGGCCTTTTCCTCTTTTTCTGTTGGTTTTCTGCACTTCTCCCTTTTTGAATCATAATGCTGTAAGGTATTTCTAATCTCCCAAACCAGGAGTTTACTTCCTACCTAAAATCTAACCTTTTTATGGATGGTCACAACAGGATTTGCATAAAATTTCTTATTGAGAATATTGTCTCCTTGCTGAGTCATCTCACCAAAGGCTTCAGGCCTTACCACTGCACGCCAAGGGTGTATGATTATTGCTATTATGGATAATGAAATGTGCCCTGAATAAAAACATGTGCACACTGTCCTCCTGATCCATCCGCCTCCTGTTTAGAATCCAGTTAAGCCACAGATCACATTCAGCTGAGGCCTACAGTAAGCTGCCAGGTCTGCTCTTTCCTTGTCTAATGCCCAAACCATGACAATGAAGCTAAGGCATTTTTCCTGTGGTGTAATGTAAACAGCGTGAATCCTTCAGGCTAGTGAAAGTGGGACTTGCTGGTCAACTACCAGCTGTTCTAGTTGCAGTCAGCCTGGTACCTTTTTGAGGCTGTTTGGGAGTGATACACATGCATGAAAGGACGTGAAAGCCATAAAGAGGAATGAATAACAAATTTGCATGTCAATGCACTCAATTGCATACACACCCACACTGCAATCTAAAAAAAGATACATGGAGACTGAAGGAACACACCCACAAACACACGAAAGAATAAGTCACATGTAAATGTGGATCGAGGACAACTTGCATGGAACTGTTTTTGTCAAACCATTAGAGTTTGAATTCCTTATGAAATTACTTTGATAAGGACACACATGCTTGCGCTCTCACACACACGTCACACACACACACATATGGGCAATGACTGCTTGCCTTTGTTGGACAGAGTACAGCGGACATCGCTGAACATCTGGCGCATGCACTGTCAATGACCCCAATTTATATCGAATTGAAATGTTTTTCTTTTTGATACATTTCAAGATTCTTCATTATTCCCTTTTTCACCCGTCAGATCTTAGGGTAAAACAAATCAATGTAAACACTTCACCATGTAGTTGTTTTCACTGGGACACAAGTGAGTGCGTGACTGCAAGACTTGGTGCATTGCAATTGTCTGTATCTTTTTATCCACACGCAACCCCTGGTTTTGTCAAATATCATCATGAGTAATGAGGAACCCTTAAGTGTTAAGACCAGGACTGTCGACTGTATCCCTATCATCAGACCTCAATAACAAATGCACTCAAAGCAAACCATCTCAAACCCTGGTTGACACCTCTCTAAAAAGATCCACTCAGTTTCCAACCTCCTCATTAGTCTCCTCCGTGCCACCTCAGTGCAAGAGTGTTAAGTGTTATGTGTATCGCAAATTTCCAGCCATTCTCAGTGATTTGAAGCGCAGAGCACTCCACTGGTTCTTAGTTATTCATTTTGCCGGTTTTCCACCGGGACCAGGGCCGGTTTGTCATGAAAAGGGAGGGAGGCGTGTGTGGCGGTTTATTTGTGCTTGCATATGCCTCTGGCTGCTCTCCCACGGAGCCGCGGCTCCAGCGACAGTGTGTCACCACCACTGTATTTCAACACGGCAAACACCGCTCCCTGTGGGCTGAGGGCCGGTGATCAAAACCAGACAGTGACACCATGGCCGTGTTCTCTCTCTCGTTCTCACTATCTCTCGATCTCTCCTTCATATTCAATGGTCATTACAGGAGTAAATAAATTATTCTGGATCAATCAGAGGGAGGTCAACTGGGAGGGAAGCTCTGGGACTGTATAATGGTGTCATTTGCATAGGCTTTGTTTATTTGGTGGCTTTTTCTAAATGGGGCTCAACTTGTTCCATTGGCTAAAACCTTTGAACACCACATAATGCAAAGTGGGCACGATGTATGGGTGGTTGGTGACAGGAGGGACACATCCGTGTTCTACTTCAAATTGCATTATCATGAGTCTTGTGTTGGACATCCTTTCATAGCTTCGTTTCTGACTCTTCTATTCTTCTCCTACTCCTTTGCTACCTCCCCTCTCGCTTAATCTCTTTTCTTCTTTGTCTTCTTCCTCTGTCCTCACCTTGGCAGCTGCCCATTCTCAGCCTCTGAAGCGCTAATTGACTTTTCATCTGCACACACTCTAATTGGGTTTTAATCACCGTTTTACATTATGTTTTCATATTCAAATCTGACATGTCAGCCGAGAATTAGGGCTCTTCACCACCTTAACTGTCATTCGCAGTCGCTTGATGCAACATGAAAAGGCATGTCAACATTGATTGCATGTTTAACATTAGAGCACACTATTCGAGTGTGCCAAAAGCCTACAGGCAATGTTTGTTCAAGGCCAAGCTTGATAGAATCCAGTTTAATGCTAACAAGAGCTGATTGATGTTTGTGTGTCAGAGAGAACTTTCACAATTTTAATACCAGTGTGGGTTCTCTAATGAAAGATTTATGTCCTCAGTTCATGATGGAACAAATAAAATCCTATTCACAAAGGGAAAGTCACAAAGCATTGATGTTTAGAATATTTAAGATATTGAAACAAATCAGTATGGTCTCATTATGGGATCTGTTAGGTATTGCGAAAACAGAGAATAGATTTACACTTTTAAACCTTTCTTTTCCATGGCAGTTGGCCACAACAGGCATGTAGATGTGTGGTAAAACAGTTCAAGTCGATACTTCAGAGTAACCCTTCCAACTGCATTGATCGGTTATAAAGATATTCCCACGCCCTTCGATGCGTGTGGAAACAAGTGGTGTATCAGTTCGACTTTAGGGGTTATTGAACCAACGAAACATTAGCCTTGTGTATCTAGTCTAGACCAACAACACACTAAGAAACATATCAACTAACAACAAATGGTGAACAGTGCCAGAGACGGTCGGAAAATTGCAAGGCATAACAAATGTGCTTGGCTTGGAAGTCAGGAATGTTCAATCTCTGATATATTCCACCTTTGAAATGTGAATACCACAGTCTCTTCTCAGATTATACAGCGAGCGCCACAGGAGGCCAGGATTAGGATGCGTGACGCCTCTCTTCCTCAGCCTCTATCTTTTCCGCTTTCTCTCTGCCTCTCTTTTTTAGTCACCCGTTCTTTTTTCCTGGTGGCTGAAAGATCTTGAGTGACATTCAGCAACTTTGTAGCCATTGGCAAGGCTACGGGAGAGGTAGTCTCTTTTTAGCATGTCACCGACACTCTCTAAACAAATCAAGACACTAAGACGAAATACAAGCTGGAGGCCAGCGTCTAACCCATTCAGCCCACCAGAGCCTGTAGCTTTCTTATTTTGTCCTTATATATATATATAGCACAGATGTTTGGGTGACTGGCTGAGCTGGTTGTGATGGGAGTGCAGGAGTGGAGGGGGTTAGTGGAGGCACAAGCACCTGAGTCATGCTGTGACAGGTTCATTACATTTGCTCTGCTCCTTATAGTTCAATGAAAGGCTCCTGTGCACAGGGCCCACACTTTCGGGTGCAGTCCATCAAGAAACGTAATGCATTGACTAAATGGAAAAGTACCTCAAATATTTTTCATAAATCTAATTTCTTGCTTAGATTTTGTTGCCTGTGTGTATTCCATTCCATTAACAGTGTTCCCTTCATCTCAGTTTCTTCCATTTAAATGTAATGAACCCAGATGGATAATGAGGCCTGCCATTTAAAAAGGCCAACACACTTTTCAAGTGTCGCCTTTCATGACAAACCACTCTTTGTTTACACTAATATCCTTCTATGATCTATGTTCTCACAACTGTCTGTATGCTGTGTAGACTGCCTTATCAACTTTATTCTGACCTTTCCTGTAAGGGTGAAAAATTGAGGTTTTGATGAAAGGAGAGGGAAAAAAACAAGGACTACTTGGAAAGACGGAACTGTGCTCTAGATAAGTCCTACAGCTGTCCACTCGTATTTTCTCCGTTTTTTTGCCCTTTTGGATAGATTCATATTCTTTCTGCTTGCACACCTTTTTATAAAATGTTATAAAATAATTGTGGCCAAAAAAGGCTTACTTAAAATTAAAGCATTCATCAACAGAGAAACAGAAAGTCAGAAGGAAAGAGATGGAAATGAGCTTTCTGAAAGAAGCTGAGGGAAAGAGAGTAGGGAACTCAAGAATTTCCTTGAGAGAGGTAAGTAAACACTGGCTTCCATTAGTTCAGAGAAGTCTGTCTAACCTAACGCAATCCCTGCTCTTCTCACAAGGATGTGACATTTCAGAGAGAGCCGTCTTGTTTCTCATGGCCTAATTAGCATTCCACTTGGAGCCAATGGAGCAAACCTCTCTTCAATCCTCTGTGTGTTTGTGCACGTTTTTCTATTTCTCCTGAAGTAGCAAGCTGTCTCCTCAAAGCACTAATGTTAACGGGAATTCCTTGACTAGCATTACAGGGACAGCTTCGTGCCCTGGAATCTTTTGGGTTCATTGACCCCTTGGCTTTTGCCGGTGCTCTCCTATGAGTCAATTTAGGTCAGTCTATTTGCCTGTGTCAATTGGTGATTACCACTGCGATGATGATTCTCTGAACGTCCAGAACTATCTGGGACCCAAGGGATTCCAATACAGAACTAGGATCCACCTATTCAAAGGTCTTTCAGTTAACCTGCCATTTGGCACATGGGCTTAATATCCATGCATTTCTTACCTGATCATTATTGTGCCATGACAAAACTCTGGAAGCTAAGTGGGTTTGGAGTATGGATGCATGATAAGCAAGCACATATAAATAAAAAAAGTAACACTCTGAGAAACACTGGCCTTGAATCTGAATAGTCATATTCAGGTAAGACAGAATAAATGGGTATACACCTAGTGACTGGATGTGTTATTTTCTAGTGTCAATGCACTATATTCTAGCCTTTACTCTCACCTGCATGTCTGTCTGCTTATCAGTTGCCAGGTATTGGAGAGGTTTTAGTGATGGCTAGTGCTGGGCTCCATCACTGAACAATAGATGGGGAAAATGAGACTGGCAGGGAGGGAGGGGCCTGCCATTTCTCAGTAAAAGATGGATGTCACACAGAGACCAGGCTGAAAGTAGGACAGCTCTCCAAAGGACACCAGAGTGACACAGCGACAGGATAACCGAATGGTTTATTTCTCTGTTCTATTTGAAATTCTGGTCCAAACTCACCCTGCAAAGATGCTGATATTGTTCTTTTGCTCTCAAGGTCGTTATATCCAAGTAGTTGGTCTGTTTGGCACTTAGCTGGAAAATGATGTGAAGAACTGCAAAACTTATCCCTGATAGTTACCTAATATATCTGATGTAAATAATCAAATTCCCATTCTACCATGCATCTTCTTCCATTGATCTCCAAAGGTACTGTTGGGCCCAAATTCAAACACCCAGTAGAAATTCCATTGACTGTTTATTGCATTGGATACGTACGGGACAGATGCACTTCATATTTAAATATAGCCTGCTGTCTCTGCTGGTCTCTGGACAATATCCTCTGATCAATTCCTCAGTCCATCTGGATGCCAGGCGTTCTCACAGTGCAGCGCAGTTAGGAGACAGACCCCTGTGGCAGCAGTCTTCCTGCCTCCCTACTCCCTACTGTCCCTCCCACCCCCTTCTCATCCTTTGGCTCTCCCCGGACCTAGGCAAGGTTAATGACAAGATTCGTCACCCCCCCCCTCCCCCCATCACCACCACTTCTTATTTCCCCCTCTCCTCCCACCCACTTATCCCAGCTACTTCTTGCCTCTCCGCTTTTGACATAGTGGCGGTAGTCGAAAGCTCTGGTAAACTCAGACTGCTGTTGATTCCTAAGGAGTGGTAACCTGCTGGGGAGTTGGCGTGGGAAGGGAAATAGTATGTCACAGTTTGTTGTTTTATTAGAGAGAATGGATGAATTCGAAGTGATGGATTATATCAGTAGAGCACTACAGGACTCTGCCTGTAGCTGAATCATAGCTTTAACCAAATTACGTGGGCAAAGCGGAGCCGTTGTACTTTGTGCCCAAATTCGGGATCCAGCTCGTCTAGTGCACTGCCAGGACATGCATGCCAATTACCACTGCTGACTTGCCAAGAAAAATGAGAGAGAGAAAGAAAGAAAATAAAGAGATATCTGCGCCCTTGCTGAGGCAAACACATTTCTAAAGTACCATCTATTGGCTGTGCTGTTGGGTTGCAAGAGCAGTCATGATATGCTGTGTCTTTTTAAAATGAGTGTTTATCCTCATTATACTCTTTGTATGGTCTGTTTCTACACAGGGGTTGGCGCACTTGGTCGTAGTTGGCAGTTTTGTAGTCAGTTGGGTTTACCACACCCTGGGTGGCAGGAGATTGTTTGCTCTCAGTTTTGGTTTCTCTGTTCACAGACAACTGGGTTCACAAAGTGTTTGATAATCTTGAAAAGCAGCTAAAGTATGGTGTGATGGTGAAGACACAGGGTGGGTTTGGAGTAAAGAGAGGTAACAGTGGCGTCGTTGTCATTTTTCACAATCCCAAACCTCTGATGCTGATAACTACTGCTCTGTGTTGTGAATATCATAGAAATATGTTCTTTAGGGGCCAAGAAACTGAATTGCGGGATGCAGGGAGACTCTCCTTTGTGTAAAAAAGGTGCTTGCAGACATAGCATTTTCATCAATGAGATGACATCAGATTAGATTATTGATTTCATCAATCAGACGGTGCCCACTGTAATTTTATTACTACAATAGTTGGGAGTCAGGGGGCTGAGCGGTCAGGGAATCCGGCTATTACTCAGAAGGTTAGCGGTTCGATTCCTGGCCGTGCCAAATGACGTTATGTCCTTGGGCAAAGCACTTCAACTTACTTGCCTCGGGGGAATGTCCCTGTACGTACTGTAAGTTGCTCTGGATAAGAGCGTCTGCTAAATGTAATGTACATTTAGTTGAAAGAGGAGCCATCAATGACAAACAGACAGACCCAGAGGCAGACTGCCCTCTCTTGCTTTTCTCTGTTTTGTATAGTGCTGTAGCTACAGCTGAATGAAACATTTAAGGGATCCAACCGTTTAAGGTAAACAAAAATGACGGTCTCTCAACTCCCAGTAAGGTGCCTGTTGGTAAATTCAGCTTTGCTGTATTGCTCCAACGTTAAAACTTGGGTCTCTATTAAAGTGACACCTGGGTCTCACATTCACACCTTGTACAAAGCCCAGTGCAGCACCCAGACAGCAGCCCCTCGCAGCTTAGTCAACACCCCACAGGCTCTGGAGATGAGTTTGGCACGGCGCACTTTCCCAAATGGAATTCCGGTGTGTTAGGGATGTGTTACAAAGAGAACGGGCGCTTTCTAGCAAGGCAGGGGCAGAGGAAGGGGAACGAGCTGTGAGTGAGCAGCAGAACAAGGTTGGTGTAATCTCCGAGCGGGAGCGGGAGAGAGAGGGGGGGGGGGGCAGCATGCAGAAGTGTTATCACTCCTTCCTTTTACTCAAGCCCCCCATCACTGCTACCCACCCTCTTTCTTCCTATACACATTTCCCAACCGTCACCTCTTATTCTATCTTTCTCATCTCTCTTTTCGGTCTGCCTCTCTCTGACTGCCACTTATCTCTACCTTCCTACCCTCGTTTTCACGTATTCTTTCACTCTCTCTCTCTCTCTCTCTCTCCTTGTGTGGTGTCGTTGAGTTGCAGCGGCGCTCACCGCGGGAGGTGTGGTGCACTCCAGCTGTTTGGGCAGATAAGCCACCGCCCGCCCGCCTGGCTTCCGTCGCTCATCAGCTGAGCGAGAGTCGCCCCGTCACCGTTATTCACTTGGCACCGGGAGGTTTCTGCCACGACAGAGCTCCTGTCAACACTTCACCCTCTCCAAAACCTCATCTCAGGGAAAAGACAGAAAGGCTCCAAAGCAACAGAGCTGCTCCACCCAAATAAACAAACAAAAGCAACGACGCATGGAGAAATCGTCGCAACTCTTCTTTCTTTCATTCGCTCCCTTGAATATCTGTTGTCTGAGCCCTAGTATGATTTTGCTATTAACTTATTTCACGAGGGTTGAGACTGAGATTAATTCTCATGGTCTCCCATGATTTTTCAATCAGTGCACATAACAAACGACTGGCAATCCTGAATTGGATCGTCCCACGGGACTCTCATCCCGCTTCCTCATTTGAATGGAGAAGCAAGGTTAGTGACTCCAGCCAACTGGAAGGTGGCGAGTTTACAGTGTTGGGCCGTGGGCCCAGATTATATTTCTGTACCTGGAGCAGGGAACTGATTGCCTGATGAAAAGCACCGTGCAAAAGGTCAATAAACAGTGGCCCAGTTATTGTGTGGCAGATTGAAAAGGAAATTGTTTTGCTGTTTCTGGGAGGTGGTGATCTACGTGCAAAGAGAGGGGAAATCGAGATGGAGAGCGTGTGCGTGTGTATTCAGCTTTGTGCCTGCCATTTCCGCCGAAGGTTTCTCTTGGCAGCAAGTCTTCCAGCTGACCTGTCAGGGTTAGTCAGTCTGTGTGGCTGTGAAATGGCCCACTGTGGGGTACACTTTTCAGGCCACCTTTTCAGCTTCATATTTCTTCTTTTTTTCTCTCTCTCTTGCACCCTTTCTCTCTTTCCAGTTTCTATTTTCTTTTTTTTGGACACAGCAAATCGACTCGATAACCTGCCTTACTTTTACCTTTCCAGTAAAGGTCTATTTTCCGCTTTCTAATGTACTGTAGCCCACATCTCTGCTCGTGTGTTTTCTTGCGTGGATCCGTCAAACAGCCGTGTGTTCACGCAGCCTCGGTCAACACCGAGTCTCATTGTGTCGCTTGTGGAGAGATGGAAAGAGACCGGTCTTGGCTCAGACATCAGTGTGATGCCGACGGCTAGCAGCTCCAAACCCAGAAGCCCATTAGTAGACCAGAGTCGGGCCTGTTGCCGGGCCGACCTGGCAGCCCACATGACCCATCGGTTTCCATGGGTCTCCTTCCAAAACATAGAAGCGTGCCAGGCTCACAGCATAGTGTCATACAGGCACACCTCACCCTCTCTACAGGATCTTACTGCATCCATTCATTCACCTACCATGTTTACACACCCTAGTCATTAAGTAGCCATTAGCAGTAGGGAGAGAACACGAAAGTCCATGAATAATGTTTGAAAGGGTCTCAAAAGCAGTTGAAGTGATTTACTGTATTTCATCACTGTTGTTTATACTTGAGGCCAGTGTGTACAATTTGTGGTCTGATCATTACGTCATGATAGGTTTTGGACTGGTGACATGTTCAGCCCAGTTTTGGAACACAGGCTTCCCTGTAGCATCCACAAACAGTGGACATACTGTAGAAGATCAAGCATCAGAAGTGCAAAGTTCAACAATAATGTATGCCTTTTTGTCTAAAGCCCCCTCTATTTGAGGTATTTTTTATTGTGTGAGAGGTTATTTTATTGGCCTGTTAACTGACATGCGTAGAGAATGTTTTTTTGTCTCAGCGTGTGCTTGGCTTTGTTTTAGTTTTAGCAGCTGTTTACGTAGTGGGGAGAAAAAGGGTTGTTTGAACAAATAACATGTCTGCTATATGTGAGGGAGGGAGATGCAAAGAGAGAGACCGATTGAGAGAGAGAGAAACATGAGCTAATGCAAACCTCCTGCCAAGTTTACATCTCTATGCTACAGTAACTGTATATTAGCTGGAAAAGTATCACCAAAAGATTATCAGGATTAAAAGTTGCTTTACATTTAATTTGCAAAGTAAACTTGTTGTGATATTTTATCATTCTACATTGGGATCTAGACAGTCCAGTGTGTGATCATTTTTGTATTTGTCTTCCACGTCAGTTGGTCATGTTCTAGGAGTCTGAAAGCAGACAGTTATGATATAGGGACTTGTTATGCAATGACCAGCAATGGATTTTTTTGGGGGGTGAGTGTGGAAGCATGTCACACATGCTTAAGAGTTTCGATGTGTCTAGACTTTATATGTTGTTTTGGAATTGAACACCTCTGTGGTTAGCACCTCATTGACATGCTGTATAGGCAGGGAGGAGAATGCTACTCCACAGGAAGTGTCATAGTGAACTTTCAAAGCCTGTGCGAGGAATGTGGAGCAGCGTTCCGCAACTCATACTAGCTGTCTGAAGATGAAGAACAGATGAAGAACAGCAATTGACACAAAACCAGAAAGGCAACCACCTCCACGCATGAACAGAGACGACCAAAATAGCATGTTAATGGTCTCTTTCCTTTGCCTCGTAAGACTCAAGGAATGTTGTTTTGTTTTTGTGTACAGTGCTACACATGTTGTTTGTCCACTTTGATAGTCTGTTCTATTTTTGTGTCCTTCGTGATTGCCATGAGCCACTCCTGGGTCTTGGGCAGTTTTGTGAACTTTACATTAAGGTTACATCAACTGCCCTAGTCCCTATAACAGGCCAATTACATAGTAGTTGCCATGTAATTTAATTACATTCTACTGGTGTAGGTTATCACAAAGGTATTTCCATTTAGTTCCATGATGTTTAATGTAACATTTATGTAAAGTGTTGCCCATTTTTTTTACAGAAGCTGGAGGTGTATAAGCCTTGCTAGTAGTACAGTATAATACTCCTCAGATCTTTTTAAATACAGGTTCTTTGTGTGTCATCAGTATCATAACCAGGTAGATTAAAGATCTAAGGCAAATAACGACCTTCACCTTGAGCTGCATTTGACATTATCCCCTACAATCGTCGCTAGCGTGAAAGTAATCCACACACTGTATTGAAGGAAAAAGTCATCAACACCCACGCATGTCAGGCTGGGCTCTCAGACATTTCGAGATGGCCAGACAGATTTGAAGATTTTCGACAATATGAAATTTTGTCTGTCGAGGTGCCATTTTTACAGGGAGACCTTGAGAGCCGAGGAAACGAAGCTCGCGCCAACGGCTGTCAAAATGACACAGCCGTTCATTATCACGTCATCTAATAGGAATCACAGAGCTCTATTGACAAGCACTGGAAGAGTGAGGATGGAAGGAACGGCAGAGGTTATGCCCCCCCCCACCTCCTCCTCCCCAAGGAACGCAAGAAATGACACATCAGGGCTGTAATCCAAGGATTACTTGTCTCCATCTTTCTTTTGCTCTGTGCGTTCTTTTGCTCGGTGAGTTCTGCACCATGTCAGAGAAGATAATGAAATGGAGCCCAGGCTTGACATTTCTGTGAGATCTTCCGTGAGCTGCACCCAGCCACCTACCTCCAGCTACCCTACCCTGCATGGCTGCCCTCCTGCTCCCCTTAGTCCAGGCTCCTACCCTGGGAGGATATGTTGTGTTGACACAGGTGAGGGGGCAGCCTTGGTAGACGACTTTTAGCGAAGGGGGGGTTCTAGAGCACGCTCGGGTGTGATAAAGATCTACTCTGCACCTCTGCGTGTGTGTGTGTCAGCGTGTGTGAGACGGAGAGAGCCCCTAAACACGTCCCTATAGATTCACATTTTCAGGTCGGATTACAGGGAAAGCGATATGAAGATAAACCGCCTTGACTCATGTCTTTGTACAATTGAATGTTGTTGGTACTGCTACAGTATCCATTTAAAGTATGCTGTTTATGTTCCTGTCTCACAACAGCCTGTCTCCGTTTGAAGGTTTATGTTTCTTCCAGTGTGTTTACTAAGGGGTGCCTCTTGTGTGTGCGTGGATTAGGGAAATGGGGGTTTCAAGCTTTTTTCCTGTTTAAGTTTGTGTTGTGTAGAAGACGATGTCAATGGCTTTGACTTTGATTAGACACTGCTTAATAGACTTCCATTCTTTGTCCCTAAGTACACCTCAGCTTGAGCCACTTTTAAATGGCAGAGGTATTCCTTAACCCTCATGAATGATTCAACCAATAGGCTAAATTAAATTGTAGCTTCAAATTGCCTTCAGGTTGAAAGCGAGGGCACTTATGCTGTACATTTCCCTTACGTCATCCATGTCTGCTCTTTAGCAGCCCTAACTCACCACTGTACATCTTATTGCGGTTCAGTACGTGGTTGCTGGTTTTGCTGTGCTGGTCACAGAAATGCCCATGCCTTTCACAGCCGGGCAATCACTAACTCACTAACAATGAAATACACCTTCAACATGTAATCTGTGTACAGTCCAGGAGTCCTCTGGTGAATGTGTGACTGTGATGCAGAGGAGTGTCTCTTTTTAACAATATAATGCAGTTTTTAATGAAGACACAGGTTTCCATATTGGGGGTGTCAGTTTGTATAGCATGCTGTCTCAAGGTGATTTATGAGTCAGCCGTGAGCCTATTCAATTATGGGCCACAGTCCTGTTCCCCAGTGAACATCAGAACAGGCCCATTGCTATAGGGAACGTGTTTCTCATTTCAGAGGGAAATCCCATTTAAAGGAAAGAAACTGTGATCCTCTTTTTGAATGGCTTTTTAGGGGGTCATCAAATGCTCAGTCTGTATGACAAACAACTACCGTCAAAACATCCAGCTTGAAATGTTACAGAAACTGAAAGGTTTAGGTAGGTAGACATACATCAGGGTAAGCAATTTCCAGCTGTTTGGTGCTGGCAACCAGTATCCATTTTGTAAATCTAAAGCATTGTTAACTTCAAGATTTATTTAAGAAACAACTGATGAGGAAGTGCAACTCTGCAATTTTTACGTGTCGCCATTGCATCTGAAGAGGTGTGTGTGTGTGTGTGTAGGAGAGAGGGGCAGGGGTGAAAAGGAAGAGGACAGAGCTCTGAGGCCAGAGTTCACGCTATAGCACACCGCCGCTGAAAGGTCAGTTGTCAACCACCGGCAGAGGCAAGCAATGGGGTACTAGCCAGAGCGCCTGGGAAAAAGGACGAGTCAGGGTCGCTTTCAATTAGCGCAGCGTGCCCTCTCTCTCTGCAGCCAGCCACAGGCGCTGGCCATGGGGTGAAGAAAGGAGAAAGTGTTGGGGTGAGGGGGAGGGGAAAGGGGTGCAGGTGCAGAACATGGAGGGAGATAGGCTCAGACTACCAATGGAGGAAGCCCGGATGTTTGGATAGCGCTGTGTGAAAAAGTCCCCTACAGAGTGGGGTAATCAGTGGTGTGTGAGTGAGAGAGTGAGAGAGTGAGAGAGTGAGAGAGTGTGAGAGTGAGAGAGTGAGAGAGTGAGAGAGTGAGAGAGTGAGAGAGTGTGAGAGTGTGAGAGTGAGAGAGTGAGAGAGTGATAGAGTGAGAGAGTGAGAGAGTGAGAGTATCTATACAATTATAAAGGAATGCATAGGCGTACAGATAGACATATCCCACAGGTAAACAAATACATTATTATTTCTAACTTTCTGTGAAAGGGCTCTCAATTGTATTCAAAAATCATTATATACATACGGCTTTATATTTTTTACTTGCATGTTTCATTTATCTATTGCAACCATGGGTGTCGCAAAATCCTGCCACCATTTCTGAGCAAATCTATTGCCGTTAAAGTGGTCCCCTGTCCAGGTCCACAAGCGAAACTGCGACATTCTGTGCCGCAAAGCTTGTGGCTGGATGCTTCTGTTCCCCAGCTGAGTACGAAGTGGCTTTCTATAGTTTACTGTGCTGAGGAGCACACACTCTCAGGTACACGTGTGTGCTGTATACCAGTGGAAGTGGATCAGTGCTAAAGCGTTAAAGCAGGATGTGGGTGTGTGTGTAATGAGTGGGGAGTGGGACCATACCGACGTTGCACACAGGCTCTCAGACACACATCCATGTTTGATTCCTTTTTCAGAAGCAAAAAGAAAAATGCTGGAACTTCTCTATGCTGCAACATTTCACCAGGTTAATTTTATCCTCTTAAAAAAAAAAAAAACTCCCATGCTCTTCTGTTGTCCTAGTAAACAGCACTGTTCACTGCTGAACATTATCATCACACATATTACACCAAGTCTGGAACTCGGTCATATTCATTTTTTGCAAGATAATTTTGAGGAAATAAAGGTGGAAATGTTCTCATAAAAAAACTGCAATAACATCCGAATGGGCTTTTTTTTGTGGTAAATACTCTAAGTTTTTTTAGGCCAACTCAGAGGCCATTATAGAGAGCATGGAAGAGTGTCTCTGATGTAGCATGGCCTAATGGTAAGGGAGCAAAGGCCCAAAATGTTGTCTTTTTTAAACCAAGGTACCAATTTTCCACAGAATGGAGCCTATTTAAACTCTCACCATGAAGTACTTTCATGTCTAACAAAGCCTAGAAAAGTGCATGAACTTATGCACATTTTGCTAAAATATCTTAAGATGTACTCTCTTCTGATCCTGACGTCTTATTAATGAAAATAACTAGCATCAACCTCTTTATTCTTTGTCTTGAATCCCAGAATGCCAAGCTCCCCCTATTACACACCCACTTGCCAAGGCTCCAGTCTATTACATTCTCCTTTCTCCTGAAACACAGCAGATTAATCCAATTAGCAATCAATCAGCTACCCCCGCCCCCGCCTCCCCCTCGTAATGGCCTATATGACAGACCGGACCCTGCATTATTAATGCCTCCATTTCAGAAGCCTGGGGGCCCCTAGGCGCCCACGGCCAGGGGCCATTGATCACATCCACCACAGCCCAGTGAACATCGCTAGGCCTGCTGGGAGATATCTGGAGGAGGGGGGGGGGGATTTCAGAAGAGATCAGGGAAGGGTGGAGGAGGGAGAGAAGATTTAGCATATATTTAGGGGGTAAATCTTTGGGGGCTTTAAAGGATGAAAGATGTATGGAGGCATAGAGAGTGTAAAAAAACAAACTAATGATTTGAGTGTGAAGAGGGAATGGCAGGACGGATCAGAACATGCACGGGGCTCTCGTGTAATAGGAGTGCTGTGCTGTGAAAAGCCAGTTTGGTTAATGGGGCTTACCTATACATTATTAGAGCACGATTAGGAGGGCCTCTCAATGGGACTATGTCCATAAAATGAGATTAGAAATTACAGGACCCAACTAGGATAGAATGATTGTAGCCTAGTCACATAACAATCAAGACTAGATAATGCGTGTACTTCCATGACATTGAAACGAGGCTTCTCGTTGACAGATCTGACAGTGTAAGTTATGAAGTAGAAGCCCTGTAGCAGTTTGCGTTCTGCGAAATCGATATTGCAAGATATTCCATGTCATGCTCTGAAAAACAACCTAGCAAAACAATGAAACCCCTTGCTTACGCTGTTAGCTTTTACATTGCAGAGACATGGGGTTCATTGTGCACTATTTAGCCAAGTCCGCTGACTTTAATTTATCTAACCTCTGTGCCAGTGACTGCTGATATAGCTAGCTTTGTATGGTTGTTGTTGTTGAGCATCCTAGTGATGATGCTTTAAAACGTCTGTGGTCTGCCATAATTAACTACTGTGGTCTCCAGCTTGTAAAATTAGAACAGGGAAACGAGTGAGATAGGTTGTTTGTAATGGACCCTATAGTGGTCTATGGTCTTCAACAACTCCTACCAGATGACATCACTCACTATTCAGTATTTGGCTATTTCCCTTGGTTGTGTCCCTGTGAAATTCCCATAAAGGGCTTGAACAGCTTTTGACTTCTCCACACAGGATTAGTCACTATGAGCCCCTATGCCAATGCACCCATGCACGACAAGTTAATGTGGAGAACGCAGAGGTGGTTATGGGTTTATAGACCCATCATGAGTTCATGACACCCTCATTGGTAGCTTATGACTCAGCCTGAGTTCCCAGCAGCTGTACTCAGCTGCCTGGTTCCAGGGGGTTCTAGAAAAACACCCTTGTCTCTTGTGTCAAGTTAGTCAGTGAGTGGGACATGCATTTGCAATAGCTCAGGATGTATCGGATGTATCGGATTGCTCTGTGGTTACAACCATGAAATCTGTGTCCATTTTTTGGGGGTATGCTCATTTCTGTGTGCAAGTGTGTGCTGTAGGAGAGGATCTTGCTAAACATCATCCATTGACCACTTGCCATTTGTCACCAGTGGTCGTTAGACAGCCAGTCATAAAAGTGCTGGCTTTGCGGGAATGGATTAGAGACAGAATCATCTATCATGCGCTCTCATCAGCATAAGGCTGGTTTTATAGGGAGGTTGTTAAAAGGATGACAATACAGTTGGGGAACTGGGACGGTGATAGAGTAGCTGCAGTTTAAACCCCTGATGGATAGTGAAAATGAGTCAAGAGTAAATTAGTTTGTGGGTTTTGAAAAGAGCTCCAGGGACTTTTCTTTATTATTTTTTTTTTACAAATCTGCAAAGGTGTCCTTAACAGTTAAGTTCCCCAAAAGAACATCCGAGTTGTAAGCAACAACAACCTTGAACTACTGGAACAGCTATGCAACTTTTGTAATAACAAACAGCAAGAACTCCAAGTACCTTATTTGTTTGTAAAGAACTTTAGCAGGGGTTGATGCCTGTATTGAGTTTCCATACTAGGATGAAATGTAGTTTGTGCACAATACAAGATATTTTCCACACTTCAAGAAATATATTCTTACAGACTTTCCCTGCTCCTTACTTAGCCATTTCAAACTTCTACCCCTGCTGAGCCCCATCACATCTGGTTCTATTTACAGACCCTCCGCTTGTGTTAGCCGCGATGTTATGACAGTAAAGGGACAGAGAAGATTGTGCTAAAAGGATGTTTGCTACACACACTCAAATCAAATCAAATCAAATTTATTTGTATAGCCCTTTTTACACGCAAGCATGTCACAGAGGGCTTCACATGCGCCCATAGAACTGCCCCTCAACCAACCTAAACCCTCAAGGAAGACAAGGAAACACACTCACGCACACACACTGCGCTCTGTCGGTCACTGGTCAGTGGCCTGGGTATCCTTGCGTTAAAAGACCTGGGGTTACTGGCCAGTGTGTGTGTGTGTAGCACAGCTGTGCTTTGAGGCTTTGCGTCCTGTCGTTCTACACACTGAGCCAACACTGTTGCAGCTCACTCACGTTTTCTTCTCTCTGGTTACCCTCACAGGACGTTTTGCTGAGTTGTGTAAAATTGAGGTGGGGGGGGGTTGACCCCCAGGCCCTTCAGCAGCACAGCTGGCCCCCAACACCCTTGCTCTGTCCCCTTGGAATTCTACTGTGGTTGCTCGAAGGAACAGAAGATTCTGCCAGTCAGCCGTCTTTACTGACCAAACAAGTGAGTACACTGTACGTTAACAAACTCCTCCTTTTATTACACAGTAAGTGACTTTCAAACTGTCATTGTGGTACATTCAAAGGAGAATTTGGATAAGACACAGGCTCATTATGATGTTATGGATAGTAAAACCAGTGAATTCCTCTTTATCTAGTCATGGACTTCCATTTGATACATTTTATGAAGGGTGTCAAACACATGCTGAATCATACAGTTTCACAGGGGCATTCCAGAGGTTAGCAATGGGTCCAACTCTTGAGGACTGAATTAGCTACAGTAATGGATGATCAGCATAAGAGACACTTGTGTCACTTGTTTTTGTTGTAATGGCCTTTTCGGATAATGCCCCATAGCTGATTGGGTAACTCGTATCTGTATCAACAAGAGTGTTTTCCACAGGGGAATAGCACTCTTCAGAGCTCTCAGTCAGTGCTTACCGTACCAACACGAGCCTTGTGACAGACACATTTTATATAACAACACTGCTTTTTTTCGTCCACGTCACGATGTACATTCCCCTGTGCCCTAATTTGCTGTCATTCTGTCGGCATGGGGATGAACATTGAACACCTCTATTCATGCACCTTATTAAGCATTACCTTTGTACTGTCATCCCTCCTCTGGCTGGGTATGTGTACGTACACCCCTGGCCATTGTGGGGCCATTGTGTGTCAAAGTGAATTCAAGCCAGCTAGTTACATTGTATGTTGTTGGCAGAAGGAGAGAATCAATCTGGTTAGGGTATGAAGGATGTGTATAAAGGGGGATGTGTGGTCGGTGTGCCAAGTTGGATTGGGTCACAACCATTTTCTCCTTTTCATTGCGGCCACCACAAAGACATCTGAAAGGGTCTGAAAATGGGGAATAACTGCAATCAAAGCAGGCACATGGGCATGAAACATGATCAGACTGGTACCTTGAATGGAGAAATTGTCATGGGGAAATGTCTGGGAGTGTGTTTGTTTGTGCGCACACAAGAAGGACATGAGTCTCACATTTCTTGGATATCTTGTCACCCACTCCCCCAACAAAAGGCCCTGTCTCCCTCCCTCTGTCGTGAAATACTGGGAGAAGTGTGTGCAATTCTATTCATATCTTACATACATTACTGCAAACCTTGTTGTTGCACTACCTCTCAAGTAACATACAAAAACATGAGCTTGTTTCTTCCGTGCTCTGCTTTCGTGATGTCCGATCTGCCTGGATCTATTCCTCTGCCCCAAACACGTTTGTCTGGCATAAATGCATTTTTGTATATCATTGAGTATCCATATTAAATCTTTGATTAAACTACGCGTTTAATCACGTATACTGTTGTATGTGGTCTGACTCAGATGGAAGAACACTGGTCCAACTTTCACTTTGGTGAATATACTGCCAGTTGACCCAGAAATGTCTTTCAACAGTCTGCCATTGACCTCGGTTCTGAACTCTAGCTGCCCTCTCACTTCATTTCCAGGGCTCATGCCTCTCAGTGTCTGCTAGTGTCTTTATTTTCTCCTTTCTCCATCCCTCCTTCCTTCCTTGTTCCCGGAGCCGCTTTTCTCAATGTTAAACGAGGGCATGGCCACACTCGGATGTTCTGTGACAAATTGGCAAAGGAGAAGAGGCAGATGGCGACTGGGAAGGGGACTGGTTGTCACGCCGTTTGCGGCGGTGACATGAATTGATCTCTCCACTGAGCCGCCACACATGCTCCGCTTGTGTAATCCTGACTCCCTAACCCCCTGTGTGTACACTCACACACACTCACACACATTTCCCTTATACCCTGTTTCCGTGCCCATTACTACCAATGATGTGTGCAGCGGAGTGGCCTTCAAACTGTCAAACCCTCACTGCTCCGCTCCCCCCAGAGAAGCATCAAGGGATGGGTAAAGATTTCACAGAGATGGCACCCCAGACTAATGACAGACCTAGGGGACTTAACAATAAAGGAATAGCCTAGCTGGGCTGCAGTGCACCTTGCATGTCATGAAACATCATGTTTACAGAGCTGCCACAGCCAGAATGACAAGGGTTAGCAGCTTTAGGTCAAAGTCCCAGTTGACCCTATTTATAAAGTTTTTCCGGGAACACCGAAACATGATTCATAGTGTGGTTTAGCTCTACGGTAAGCATGCAGATTCTTCTACTCGCATGGGCAAGAAAAACCTAACTTGTTCTTCAATATTTTTGCAAGCAGATGCAGCATTTGTGTGTGCTAAGACTCTGCCTTGAAAGTAATTCTCCAATGTTAAGCGATCAAATTCGTCCCCCCAATTCCTTGAGCCATGGATGCATAGATGGGATAATTACAGGCTTTGGGACCTTTCACCCTGAACGTGCCGGAATAACTTTCCCACGTTGTCTTAATATTCTGTGGACACACTGAATTAAGTCCCGGATATCAATCCACGGACGTGATGCATCCTGTAAAACACCCCAGGTTCTGAGGTATCATCTGCCTTGGAGGAACCCTAAGTTCCCCACCCTCGAAAAATCACCAGGTCATCTGAGAACTGGGAAACAGAATGAAGGAGATACTGTAAATCAAAGAACAGAAGAGCCCTAACTGCAGAATATTTGAATTTGATCTTCCACAGACCCCATCTCCCTATGAATGAATGGAAAGATTGTTTGTTTACATTTCAGTTTATGGGTAACTTTGAGTGAACATGAAACCATCTACAAATCAAATGCATCTTAATCTATTTTCATTGAAAGCGTAAAAGGTAAGGGATTCGATTTTAAAACTTCCTTGGACAGTTAAACATCCTCCCCAGTAACATTACACAGTGTGAAATATTTGATGGGTTGTCCACACAATTGTAGACACTCCAGGGTGTTGGGATGGAGCCAAACCTCACACACACACACTTGCACGTGCACGCAATAGCTGTGAAGAGAAAATCAGTACTCCCTCTACGATAACAGCTCATCCACTGTCAGCACAAACAGTCTGCAGGCATCACTCCCCCGTAACCTGGATTCTTCTGGTGTTGACAGATTCACAGAAACCCTCAAAAGATTCTGTGAAAGAAAAGCTGCAGCAAGGTCTGAATAAATCATCCCCCCAAATAGGAAAGCAATGCATCTAAAACCACAGAACGAGTTCTACAAAGTCAACAACCAGGCTGGTTATAAGGAGCCTGTCTGACCTGGCCTCTCTCTTTTCTTGCTGACTGCTAGGATGAAGATCAGAATCAGGAAAACGACTCTGGTTCAATGATTGTGGTCGACACCACAATTTTTTTTTGTTTAAACAAAAAATTCTAGACAATCTAAGAATGCGTGCTTAAAATTATTTTCACTAAATAAATATGTCACATTGGACGTGGACATTGTTCAGCCCCTGCAAAGGTAATTGAGGGAAGATTAAGCAGGAACTGTAAATGGATGCACATAATTTCGCCTTCAACACTGTAGTGTTCAAGGAAGTACTTTGTCTAGCATTAATGTAATGTTTGTTTGAGCCACTATTGCAAACATTTTATAAAATCAATCACCATTAAGTTAATATTTACTAATTGAAGCTATGTCACTCTTACCCTTCAAATGAGGCTTGAACAAATTTAAATGTATCTACTTGGACAGTTGGCTGTCGCCCAATATAGCAACTTGAGTTTTAATAGAATTTAATTTTTTGGGCTTTTGGCTGTTTGTACTTGTCATCTTGACTTTGCCCCATGTCTGTGTCCACCAAGGTGAACACACAGTGTTAAACATTAAAACCTTGCACTGTCCTTGTAGTACTGGGGAAAATGGATAGATTTGGATGGGGAATTTGGACTGTATTAGACCAGTGTGTTTAAGTCAGTCTCACAACTCAAGGCAAGTGGCTGTAGGTAAAGCCTTTGCAATTATATTGATGCTCAGTCATTACATTGGTCATATAAGCAGACAGTTATGAACTAACTTGTATTTTAATTTAATCCTGGCTGCATCTAATAGTCAGAGAATAAGCTATGGCTCACATCAGCTATGGCTTCTAAGCCCCAGCCTGGAGGACAGAATGTGCTCCATCACTGAGACCGCTGATTAAACGGCTGCGTCTCACGGTCAGGGCAGCAGTGGCATATGGCCGGAACTTAAGCACACACAAAAAGACATCTGCATTGTCAATCCTGGGAACCAAGGAAAATCAAAAAGATTTAACGTGGATGTCCACACCGAAAGCCAAAAACCATGAGCATGGCTAATTTTAGATTGTACATGGACATAATGGAAAGTGCTCTTTAACACAGTCATTGCCACTTTAGTAAGCTATTAGTTGTTTAACTTGCTCAGTACTCAGGTTTAGCTCCTTCAAAATCAGATTTAGATTTGGTTTCAGATCAACTCGGACTTGGTCAGTCTCTTTTGATGTGAATGGAATATGGAATGGGTCCTCCAATCACAATGAATAGGGGTCCATGTATCAATTGATCCCCTAAAGATTTTAAGATGAAAAGTGAAAAGGAAGGTGTATACAGTATTTTAAGTGTTAGAACAGTTTTTTCTACCAGAGTTATTGTAATGGTTATTTTACTGTAGTCTTTCATGTTCAGTGTTTAATGAACTTTCCAATCGGTTTCAAGGGAATATTGCTGTAATAATTTTGGAATGAATTACAATCACAATCATTTGATTAGATCTTTGTCAGACCTTAATTAACTGACATTTGAAAACCAGAATATTTAGTTATTTTATTTTGGTGTTATTTAGATAGATGTTCAGTCATATCTCAGTTCTGGCTTAGTCTTTTTGAATGCTTCCACATTGGTTATCTCTATGCATTGATACAGTTTATAAGGTGTCACTACCTACTGGATGTGCTTCAACACAAAATTGTCTTAATTTAAGTTTACAGTAGCTCATTTCATTTTAAATTTTTTTTAAGATTCGTTGGAAAACCAAATGCATTCTACCCATGGGCAAGGATGGTCTTTCTATATGCTTAAATGTTATGTTAAGGTAATGTCAGAAAGGTCACCCAATCCTGTAGTTATCCCACTAGCCTCAGGCCTAGTGAGGTACTCCCATCAACCTTTTCACCCCATACTTTGATTGTTCATGTCTAATTCTAGACAAAAGAATTGCCTTCCCCCTACAGTATGCTATGCAGGACCAGCGCCACCTGCAATTGAGGCTCAATCCAATTGCCACTCCACAAGACCTTTCCTAGGAGGAAGAAAATGGCAATTGAACGTCAAGGTCACAACGACAACATTGTGGGATTTCTCGAGAGGGTTGAAAGCCGTCCTCCAAGTGAGCAAATAAGGCTGCTTGGTAGATGAGGTCCAGGAATAGTTTGACAAACCATATCACCCTGAGACAAATTAAAATGTCACTGGCCCTGTACTCTTCTGTTCTCACATTTCCTTCTACATTCAATGATAAGCCAGCACCGATGTGAGTGGCTGCCAGCACACACAGTATGTCACCTGCTGTGCAGTTAGAAGAGGAAAGAGGTAACAGGAGACCTGGCCAGACACAATCACCCTAGTATCGATCGGACCAGACGTCCAGACGACTGTGTTCTAGCTGTGATGGAGACGAGCAGGTCTGTGGCCGTCTGACACTGTCACTGAAAGTGCCTCTGATTAACTTGATATAGCACAAGAAGCAACGTACGAGAAGATACACATACAGACTTGGTCTAGCAGATATGGCACTGTTCAAAGTGACACCCTAATCACTCATGCACTCATGCATATCTGTCCCTTTCATCAGATAGACACACACACACACCAATACAGTCATGCATCCATTTGTCGCACAAAGATGTTCCCGTGACGCAGACAGGAAACACACAACCTTTCAAACTCTCACACAAACGCAGAAACGACCCTGCTTCATGTCGCAGCAAACACAAGAGTAATGGCCTCTGGTCTCTTCTTGCACACAGACTAATGAGAATCTCAAAGCCGACAAGCGGAGTGCATTTATCATGCCCTCACACTTAATGACACCGCTATCCAGGCCCAACAGCACACACACATCCCAATCTAACCTGTTATAGACAAACATGGTTGTCTCCCCTCTGTCCTATGTGAGTGGAAGAATGAGTGGGAGGTAGTGAGTTTGTGGGTGAACTTTGCATGGAAACAACAAGATATTTTTAGTTTGTCTCCCTTGTCCTTTTCTCTGTCCATCTTTCAAGCCGGTCCTCCCCGTGCGGAATTGTCTAGTCTTGATTCCATCATTCTCTTTGGGCCTACCACGTTACACTGCTAAATTCAGGACATCAAATGCAGATGAGCGGAACACATTGACACCAGCACGGCGGGAGACTCGACAGATAAATACTACATGGGGCTGCTTTGATCCACAGGGGAGACTGTTGTTTTCTTTGGAACACCGCAGAGCTGTATTCCGTGGCTCTCACCTTGTTTCAAACCTTGAAGAAATGCTTGTAAAGAATATAATGTTGGCTCTATCACAAAGAAACAATGTAGTAGCCAGCGAAATATGACTTCATTTTCAGAGTGGTTATTGAAAACCGCAGTGCATCTGTTTATGCGAGTGTGGCGATGCAATGATATATTTCCTGTTTAAGGTTAGGCTTTTTATATGGTTGGCCCATCAGCTGATGTCAATCAAAACACCCTCTCCCTTTTTCCCGGTAGCATTCTAAACACAATGGCATTTGTGCCATTGTTATAATACTTGAGTAATAAGTAAGATCCATTGTGGCTTGAAGAAGGAGAAAATGAATTCAGCTCCATTTAAACAGACTCTAGGATCTCTTATGGTCTCTCAAATTTAATTTATTGGATGTTTTGGCATTTAGTGAATGACAAATATGGTTGGATTAATTGACTCACTGTTTGGCAAGCAGCTTATCAATACCCCCCCCCCCCCCCATATCTTATCAACAAGTCTTAACAACATTCACTGTAGTTGCCAGCAGACCTGACAGACTGCAGCAGCATGGTGGAATTGATTGTGCAGCTGATTCCAGACCAGTGAGCCGTCGAGACGTCACCCTCAACTCATTTACAACGACCGTCTCGCCAACCGCTCAGTGTTCTGTCCCTAGGCCAAACACCGCCGTCAGATCCACCAACACCAGCATTTGATGGTACTTCATACTGACACAATGCAGCCTTCAGCAGGCTGTGAAGAGACACACTTCTCGTTCTTTGCACTAGCCGCCGATGGCCATTCGCATTCAATGAGGGAAAGGGATATACCCACAGCAATAAGATGGGATAAATGGAGCCGAAAGCCTCCAGGGCATTTATGATGCCTCAAGACTAGGTCATCAGCTTGAGACAGTGCAAATGATGATGTTGGGGCCCTAGGCCCCTGAGGAGCATCACGCTCAAGGGCAGAGATGCCCTGATACCCCTGTTTAATGACTCCTTTCCTCGGGCATCTAGTGTGGGCTGATGCTGCATTGAAATGTAGGAATGGGGGTCTTGATGAGGAAGGTGTTTGATAATGGGGTGCATGTTCAGGAACAGGACTGTTTGTCCTATAGACAATGATGAAGCGTTTAATCTCCGTAGGAACAGTCAGGCAGATAGGCATGATAATACCATTACCCTCAAGGAGCGTTCTCCCTGAGAACCTCCACTCTTCTTCTGATTTATATTCCCCTTCATCAGCATCGACTCCTTAGATTGGAAAAATCATTCATTTATAAAACCGGGGCTGCCATTTTGTGCTCAGAACATACAATGTCACACACATTATCCTCTCTTACCCACACCCCTTCTCTTTCTTATTATCTTCTTGGGTAATGTGACAAGGATAGATCAGGGCAGAGACTGCTGTGTGATTGCATCTGCTAAACAGGGATAAAAAGCAACAGATAGAATTTCTCTGCTTTTCACTTTTTGTTGATCAACTCTAAGCTGCTTCATCTCTTTGTTTTGCATGTATGTAGGTCCTTGAGAACCAGCTGGAAGTTTACATTTAGTCATTTAGCAGACGCTCTTATCCAGAGCAATAAGTACAGGGACATTTTCCCTGAGGCAAGAAGGGTGAAGTACCTTGTCCAAGGACACAATGTCATTTGGAACGGCCGGGAATCGAACCGACAACCTTCTGATTAATCGCTCGGCTCCCTAACCGCTCAGCCATCTGACCCCCAGAGTTAGCATATGACAATTGCATACAATTCCACATGTCTCTTGAATCAGAAGAATACCCACAAACTTGGATTGTTAGATTTGATTATTGAACTATTTGACCTAATGAAATATCGTTATTTTCAGCCGGGCAAAAAGCAGCAGAGATGAGTAAATATGTATTTGATGCATCATCCCTCATTCCTTGTAAAACGGACTTAAACCACACTTCGGAGCACTGTGCAAATCCAAATCCACTTTTAATCAGAAGGGTACAAAATGTCTGCCACATGGATAATTCATACAGATCGTCTGCCATTTTTGAACGAGGAGAGTTCGAAGTACAAACGGTGCGCAGAGCTAATTGGTGCCTCGGGAGGTTCCATTTGCTGGAAAGTTATGGAGATGGAGATCAAAGAGCTTCTTTGTTAATATAGATGGTTCACTCCCTTATTGTGTGCAACCTCCACAGCGGAGACACATGCAAAAGCACCAAGAAAGGATCATAAAGACTGTCCTCAGTTGAAGCACCCTTCAGGGTCATGAAGTTTCCATTGCTGCATGTTTTTATACACCTTTTCATTCTGTTGACCATGCTTCTGTTGTATTAGGGTAATCTTAATCTCCTTGTGAGATCATGCCTGTTTAGATTTGAGTATTTCCCCTGGTTGTCTCAATTCAAATTATCACCCTGGTTTCAATCAATGTTTTTGTATGCCAGCTGTTCCAGGTGATGGTTTACACCATCTGACAAGGGTTCTAAACCCCTGAGTCCAAGGTTGGAGTCCGTTCATCCTTTTATCTTTTACTGTCTGCCATTGACATCATTATGGTAGTCTCTCTCGTCATCCTAGCTCACTGCTTTTGATTGACAGGCTTTCCCTATGAAGTGTGTTTATTTTGGGTGATTGCTACTCTCTGCATTGGCAGCAAAACCAGGGTTTGCCATGCCCAGTCAGAATGCCATCCACAGAGCCTAATCAGTAATCAGAGCAGTATTATTAGGTGGTTCCGCAGCACACACACACACAGGCACAGATGAATACACCCACAGACACTCACTCACTCTTTCTCACACACACACACACACACACCCCTCACTGTCTCACACACACACTCTCCCCCTCACTGTCTCACACACCCGGCCTCCCATGGAGCCCAAATTTAATCAACGAAAAGCATTCAAGCCGTTTACCTTGATGTTCCCTCACACCATCAGCTTGTTTCCCCTCCAAGGGACATTTTAGCAGTGGAGCCGGCCATCTTTAACCCCTGCTGTATGGTACCTGTGATCCGGGGCAGTGTCTGGGGCCACCTTCCCCTTTGGTGATGTTAAAGAGTCACTGGAGGATTCTGATGGAACTGATGAGCTGTGACAGCGAGGCTTGTTCACCCTCCTCTTCCTCTCCCCTTTGTTCTTTCCCTCTGTCTGTGGTTGCAGTGCGTTTTATCTTCCCAGTAGTGTGGGGAATATCTTTTTCTGGCTGCTCTCGTCTGTCCTCTCCAACCCCGGGGGGGGGGAGGTTCTGGGAAAATGAAGACAAGTTCCAGCAACATCACAGTCTACATGGTGTGTGTGTGGGGCTAGGTGCTGTCTCTGCACCTATTGTTTTAGCTGTCAGATGAAGAAATACTGCAAATGAGATTCATATATTTCATATTTCTATGCTTGGCACATATTTCCATGCCAAATGTTTCATGTTTAAGGAAGTCTCCTTTTATGTTAAACATGACATATTGAGATCTGAGGCATGTGCTGTAGTGGTGTAATAAAGTGTCCTTTTTTGAGTCATTCAGATATTCTAAAATAACTTTGTAAAAATGTACAGAACAGTTGCATTCCAACAGCACATTGCAGCCTTTGAAAAACAGCATGTATAACTCTTCCAAAGCTCTAACGGTGAATTTTCTAAGAAGTCACCACTGCACTTATGCCACAATTCGTTCTCCACGGTTAAGAGAGCCAAGCACTTTGCCGCCCACATTTTAAACATCCTTGAGGTAAAGTCAAAGGGGGATGACTCCTGCAGTTGGGTCTGGAGGCTGTCGGTTTGAAGTCCTGAAATAGAAAAGTAAAAATAGAAGCCCACACACACAGACCAACAACAAAAAATAAGCAACACAGACCTCCTCGTTCTCCCACCAAGATCCTACAGCAGCGGACTTGGGGTATCCAATTATGGTGCCCTTGAGGGAATGACAGTGCTTGAGTTTCTGTCAATACAGGTTCAGGTAGTGTTTCTGAAAAACATTTTGAATTATTGATGATGGGGTGATTGAGAGAAGGGGTAGTTAACATTCAGAGTTAGGCATGAAGTGGGGAATTAGGGATGGAGTTGAAGAGGGAGCTTAAACGACATTTTTAGTGCTTTCTTTTAATGAGGTGACCCATGGACACCTCCTTGGAATATGACGCACAGTAATTATTAAAGGACATTGAATTACAGGCCTATCTGAAGATAAAAGTAAATAATTGACAAGAAGCAGACAAATCAAAAGGATACCATTAGAGTGCCCCGATATCTCTTTCACTGATTGGAATTTTTCATCCGAAGTAGACACAAAGACGATGGATGACGCTCTCAGCGTTTTCCCAATCGATCGCAGAACCGCCTCTGTGTCTGTGTCTGGCATAGATCCCTCCCTCTGAAGTCTGGCCAACTAGCCCGTTGTGGCGGGATGCCTTACAGGTTCAGGGCACAACTGGAGACAGCAAAAACACTTTTTTCATACTGTACTGATACTGGACACTGGGAACACAAAACAGCACTGGAGTTTCTACCTTTTCAACAATACATCCCTATTCTGTTGTGTTCGAGTGATCACCATCAATACCTTTTGAAACATCAGTGTTGTCTGTTTTCAGAGCACAGACTGTGGTTTATTTAATTGAATGGGTACTTCCTAGTTATTTTGTTGACTGTATGTGAACTTTATATGAGCCCTGCTTCAGTCTTATGACAATGAGTCAGTGACACAGGGTGAGGCACGATTGAACAGGTTGACAAACAGTGTCTAGTCTGCACAGACTGTTCAATATGGAGGAGGAAGACTGAGGGGACATTGGGTGATGATAAACGTCCGGTCCCGCTGGATGATCCATCAATTTGCTCGAAGTCTGTGTCGGTATGGAGGGTGAAGCATTGTCCTTAGAGGGTGGGATGAGTGGCATTGATGGCAGAGGAGGTCCTGACCTCCACTGCCAGACATTTCTCACTCTGAATGCCATCTTGGCCCTGCTGTCCATGCCACTGCTCAGATAAAGACTATAAGGAAAGATTGTCTGATACGGACACCATCCATTTGACACTCTAATCCCAAACCTCAGGGGCTATTGGGACCATTGATTTTCATTTTCTGCCAGGAGAAAAGGAGCTAGCCGTCACTCCTAGTTGACCCTGCATAGTAAATGACGTCTCAAAATGTTGTCACCGAAGTCCCTCTCTGGTGTTAACTCTGCGGGACCTCTGGAATCCCACCACAATACCCATCACTTCCTCTGACGTGTTTTTATTTGAATTAACAGCCCATTCAGTCTTTTGGCCTCATCCTGATCACCATTTCCTTACTTGATGGGTCAAAGTTACACCACACTAGAAATATCACCCAAGGTTTGACGTACCAAATTGTTGCTCTTGTGAATAAGAAAAGAAGAAAAGATACCGTTCCAAACACTACTTTCTCTGTATTACTGAAGTAGGCTCATCCAAAGGCCTGAAGCCTATAAGATTGGATAGATGTTAGTGAACTTGTAGAGGTGTCTTCATAAGGCGCTTTCATTGGCACTAGGCTTAAAATAAGTTAATTTTGGTGCTACTATAGAGTGAACTCTTGTCAGAAAATCATCCCATATCGAAACCGCCTTCGGGGACTGTTCCTCAATTATTGCCCGGTACTCCTTGATCCCAATTCCAATTTGCCTCTGCAACGTCTGTGTGGTTAGCCGTTGGAAATCTAATTAGCGAAGTTCCCTCCCGTCTAAGGGGGTCGCATGGGGAGTTGGAATGACCGCCGGGCAGAAAAACAGATTCACGAGAAGCATCATCTTCCTGTCTCTTAGAGGACTCTTAGAGGTTTGTCGCTCTCTCTTAGAGTGACAAACCTCTTAAAAACAGGAGTTTGTGTAGACATAGGTAGAATCATAGAACTATGTGCTTTTCATCGTCGTGAGTATGACTCTGAAGGAGAATTGTGAGTGTCACAAAAACTCAGTGAGAGCTGCTCTTTGTGGCTAATTGTTAGCCATGTGAGCTGCATCATGGGACTTAGTTTAGATATTGGCAGTCAGATGTACTGATGATGTGGACTCCAAACTCTAACAAAGACGTCCTTTGTGTTGTCGGGTCACAGAAGATGCGTGTCCCGGGTTTGTTGTCCCCCTGAAGATCTCATGAGGTCTTAGTAGCAGAACATTGGTGAGGTATTGGGGAATCTTGTTTTGCTGAATTGAAAATGAGGCAAGCTTGGAGAGAATTGAGAATCTTGACTATGTATTTGAGTGTTGTCCTGGGTTCTGCATTGTACAAGTGATAAGTTTTTTTTTCTTTAACTAACTTACTCTAGTATTCTGTACTTTCTCAACCTAGGTCCCTTTACTTTACTTGCTGGACTTTCTGGACAAGTTAAACAGATATCACAAAACTATGTTTTGCTCAAATGAGGTGGACTCGCATGCCCTCACACACGATACACAAAATGCAGCCAGCATGTCATCTGGCCACTGTCCCTGCTCATCGCCATTGCAATGGCATGGTTCCCACCCGAGCCCTGGGTGGGTAATGGTCCATGGAGAGCAGAGGCTAATGTGGCTAATCGTGTCTGAAATGACAAGGGAGGCAAGGGACTCGCTCCCTCATTATGTAGGCCAATGTATACCAAGGGTGGGAAAGTGGGTGTTTGGGGGGGGGCTTTCAATTTCTGCAACCACGAACTCAGACCTTGAGTGAGCTCAGGGGCTTCCCAATGCACAGAGGTAGAGAGGTGAAAAGTAGTGGCTATTCCCGAGCTGTCAAAAACAATTTTTGTTTAGCCTTAACCCCAGTTGAAATGCTGGTGTTCATTATAAGAGGTCATAGAACATTAGGAGTTCTATGATTCTGCTTGTGCCTTTATTTAGTTTTGTGTAGCAGGTGTCGACACAACATTTATGTCATTCCCAAAGCAGACAGGTGCATAACGCAGTTGATTGAAGATAAAATTGGAATTTTATGATTTTAATTGTATCTTTTTATGGAATAGTGGTCCCTGGCCAAACTAGGTGGGTCATAAAGATTGACTCATAAAGTTTATGTATCAATGAAAATTGATCCTTTTTAAAGATGATACCATGGCCTCTCCCTCCCCATCCCATAAAGACTCACATTTCCATGTCATTAAGTCTCCTTTTACATCATGAAAGCCTCTAAGACGGCAAGACTGAGGATGTCTCATCAAACTACAGAACCAGCTCTGTTGGCTAATCCAAATGAATGTCAGATAATCAATAGAACTGCCCCAGCGGCCTGCAATCCCTTGCCCTGCAAAGAGGCCCAACTGCCAGTGCCTCACAGATGGCTTAGCAACTCTAGTTCATTAAAAACAAAAGTCTCTGCCCTTCATTCCGAAACACAGGGAAAGAGAGATGTGGGGGGTGGAGGGAGGGAGGGAGAGAGGTAGAGAGGGAGAGAGGGAGAGAGGGAGAGAGGGAGAGAGGGAGAGAGGGAGAGAGGGAGAGGGAGAGAGGGAGAGAGAGATTGTCTGGAACCGGATAAGAAGATGCTTATATGTTATCGACAGCTGTCAGCTCATCGGCTTCTTCTTTCCAGTCACTTTGCAGTGTGCTGTTGATTAATTAAAGAAATACTACAAGCTTTAAATGCCATAAGTGCACTACATCACTCGGATGTTTGCACGGACGGGTGTGGTGTTTGTGTCTAACATATTTTTGGTGGGCAGTTTGAGGCGTGGCAGTTGCCAATGGACTCTGGGTTTGTATTTCCGATCATTTCAGTTATTTAGAATCAATCTCAGTCCCACAGATCGCATCAGATGCTTCATATACAGGGGATGATGTCATGATTCCTGGGGAAATCAAACTGGACAGCTTCTCATTTGGGATTTAGGGCAGACAGCACAAGCCTTCACACTCAGACAATGTGTACAGAACACTCACATCTTTTAAAGAAGCATTGGCATTACCCGTGATTCCCATCCACGCATCATCGACTCACTTGGAAGCATGGAAGAGATCCTTATTTTTTACATGCATCCCCATCATACACGATGCATAACAATTGAGGTTATACAGTACATTTTCACAATGGTATTCTAATTGAGTCGTGACTCTGAACTAAATCCCTACCACCCCTACCTTCTACCGTGAAACCAATTTAAGGACAAGCGACACAGCGTTTTGTTTGCTTTTCAGTACATCACTGTAGTTATCATTTAATCGGATTATGTCATGCAGTTCCTCTTAACAGAGCGTACTCAATACCCACTGCTCGGTGATTTGAAAGCTTTAACAGAGATTCAGAGCCTCGTCCTGTTTGTGTTGTTGTGTGGAAATTGATAAGCGGGAGGTTCAGAACATTGGCTGGTCTTGCGTAAGCTATTTGTGCTAACTATAGTTGTGGTGTTGTGTGTGAGTCATCTTCCGATTCTTCTGGCTGTATGCCACTGGATAAAGTATCCTGTACTCGTCGATACGTCGGTGGCCTCAGTCCGTTCCTTCAGGCGTTGACCACCACGTCTATATGTTTTAATTGTTGCTATATGCATATTTGGATCATAGGTCAAGGAATGTGAGCATCCAGTATACACCATTTGAATCTATTTAGCATATTATTATAACTGCAACTTTGTTAAGATGTTTTCCAGTTTATTTCAAGCATGTATAAAGCAGCAGCAGAAAAGCCCCAGGTTTCACTCGAAGACTTGGATAATGATGGCGAGTAGATGGAGGTCAGATTAGTCATCCATGGCTTTTAGGAAACCTGCTGTTGGCTGTGGCCCAGCAGGAACTTATCCTGTTTGTTCAAGCAAGCAGGTTATCCTTGGAGCTAAAATTCTGTATCGGTGCGTGAGTCTCATCCATCAGCCATAAGGTCCTCTTATATCGCCCAGGCAGGACACGCAAGAGGCTGTAATTCATGAAGTAAACAGGAACAGACACTTCCCCCCCCCCCCCCCTCTTCGATTTATGGCGTATGATCATCGCTCGACCTCATCGCTAAATGCAGCCAATGCCATCTGAATCCGAATGAGAAGCTGTTATCAATATTGATGGCGGTTGCTATCTGTGTTGACTTTGTTTTCAGCGACCATTAAAACTGGACCGCTCGACTCCCCTCGCAAAGTACTTGAACCTGAAATGGCTGAGAAGTAAACCTTAGAGGACACTCCGCCCCTGTTAAGTTGGCTCCAAACACAGGTCACAGCTTTTCAGAATTTTGCTCGAACTAATCCCAGTGCCATCCATCTGTTGCTGTCTTTCACCCCGGTCGCGAAACAGATGTGCTAATTAGCATTTCTAGACAATTCCAGTTTGACGCATAGCTACCTGAGCTATTAATAATTCAGAGCTCCAGGATGCCATACAACCTTTTGACAGAAGAGTTTTTAAAGTCTGATTTATTTATTTAGTTTTGCATCTCCTGTTAAACATTGGTGCTTGAAGACCTCCTTGTCATAGTAGCCAGACTGAGGTGCATTCCCCATTGTGAATAGTGGTTAATTGGGTTAAGTCACCTGTGAAAGGCTGGAGAGTGGGAGCCAATGAGGAAGGTGTGGCGTCAGTGCCCTAGCGCTCTCTCGTTTACATTTACATTTAGTCATTTAGCAGACGCCAGAGCGACTTACAGTAAGTACAGGGACATTCCCCCGAGTAAGACTAACACTATGATTATAATAAATGTGACACCATGACACCTGTGGGCGTCATGATCCTCCATTATGTACATTTTACAGTTTTCTACGTTTCAACTTGTATTCTGCATGTTTCCTGAAATGTACATGCAATTGTTTTATCTCTGATAGGTGGTGCCGTCCCTGCTGCTGGTCATGCACTTTTGGTGAGGCTTGGGAACTCCTGCCAACATGAGGCTGGTAACCGGGTCGCCTCGGCCCCTTTTGGTGGCACTACTGGCTCTCTCCCTCGCTGCCGTATTACCTCAGCTGTCCTGGGGAGCCACACCCTTCCCCCAGGACTTGGAACCAATCAGCATCGTGGGGAGAGAGTGTAAGCGACAGATGTATTGTGTTGCTATCGTTATTTTTTGTCCAGGAGTGGATGCATGGGAGTGGATGCATGGGAGTGTAGACAAGGAATATAGCACCTTTTTTGGTCAGAACATTCTTTGTACTCGTCTTCTGTCAAGAGTACTGCATGTGGGCAGTTGGTTAAAGTATGCTATTATCAAGTTCAGAGTCGAGTCTAAAAGTTACACACTAATAATATTGGACATGAAGACTATTGACTTCAGTGACATTCATTGCACAGTCATTTTGGACCACGTTGAGTACCCATCTGTGGCACCAAATCAATGGGGAGGTCTGCGGAGGAGGTCCTTGTGGTAAATGCACTGGTCCTATAATTGATTTAAGATGTGACTGAGACTATGGCCCCACACACTGTAATTGATCTATCTGGAGGTGTAACATGGCCATTAGCAGAAATAGCCACGCTAATAGTCCTATATGTGGAGCTCCCTCCCAGGTGTAATGAGAGCCATTTGTCACCCCGGTTCCTGCAGGTGACAGCACGTCACAAGCCCTCACAACTCTGCGGGATGTCCATTATGTATGGTAATACATCCTCAGACTCGTCCCAGAAATCTCTTTCGCTCCATCTAATTGGAGGGAACTGGGTTAAAGGTTGTTAGGCACACCCAAAAAAAAAAAACTTTAAAAGGAAGTAAAAGTGCTGAGGTGTTATTAAAGGTATAGGCTGTTGATGTTGGGTCAGGCAAGGTGGGATGTGGGGGAGGGGGGGGGGGGTGGTTTTGTTGTTCAGCCAGCCATCAACATTTTTTTTCTTTAAACGGTCAGTTTGGTTAAGGGAAAAAGAGGGTTCCTGCAACAATAGTACATTTTAGTGCTGTGTTTGTCTAACTACAGTAATTTAGGATTAACATCGACATTCAGTGAAATCCATGTGATTAGTATTAGTGTTGTAGGTGCGAAGGAGAAGAAATAAGGAGAAAATAAAAACGGCGAAAGTGTGGTGTAATGAAAACGCAATGTAAAGTCAATCTCTCTCCCTCCCTCCCTCTTTGTCTCTCTATCCCATTGCCCTCAAATTGTCTCTTTTTGTGTGCCTGAATACACTAAATTTCCAATGGAATCACATACTTGATTTTTATAGCGTCTGGTGCAATTGGTTGAGTCATAAATTAATGAAGCTAATGGTTTTCTTTTTCTCACCTCCCCACACAGACTCCTACTTATACCCCAGCTTTCAAGGCCTAATGTCGGACAATGACACCGTACGACTGGGCTTGGACTTCCAAAGGATGCTCCGAATCAACCACATGCTTTATATTGCAGCCAGGTTGGTCCACTTGTCTCACACTTGTCCTATCATCTTACCTCTGGTTTACTAGACAGCTAATGCTTATGTCGTACCTTTCATATTATACAAAATATAGCTGTCCTCTTTCATCCCTATTTTTGAGTTTTCAACCTAATTAATAACATTTAATCTAGGGGAATTAGTTTGGTGGTTAAATACATTTTTGTTGATGCAAAAAGGATAGTTTGTTCAGAGGAGAAATACATTGTTAATCCCAATTTCTCTTTTTGTTGCAGAGACAATGTTTTTGCTATCAATCTCGCCACATCCTCTGAGAATATTTTCCCACAACAGGTAAAAATGCCAATGACTTGATTTACATATAATATTTGAAGATTTTATCTTTCTGCAGTACTTCACAATGAGACATGTGTTTTTGGCTACAGTACTTTATCGTAGACAACTTCCTTTTTTGCACTCCCTGGCACTCCTTTAGTTGACAAACAAAACCTGCTTTTGTTTGAAGCATCTTTTGAAATGTTTGTCTAGAAATGTTGCATTTCTTTCATCTTACCCAGCCTTAGCAATACCCAGACATACTTCAGAAAGACGTCCAACAATAGTTTACTCCTGGCTTTTGAAGGGCTATCACTCCCATCCAAGTCTAATTTGTCAAACATGATTGCACTTAAATAAAAAGCCCTTCATGGCACAAGGCTGGATCCCCATTGTATTTAGATTTGTTGCAGGGTAGCGGGTTCCATTCCAATAAGGGCCTCACTCAGTGTCAAGAAGAAGCAAGCTATTGATTTGTTTTGTTTCCAGTGTAAGTAAATGAGAAGCGTGATGTGCCTGAGCTACAGTCTGGCCTCACTGTAAATTGTGTAACAGGAGCCTAAGATTGAGCATGTCCACAGAACAGCGACTTGCTTATCAACTATGAAGAAAGCCAGAGACTTTCACATCCGACTTCAGCCCTCACCCTAGCAACACCCTGCTGTTTAATACTCGCTTCTCCATGCTTCTTGATCTACTTCCCTGAGATCATTAGTGTGCCTCAGTCCCTGCTTCATTGATCCCTATTGGTTTTCTTTGACCTAATTCCAAAACAGCGCCCTCACCAGAACCATCTCCCCTCGAGATCTCAGAGGGCTTCATGCACATGAGCAATGATTTAAGTAAGCTCATTTAATTTGCCCAAGAGTACTTAGTAGCAACATTATTAATATAGTGCTGACGCCCATCAAACCAAGATATTTTAAGAGAAGCAAGACTGAAGGACTGGGGGAGATACTATTTCCCCTTCCCAATTTTGGTCATGAGGGGATAACCTTTGCTCTATCGTGCCTGAGCGTGCCCAGTTGTGCTCGTGTCCCGTGTCCTCCCAGTCTTGATTAGTTTGTAGCTCCCATGGCGATGGACAGTAAATCACGTTGTTTCAAACGACGGTGGATCAGATCGGGTGGACAGTGCATTAAATCTTCATCTGGGCGACCTTGTTAACATGTTGATGGATCTCTTCCCATTACCGCCACCAGTGGAGCCACATTGGGTGGCCACTGCCAGGAGATGAGAAGAAGAGGACCAGGGATAGCAACTCACTAATACACTGCCTAGACATGTTCATAAAGTTGCAGTGATTAATCAGTATTTGATGCTTTGTGTGTGTCATCATGCTAGATATGTATGGGTGGAATCCTAGTTCTAACGATATTGTATGGGTGATGTTTATTGTTCAGTGACAGAAGTCTTTAGATGTACACTGATGAAGCTAGGCACACCTCCCAAAGCGCTTTAGATGTTTGTCTGTTTATTTTTTTCTGGTGTTTTATTGAAGTTAATGAGATTTTCATCACAGCTGTCTCCTAATAGCACTTCAGTGATTGTGAGCAACAACAAAAAGTGTCCTCAAGTTGACAGTTCGTTGTCTGTGCTTTTCAGAAATTGACTTGGAAGACAAAGGATGTGGAGAAATGCACAGTGAGGGGGAAAAACAGCGTGAGTATTTCTCTTTCCACCTCTCTCTCTCCCTCCCTCCTCTGCAAAACAAGACAGTGGCACAAAACTATTGTGCAGATTTCTTATCAAACTCAGCGCTACAGGTATCTGTAGACACAGACACTGGGTTTGGCATAGCCTCAGCCTCCCAAAGCTGCTGTGAAACCATGGGGATCAGCATAGGGATTATGATAATGACTGAAATATGAGTTTGTGTGTCAGCTTGCGTAGCCTCATGTTTAAGCTCTGAAACCAAACTGCAGCTGGAGTGACAGTAGTCAATGCTGTACCTTGAAACCCAGCTGTGTCTTTGACAGGATGAGTGTTACAACTACATCAAAGTGTTAGTCCCGCGCAATGACGAGACTCTGTTTGCTTGCGGAACCAACGCCTTCAACCCCACCTGCCGCAACTACAAGGTAGGATGCAGATCTTTCTGTTATGTGTGCCGGCCAGAAACAGCTGTGAACACAAACTTAGGCACACAAACACTTGACAGAGCTGTTTAAATTGTGGAACAATGAAAAACTTGTCATTGATTGTTGATGACAGGATCAATATCTACAGTATAATTTGATCAGGAAAAACAATATATTTACAATACGGACTCGTCTGAAGGCAAACGTTAGATTTAAATGCATGTGAGAGTGGGGGGAGGAGGAAGACAAGGGAGATGGAAGAGGAAGTCAAGAAGGGGGATGCAAGAGAAAATCCTGGCAGGATTTATTTTCCATGAAACAGCTCAATGCCAGTGAGTCTGCAGGCCTATTCGACTGTTAAAATGATTAGTACTGCAAAAGGTGCAAAAAGAATGTAACCACTAATTGAAAACATACACCGGGGAAAATGTTGATAAAGTCGCAGTAACGGTACACATATAGACTCTTTTAAAGTCTGAGATCTGCTTGGGGGCGAAATGCAATTCATCGGTCTGGTTGAGTTTAATAGATTGCTTCACAGTCGTCCACCATGACTCATAGGGTGCTATTCTGGAGGATTCAGGGACATAACGTTCTACAGTGTGTAAATCTCAGCGAGCGAGAAAGAAGTCAGCGGGGAGCCGTCGAGATCCGTGCACAGACCGAGGCTCTACTCTCTCTCCACTACAGATTCCCTATAGAAGTCGTTGATTTACATTTTCTGCTGAACAGATTGTTCCCCCATCTTCGTCTCCTGGTCCCTCTTGCTCAGGGAGAGATGGGGAAGGCAACTGCCCGGAAAACTGGGAAGAGTGTGAGGAAAACGTAAATTATGTCATGGAGTGTCTGTGAAAAGACTGGGCTGCGGTGGGATCATGAAAATGTTAGGTGGAAGAACGTGGGTGGGGGTCTGGGTGGATTAAGATGTTTTATTTTGCACAGGGGTGTGTTTTCCATGGAAAATATCCCATAACCCCACTTGGCCTTTTAACTAGTAATCTGAGACAGCTGGACCCAAGTCAGAGGTTGTATGCACCAAGCAGGTGGTTTACTCGACCAGGGAAGTCTAACCTCCAACCCAGACATTTATTTTGAGGAAATGTGAGGTAAAGTGGATCAGTGGCACATAAGTAGGACCTGCTTTCCTTAAATACATTACTCTAAATAATAGTATAAAAATAATAATAATAATAATATTGCATTTGGATCATAACAATAACCAATTTATCTTTACATGCCCACTTAATTGGAACATGTCACATAGCAATGTACACAGACCTACATGTTATATGGCTGTCACCACTTGTGTGAAGGCAGCTGTTCATCGGAGCATGGCTTTGTATGACTTCCCCCCAGGGGTCATGTTTTGCCCCCTTGTTCCCCCACCACCCCAGTGAGATTCACACTCATTGTCTGAGGCTAGGTTTATGACCTTGTTAACTGTGAAGGCAAAAATAGCTGTGAAAGATCTGTGGTCAGTGTGTATGTCAGGAGCGTATATCCTCGTAGCCGCCAAGACTAAACGGTTACCGACAATTACCTTTATATTTGACTGATCTGCTAACTAATCTGTGTGATGCTTGTGCAGTACAGCATTTCCTTCATGTCTAAAGAGACTTTTTCGGTACACAATTCTCTCCACCTCGTGATGGGTGAAGAGCACAATTTTAAACTGCATCAATGCCCACCTCTTGGTTTTGTTGTGAATAGACGATGACAACCTCAATCGCGTAAACTTCCAAGCAAAACCAATTGTTACAGAAGAGACTCATTTAGAGGGCATGGTACGTATGTTGTAAATGGCGTAAATGCTGCCAATTAATAATTGAAGTGACAACTTCTTGTAAATGGTCAGTAGCCTAGCCTATCGATTAAGGTAGGCCACTCTAAAGCATATGTACACTGTCTGCTTAATTTGATCTTGACATATAGGCTAAGCATTCTGTAGAAAATAATAACAAGAAACCCACTATTAATTACATTATCTTTATGCAGTGTAACTACTTCAGCATAATAGTGCACCTAAAATACAAACGTGAGTAAGGGCGTTCAGCAATCGCTATCAAATCAACAACCACAATTTAGCTAGCAGGTGAAGAATGCAAACAACGAAAATCACCAGTTAACTTAATTTAAATTTGCAAGAACTATATACTAATACAATAACAGGCTTAAATGAAGGGACAACATAAGTTATACCGCCACGGCAAAATCTACATAGAGGAAACACTGTAGTATTGTTTTATATTGAGTTAGTGTTACTTTCATTCAAATTGCTTGTTTCTAAGAGCTCCATGTCTTCTTTTATCTAGATGTCAACACTGGAGCAGGATGGGGAGGAGGTTGTGGGCCAGGCACGTTGTCCATTTGAGTCACGCCAGTCAAATGTAGGCCTCTTTGCCGGTAAGTACAACTCTGGACAGAGGAACTTGTCATCTGGGCGTGAACATAACTTAACCTGCGGTCAATCCTGCCAATTTTCCAGTGACATTTAGACAAAGTTCAAATGGCTGAGTGTGGCTCCATCTATTCCACTCTGCCTTACAGGTTAAAAATAGGTTAGGATGGACAAAAATACACACACAGAGATAATGGGCTTATGCTGATTATGTGAAAACTGGGGAATATTTTCTTTCTAATGAGCACATTTTTGGTTTCGCCTTTTTAGGTGGAGATTTCTATTCAGCCACCATGACAGACTTTTTGGCCAGTGATGCTGTGATTTACCGTAGTCTTGGAGAAAGCAGTCCGGTGCTTCGTACTGTGAAGTATGACTCCAAATGGCTTCGAGGTAAGACCATATATCTGTCATGGGAATCGATAGATTTCACCAACAGAACACATTTTGGTATTTTAGTAATTCAGTTTGTGAGGAACCTTATTTGGGTTGCTTCCAGGAAAACCCCTTTACTCCTGGAAAAATTGTTGTTGTGAATAACAAGTAGTTTCATGTCAAGGTTTCAGAAGTCCCCTTTCGTTTCCTCAGAGCCACATTTTCTCCATGCCATTGAGTACGGGAACTATGTGTACTTCTTCTTCAGCGAGATAGCCGTAGAGTACACCACGCTTGGCAAGGTGATAATTAATGTCCTTGTAAATGAGTTAAAACAAGCAAGATTTATCATTGTACAATGTATCTTTACTACTATCACAAAACAACAATTAAGATTAAATAATAAAACGCAATATCAAATAATTAAATTCCCATTTTCTATTTTCTCAAGGTTGTGTTCTCCAGAGTGGCCCGTGTTTGTAAGAACGACAACGGAGGTTCTCCACGGGTTCTCGAACGTTACTGGACCTCTTTTCTAAAAGCGCGGCTCAACTGCTCGGTTCCGGGTGATTCCTTCTTCTACTTTGACGTTCTGCAGTCACTGACTAACGTGCTACAGATCAACCATCGTCCAGCCGTGCTTGGGGTCTTTACTACTCAAGCCAACAGGTGAGTCACACCAGCTTAGCTCATGTTGCTGTGATGAACATGTAAAATACCTAATTTCCATTGAGTGGACACTGTGGCAACCCAAATGAAGTGTGCAACCTCTGAATGTGTGCTTCTCAGTATCACTGGCTCAGCCGTGTGTGCCTTCTACATGGATGACATTGAGAAGTCCTTCAGTGGGAAGTTCAAGGAGCAGAGGACCAGTGAATCGGCCTGGACGCCCGTGCCTGACGAGCAGGTGCCCACGCCCCGGTAAGGCAGTCAACCCAGTGGGAGAAGGACATTGTCAAACTATACAATATCAATTGTTTATTGAAGGTTTACAAGGGAGTGTGCTAATGTCGTCTTCTATTATTTAGTGAAGCAAAATGTTGACGCTCACTCATGCTTTTCCATCGGGAATGAACAGCTGCAGTCTTTTCACCGGGGTGCATCTGTCTCATGGAGTTTGAATCTCAACTGTCTCTGCCTTTCCTTTGTGCTTCGACAGGCCAGGCTGCTGTGCAGGTGACGGATCTGCTGCAGCTTACAAGTCCTCTACCACCTTTCCTGATGACACGTTGACCTTCATTAAGTCGTATCCCCTCATGGATGAGGCTGTGCCCTCTGTCAACGATCGTCCCTGCTTCACCCGCACCACCAGCAGGTAGGGGGGGTTGATCAATAGGATGAGTGGATGGATGTAAAACACTAGATTTACACTGGAAAGGGAAACCAACGTGCGCATTAAAAGGAAGGACGGTTCAGAATGGGATTTTTGAAAATCGATATGGAAGATCTCATCTGTTAACCTGTTTTGCGTGCGGGCCCGAAACACTGCCCCCTCCTCCCCCAGTTATTACGCATTAAAAATCATAAATATTTTTTTTCGACTAGTACACATGTTATACATCGTTGGAAAGCTACAATTCTTGTGCTTCCATTGAAATAAACCAATTCATGCTCAACTTGCAACAGAAAGTAGCGTCAACGTCTTTGTCCGGTGACCGTTCATTCAACAATGCCAGAGAAAAAAGTTGTACTTACCTTCGATTACTTAGGAATGTCCAGGTATGCACACAACTCATCAAAACCTCATCTGCTTACATTCCCAAGGGTCCAAAGTATCAAACCATGTCGAGTAGTTGTCCAAACAAAGAATTATATCCACACATAGCCACGATCTTGTTGCTTCATTGTTACTTTGTAAAAAAAAAGAATTCTGTCTCTCAACGCACTTTAGCTCATAGCATGAGATCTGGGTCAAGTAGAAACACGGGGATAGTCTTAAAATGGCCGCTACACTCTGACCTTTTGATAGACACCTTGGTTTAGCCAATAGGAGCTTCCATGCCCCAGTGACAGTCCTCTAAAGCCAACTAGGTCTGTGCGTCCAGCCCGCCCCCCCCCCCCCCCCCCCCCGCCCCCTCTACACGATTTTTTCTAACTGGCTTGGATTGACTCTGAAAAGAGCTAGTTATCCTTGTAGCTTAGCGCTAGCTGTAAATGGCGATACCCCATATGCCAGGTTTTGTGGAGCCTTCAAAATAAAAGTCGATTGCGCAATATGTCAGTGTTCTTTGTGTGCCAATCCTGGGAATCAGATAAATCACTCCAATGTGTTCATGCTTCAGTTTTTGTGTTTCAGTAATACTAATGAGGGATTTAGCTGTTATATATGATAGTTCTAAGGACCACCTTTCATTAGAGATAACAATTATACCTTTTTATCCTAAGAATTTGACCTAGGTTAGAAGGGTCATTCTGGAGTCTCCAAAAGGCCCTTTTAGAAAACGTCTGGATGTACTCTTATAAAAACATGTGTCAAATATGAATATATTGTGGTATTATGTTTGACTTTTGATCTGAATTGGGTAAGGCTTCAACCTGTGGTCCAATTCTGTCTTCCAGCTAATACCTACCACCTCTAGGCCTCTTCAGGCCTCTGTTTTCAAAACAAAATCTAGGCGGAAATAGAAACTTTCACTTTCCTTGTGTTCAAGCTTCTATTACTCAACACCAGTAGGACTGACAGGGGTCCTGACAACAAGGAACATAACTTCAGAGTGTCAGCTTTCAAAAGAGTCCATTTACATGCATGTACTCCAAATGGTTCAAGAACAGCAGTCAATTTACTTTGGGTATGCTGTTTAGGCGTTTTTAGGCACATTAACAGTCTCCCAGAAAAGGTTAATCCAGCCATCTAAGCAATGGGGGAGTGTTAGATTCATGTGAGAGGTGTGTGTCTGACAGCCTCCTTGCTGTGCCACCTGCTGTGAAACTCACGTTGAAAAGCCCAGAGTTCTGACGCGTGTTCCGTACCGCGGAGAGGCACGCGGGCTCACATCTGCCTACTTCAGGCACTACATCTGCCGAAAAGCTTCCCATAGTTGACTGAACACAAGTCATTCTGGTGTATTAGCGCCAGTGTCTTTACAGGGCAGATTTTACAAACTAACTGGGTTTTCCTGCAAATGCTGTATTCTGGAAAACAGCATCACATTGCTTATCCATATCCTCCTACGCTTAATTATTAACTTACTAAGTCTGCAGTTGCTTTGTTAGTGTGTTCTATAAACATCAAAGGTGTGTATTTCTGATCATGTTTGAATTCTTTACCATCCAGGTTCAAGTTGACCCAGATAGCTGTGGATACATCTGCAGGACCCTACAAGAATCATACCGTTGTATTTCTGGGGTCGGAGAATGGCCGGGTGCTGAAGATCTTGGCCAGCACCCATTCCAACGCATCCTTTGGCACACAGCTACTGGAGGATGTTGATGTCTATAATCCCACCAAGTCAGTACTGTATCTTGCTTTAACGTACTACAGGACTGCCTGCATCTCTGAATCACCGTAACGCCGTACCAAGCTTGTCAATTTGCGAACTTGCAAAAATGGTTTACTTGTGACTTGTCAACAGTTTCTACTTATCGCTTCCATCCATCCCCCGTGATTTATGTCATTTTTCTTCTTCTCGTGTGTAGGTGTAACATTCGTGGCGAGGACAGACGAGTCTTGGGATTGGAGCTCGACAGGGATCACCACGCCCTGTTTGTGGCCTTCTCCGGCTGTGTGATCCGCGTGCCTCTCAGTCGCTGCTCCGACTACGGCTCCTGCAAGACGTGAGTGTCACCCTGTTCAGAGAGCTGTTACTACTCCTGTTAGCTCTAACACTGGAATATTGCTCTAGTGGAATTATGTCATTTGTTTTTTGTCACTGTAGCACCAGGCTAAACTCTGATGCTGTAGGGGTTAATAAATAAAATCTTGCCTCGAGATACTTTAATCTATTCACATCTGTTTGTCCTTTTCACCTCGTTGGTTATCTGTATGTAATTGAAAACACATACAGTTTAACAGAGTTAATGATAATGATTCCAATATAATTTCAGTGGAGTCTAGGTCTCTTGCAGGTTGTCAGGCAAGCTTTTGTCCAAGCCAACATACTCTCCCATCTCATGTTCTATTTTGGGGTTGTGTGGAATTCTATCCCCAGTAACCCCTTCCCTCATCGTCCTTCAATCCAGAGAAGAAGAAAAAATTGAAAAGATTTGTATCAAATTCAAACTGGGAAGCCAAACCCCCCCATAGCATGCTAAAGCCTCATTGCGGGGCCTCAAGAAGTACTCACAACATTTACGCACAAATTGGAACCAGCTGATTGGGCGAGAGCCAAGTGCAGGCCTTTGTTTTCAAGCCCAAGGAGAGGAGTCGAGAAAGCAGATAGGGCCTGTCTCACTTTTAGAGGGCTTACGGAGCCTTCGCCTGTTGTGCTTTCAGAAAGAACCGCAGCGCACCTCATCCATGGATTAGGAGGCCACGTAAGCCCCATCCTGCCTTGCAAGGGGTCAGGTGTCAGCTCCATATCCTTCTCCTCCACGCGGCCCCATCTGTCTAGGACTAAATGAGATTTGGTCTATCTTTCCCTCACCTCCCTTTTTTCACTTTTTGCAGTGTAGCCTCGATATTTATCACAAAAGAAAAAGTAGGTTTTCTATCACTTTAGCTCCCGCTATTGGATTTCAGAGAATTGCAGTGTTATGAATGACGACAGCAAGGCATTGTGTGAAATAGACATTTGATGGAAAATATTGCGAAGCAGGTCAAAAGAAGACCTCATTCAAAAAGCAGTACAGTACAAGTAGATCTACAAAGCTGCGTTCAACCCATTTAGTCACACAAAGGAAAATTATGAAATTCTTCCTCTGCATTTAAAAAAGGACTACATTCCATACACTTAACAATATTTTTGAGGGCATAAAGTAGACAGGTGACTCCCAGTTAAACAATGCCAAGAAGTCATGCTCTCAGGCGTTATGGGACTGTGGGGTCCTGCATATACTAGCACATGGTGGTCCCACAGTGCTTGAGGGTAGCACCACTTGTATCTTCATCATATGCTGACGAAGAGAGATGTATGTTTCCAGTCTGCTTCACAGACGAGGGTACAAACCTTGGGTTATTAGGCCCTCAACCTACATAACAAGTCCCTTGTTACCTGTACAGTACCTTCTAGTCTACAGTTAGCTGTGTGTTTGTTGTACTAACCATGCTGGGAATGATGACCTCTCTCGCCCATAGTCCCTTGTCCCAGGAGTCCTGCCCTTCATCTTGTCAACTTGACTATATCACCATGTCCCAGAAAGTCTCTGTCAATCTGAGACCCTGGGTGGGCAGTTGAAGCACGGCTGTTTACAAAGGCAAACTGAACTGACCAACAACTGTCAAACTACGCTACAGCAGCTATTACCCATCCCTCTCTTGATGCACTCTGCTTCTGAGTTTTCAAAAGGGTAACCTTTGAGCTGAGGAAGGTAGCTAGCACAAACTTGTAAACCTCTCTCTTAGAAGTCGCTTTGAATAAAAGCGTCTGCTAAATGCGTAAATGTAACCAAGAAATGCCATCAATTTAATTTATTTCCTTTCCTACTTTTTTCCTACTTTTTTTTTGCTGGAGATTTTTAATTTATCCTAACCAGAAAGATTGGGCCCATTATACTGTATTTTCTACAATAAATGTAATTGTCTTGTGAAATCTACTCATATCCATATGTATTGTGTTGGAACAGCTGTTATATCTTGCAGGCTGTTCCAACACATTGTACGGTTATTTGATGAGTGGCAGAACCAAGTTGCCATCTAGTGTGAAGTGACAATGTTGTCACACTTTCTGCCTGTCTGTCTGTTCTCTAGGAGCTGTCTGTCCTCACGGGACCCCTACTGTGTGTGGATGAGGTCATCGGGGACCTGTGTTATGGTGGCGCCCGGACTAAAGTGAGTCTCTACATGCACATGCTCAAACAAACAGTGAGAATTAGACCTAATTTTAGTTTGATTTTTGTTCCTTATTCTTAGTTTTTCAAACGTATGTTGGTATTTTTGCGTTTGATGACTCTGAGAAATAAAATGTTCATAAAAAGATTGTAAGTGGGTGTTCCACTTGAGTTTTAAAAATGCAAAAGAAAACTCCTAAGCTACCTTTTCAGGGCATGTTCATTTTCTAGTTCCAACTAGTTTCTAGTTGATACCTTGTAGGTTTAGAGTTTGCAACTGTTTAGTTGAAAAGTAAAAATGTATGTTTTGGACAGTACCATTTATCACATCTTGTCCCAGAATTCTGGAAAATCTGTGTGACCCTGGGGATCTGTACCCTGGAGTTCTGTTCTGTCTTTGGCACCAATCGTGCCGCAAACATGCAACGTCTGAATGAAACCACTTTAGCTGTTTACCTCAGTTCTGTATAGGCCACTTTCATGTACGCTTACACTAATCAATACCTAATTTCAAATTTGACTTGACTGCATTGTCAGATTGATGAATATATGCCGCTGAACCCCACAAAAAAATGGATGTGTTAACTCTATCTCTCAACTACAAAATCCATCTTGTTTATTTACAAGTGGGAGACATGCGTCACGTGTCCAATCACTGGGAAATTAAATTGTGAATGTTTTTTGAGGGCAGGGGATTCGGAAGGCTTTTAGCATCACATGCAGGGAGAGAAGGGAGAACCGTTGATCAAAATGTAATTTACTTATACATTCTCATGAACTGGAAGGGAGCCATTTGACACTTAAAGCTATCGACCAGTCGTGGCAGCAGCGAGAGCGGTGTGCCAATGTGCATGTGTGCACGCAAGCAAAAGGCCAATCAATCCCATTCTGCCACCCTTTCCTCCCGCCCCACCCCCGCCCTCCACCACCCCTCCATCTTTCTCTCTCTGCCCTGTTGCATGGAATCGAAAATAATGTTCAGCTGTATGGGTTTCAATCACGTTGTGTGTACCTCACTGTCTGCCAAACCGAGAAAGGGATGGAGGGGAGTGACAGAGGGAGGGAGGCCAGTGCAGTTGGTTGTAAAATGTATTATTTCTCCTCTTATGTTGCCTCCAGACACTTGGTGACATAGCTGTATGTGTTGCTCTGATATACTACATGCCCCTACATCACATGCTGAGATTTTTGCTTCTACAAACATGGCCTGTAAAATAAATGTGTGGGTGTAGAGGTCGGCAACTCAGCTGTTGTCCAGGAACGGTCCTCAAATTTACTGCATCTAATTAATTATTTTGATGGGTGATAAATGGTTGAATTGGGGTTTTTTCCTTGTGGGTCAGGCCATCTTTGTAGACTTTTGGAATGTGTGTGTGTGTGTATCCACAAGTGTATGATTGTGGGCAGGGTGTGCATGGCAGTCAGTTAATCAAAATCTCACCCAGGCTTCTTTTTTAGATGGTTTAGATGGGGTGCACATCACCATGCAGCAAAGCAATAGAGTAGGACGTAAGAGATTGGTAAAATAATCTACATAGAGCCATTACCCTCAACTCACGGAGAGAGGAGGTTTAGGAGAGAAGGGGGGGAAATGATGTGAAATAGTCAGAACCGAAGCATGACCATGGCTCCAAATGCAGCAGCTCATAAACCTTGTAATGGGACTGGACTAAAAAAAACAACAGAAATCCCATCGTTCTCTCTTTCCCTACTCTCTACCTCCAAAGGTGGAATGCATTTTTTTGTGCTAGAGGAAAGGTGTTTTCACAGTTTCCCCCTCTCTGTCTCTCTCCTTCTTTCATTCTCTCTTTATCATATAATAAGGATAAGGTATGCCAAGCAGGCCATCCGCAGTCATGCTCCCTATACTACCTTCCTCTCTTTTTCAGTCTTTCATTCGTGTTAAGAGGGTATAAAGTCAAAGAAGTCAAATGTTAACACTGGTCACATAGTTTTGGCACACACAAAACCAGAAACACACAAACACATTAACCAGGCACACAATTTGTCATCTGTCTGTCAGCACACTGCCAAACATGGAAATATAATTGAAGTTATAATTCCTCATATTTGTTCTGTTGCACCTGCCTATTACACCACCACCCTCTCCCTTCTTTGTGTCTTGATTTGTTCACTGATCCTGTACTCACTTTAAATGTCATGTTAATGTCGGCTGTAAAGTCAGCTTGCGTGTGGACGTGGGTTTGTGTGTTGTCTCTGTTGGGTTTACTTTATGCCTTTTGAGTCTACATCTATGAACATTCACGTTCATCATTTGCTTTGATCATCGCCACAATTGATGCGTCCTGTAGACCTATCACTGTCACTCATGTTACGTTCCGCTTCATTGACGGGGCAGTCGCTTCACTACGCATCTAAAGAATCTCATTATTCACCTTGGGATGTTTCTGGCTGCCTTTTAGTCTTTGATTTGTGATTGACCCAGGTGAAAAACAAATAATATAATGCAATGGGAACTGTATATCGTTTTAAACACTATATAAAAGCTACATTCCAGAAAATGTAGACTGCCTATAGCTATTGTTTAGCACTGCTAAACCCACATATCCTTATTGTATTCTAGCAAACTGCCATCGGTGTTCTACTGTGTTCTCTCTACCTCCTTACCCACAGAATTTTTCCACCACAAGAAAAAAGTTACAGTACATGAGATCATTTGTTTCTTGTATTCCTCCTGTCACATTTTCTTCCACTGTCCCCCACGGAATCCCACTGCCACAAAGAGACAGTATTTAAACTCTTCCCCGTATTTGCTTTTGATGTGCGTCACAACACATGGACCTTGACTGGACAATGCACACTGAGTTTCCTTTGGATACTCTCTACATCATGAACAAATGCAGTTTGGAAGACTCAACACTGCAATAAGATGACATGTTTTCAGTTGTTCTGTTTTTTTTTCCTCTTAGGGCTGGATTTGAACAGGATGTGGAAAACATCTTCCCTCAGTACCCTGATAGCTGCCATGGTATGATTGGCCTGTCAGTTGTTCTGATGACTCTTGATGATTAATTACATCGACACACTGAACTTAGAACAGCATCTCACGAAGAGACAATTTGACTACCATAATTCACAATGTTGCCAATGTACTACCACTGTACTTATAAGTTGCAGTTAATTGGGCATAGGCTTAAGCCATCACTGAGTTTTACACAATAGCCCATTTTTGCGTCTCATATTGTTTTTTCCAATGCCTTTTTCCATTCTAGATGTCCTGGCGACTACACGCAAGCAAAACACAGCTGCTGATTCAGCATTTGGTTAGTTGACATCTCTTCATCTTCCCGTTTTGAATTTGTCTGAATTTATGTGCACAGCTACGTGGTTCGTTTGCCATGGATCTCCGTTTTATTGCAGTTAACAAAGCATGCTCCTTCCCCCTTGGTGGCCCATTTTGTAACAGGAGTTCATGTGAAGGAAGGAGAATGACATTACCACCTCTCTCTCGCAAAACGACAGCTTTAACATTGGATCTATTGTCCGAAGCAGCCGCACGATCACTCTTTTGATAGGGTAGCGGCTTCGGTGGCCAAGCTGCCTAATTCCCTGTATCTGGGAGGATCATCATCCCTGTCACGTCCCATTACTTCTCCACTGCCCACAGAGTAGCCATACAGCTCAGAGGACAGCTAGGCTCAGAGGGGAATGTTAATGTTTGCAGTCCACTGAGGTACACTTCAACATCAGCAAACAATTGGAAGAGGGGCCATGTCTTATAATCAACATTTGAAAGCTAAATTGTTTTCTGCTCTTATTTTAATTTAAGTTTCCAATGCACTAATTACCATTATGTTGGTTGTGTGGAAACTTTTTGTTTAGTTATTTTGCGGTTAGCTTTCCCTCCTAAGCTCGTAAGTGTTGGCAAAAGAAGCACAATTCTGTTGTCTTATAGATTAGACACAATCTCAAATGGTTGCAGTTTGTCTTCAGTAGTGATTAGCACAGCACCGAAACCATTCCGATGAGAGATGTTTCCCATTACATCCGAACAATACCATCCATCGAGTGTTCCGTCCATTTACTTCATCCATTCCTTAGAACAGAGGCTACCCTGTCAGTCGACTGGCATCCCTCTTTGCTTTTGCGTTGTTCTCGCTGATAGAGGATGTGCTGCTCAGTGGGCAGTGGAACTTGATGAGCTTCCCTGTTGGTTCATCCTACAGGGCTCTTAGCACATCATGCTGTTCAACACCGTTTGATGCGTTTCACACAGAAGATCCCTTTTTGTGGGTACTGGTCTCCGTTTAGGGTGCACCAAAGGCAGACACTCTCCTCCTTTCGACACAAACAATTCCATCCCGTAGAGATGAAAGACAAACACTTGGCAGGGTGGGTAATCAAATGATTCCCTGTAGTATGTTGTGCTTTTTATTTCACGGTAAATGAGAAAACAAAGCAAATGTACACACTCGAATGTACACACAATTGGTATAAATTGTACAAATAATTCAACCCTGAAGCTATTGTCCAGTGTGCCAAGGCCGAACTCCCCTGGTGGGCCATTTTAATTTGCCTGGCACAGATGGTGCTCTTACAGGGCACCTTATTCGGAGCGAAAACTGTCAACTGGCAGGCCGAGAAAAGAAACAGACCTTGTGCTTTCAATCTTGGATGATGCTCACCGGTATGCTAATATTTTGGCTGGCTTATTAGTTAAAAAGCCCAAGTTGAAAGCAGTATGTACAGCTTAGCATTTCAAGGACATGCTGTAGACTATCAGTTAGAGTGCACTCATGGTATGAGTGTCCAGTAGGTTACAGACCTTGCTTCAACCAAGCAACTTCTGTAACTAGATTAGATTCTTTTGGGGGTTTTGTTAGTTTTTTACTTGGAAAAGAGACAGATATTGACCTTTCTCATCTATGATAATGTATGTCTGCAAAACCACCAAAAGTGAACAATTTAAACAGGTTAGAGATGTTTGTCTCCTCTGGAAGAACAAATTCATAGAAACTCCTGCCAGATGGCTAAGTTCACAACAGTAGGGATTTTCTGTAAAATGTACTGGACTGCCAGGGGCAATAGATTCCTCAATGGTTCGGTAACAAAGATCTTGAGTATGAAAGTTTAAGTCGTCTGCAGTTATGACCATATTGGGCATGAATGCATTTCTCCAGAGTCGTGACTGCGGTCTTCTAGGGGAAATAAAAAGCTGGAGAAATTGATTTTAAAACAAGGAAACATTTAGTACCTATAGAGGAACTGCAATATTGGATGCATGTTCACAGGAGGTGTGAATCAAAAAACAACTTTAAAGTGTTACATTTACTTTGATGTCTTCATTGTTTTTTCTTAATATATTTTATAAAGACAGTGATCTGTTTTCATGCTGAATGTATCTGCTTGCCTTTCCAGGTGCCCCCAAAATTTGACTTTATTGAATAGGAGTTTAGCCTTTAGTCTTGTTTAGTCTAGTTTTGCCTCATTTTACTAACGGGTCACTTTATTACCCCCTCGCCTCATACAACAACAGGAAAGACCACACCCACAAGTGCCAGCACAACCTATCAGGGGTCGACTTTCCCAAAGGAGACAGGTGGCCCTGAGGGAGGCACTGGTCCTGATGGCAGTCCTCCAGTAGGCGACCATGGGTCACCTGACTCGGAGCCAATCAGTGTGGAGATGGAGGGTAAGGGGGTTGGGGTGTATGTGTCTGCTGAACTTTGACCTGCAATGGATTTTACTGCTGGGCCCTGAGGCTTCACTGTCCTCCTAACGACTAATGCCGTGTTCTCACTATTGCATATTTTTTTCTGACTATGCTGTGAGTTTCAATGCAATTCCTATGTCGAAGTGCCGTTTCACCACTTACATTTTCAAAATTGACATACATGTGTAATATGGATTGGAGTTGTAAAAGCTCATATTTAAATGTGTACAGATACACACTGTAAGATAAATCAGAGCATGTTTCCTGCACAGTAGTCTATTGCTATTTGGCACAAGACTTTGGAGCACACCGACTGATCTGGAAAAATACGCAATAGCAAGTGCATGGCATAACCCTCATAATCACTGGAAATTACTTAATGTCACTAACTTACAAATCTATCACTTACAATCAAATACACTCACAGATCTAAATTAGCTAAATTTCTCCTCATTTTTGAAGTAACATGGCTTGATGAAATAGTTACATGATAAATAGCATGATATTTCTGAGTTGAAAAGTCATGCAACACTAACTTGCATGGTGCCTAATTGGTGGATCATAAACAGTTGCATTTAAAGACAGTCAATGAACAGATCTTTAGAGAGCCAATTAGAAAACTCAAGAACGGTAAATAAAGCTGTACCCTTATATTGAACTATACGTCTAGACTGTTTTAGCAAAGCAGAAATGAGTTAGAGAGGCATAATTACTTTGGTAGGTACTGCAGCAGATCTAATTTAAGTCCTCAAATCAGATTCACTGTGCATGTCCAAACAAAACTGCACCCGCCTGGTTCCCTCTCATCTCTCATTCAGCTGATCTACACACAAACTGACTTTTTGTTCTCCCCAGTAAGGAGCATCAACAATGTAAACACAAACCTCACACGCCTCAAACCAGGCTTCCCCTCTGTGTCATCCCCAGATAGCGCCCAGAAAACCCACGCTGAACACGCAGAATTTTCTGCATATTTGGAAGACTACTCGTCTAAGAGACTTCCAATGGACATTCTATATATTTTTCTCCTTCCCGCGACTCCTCTGGCACGTTGTCAAGAGTCCATAAATTCTGAGCTTGTGAGAGGTTCCATTCAGGCTGACAGCGGCTCTGGCTGCAATGATGAGCCACTCAGACTCAAATGAGAAAAGCCCATAACAAATAAATAACCAGCAGCCGGAGGCCAGCGGGCAGACAAGGGAAAAACCGTAATAGAAACTTGGGCGACACACAATCTATTTCTGCCGCTACCGTGTTGCTGGCCTGCCAGTTCAATCAGAAAAAAACAGCGACTGATAAGGCAAGAGAGGAACTGTTATAGAAGCAACAGTGTTGCAGTTCCATAAGGGTCTCACTTACTCTGCTTGGCAAACTCGGGCCCTGTCCTGGAGGTGCATTGAGGGCATGATGGTTTTGGTTCAGGGAATAAAGGGATAGATGTGTTAAAGGGCTAACATGGTGAACTTTAATGCCAGTTGAATCTGAACTGATACCCCACTTACAAACAGATTCAGCAGAGCACCAACAAGGAGAGCCAGACTAAAATAAATTGTACTGGAAGTGATTGCAAAGCCTCCCACCACAAGCTCAAAGAGTAACAAGCAAACAGTCCCATCAATTCCATCATCAAATACATTTCCTGTGTTAACAATTTATGTAACTGTTCTGACAGATATATATTTAAAAGGTGAAATGATTCACCCAGGTTTTTGTATGCAGTGTTATATAAAGATACGGGTGGACCAAAACATAAGTAACCTATTGAGACCTCACTATTTAGAAAATATCCAGTTTCAACTAGTTTGTACCTACGGATAACGCCTACTTTCGGATAGTGTGAAAATGCTTAATCCTACGCATTGTCGGAACCATTAGTTTGTTTTTCTCATTACTCTTTTTTGTATTTACACTTTTCCCAGGGACTAAGTACAATCAAATAAATCTCTGTGGATTTTCACAAACCTTGCCAGCAGATAATTTAGTTGACAAGCACAGAGAAATAACTTCATACTGGACGTAAGCAAAGCAGGGCTATGAAACTTATTATAGCACTATAGGAGCAGAGTGAACTCCCACTGAACCATCTTTCCATTGAAGAAGCGTTGGCGTCCTAACCTCCTAGGTTCAGTTTCTTAAGAGTTATTTATACCCTGGTGCTAGTTACTTAAAAGCTATTTTTACCACGGCGGACCACAGCAACACACACTTCATCATAATTTCTTGGCTAGGCTTAGATGCAATTTGATAGATTATGTTTTTCCCCCCAAAAAATTGAAAATATTAATGTATTTCATACATTTAAGGCTTTCCTGAAAAAACCTTTAATATACTTTATATAATAATTTTACCAGGCAGTACCAGGCATCACTATGCCCAAGATGGGTGTTGTAATTCATCATAACATGTAAAGTGGTGCCCATTTAGTAAATTCCCTCTGTTTGTTGAAGCCAATTTTGTGTCATAATTATGTTGTCACTTAATAAAGGTCATTCAAACTAGATTACGTTTTCCTGAGGCCAACTCACTTTCTACAATACTTTTAAATTATATCATTTCACATTAAAACATTAAAACATACATTACTGTACAGCCTCTGACTAATCATACTAAATAACTTTCCATTAGCAACCAATGATGGCATTTATCCAGGCCAACACCACCACTTAACTGAAAGTCAATATTTCACTCAAACTATTCTAATCTTGGTTCTTCCAACAATGTAATTGAATGTGCTTAGTGTATCTTATCTTGCTAACAACCAAAATGTTTTGGTTGTTAGCAATCCATGATGATATTTACAGTCAAGATGCACAGTGAACCACGGGCCCACAGTGCAGATCCAGCCATGCAGTTGTCCTGACTCCTAATCCTAACCCCTTACCCCTTATTCTGTCTCCTTAAACCCTCGGGAGATTTTTGTTTCCCCTGCCTGTTCTTTCGATTGCACTAACCCTTAAGTTGCCTACCTCCTTTGTTGAACTCTCCTTCTGGATCTTTTGCCTTTCCTATGACCTCTGTTCAGTTTCAGCATCATGCACTGGTACCTGAAACTGTGCTTGGTTTGTTTACAAACAGTGGTCTACAAGCACATGGATTTGGGTAAAGCTATTCTCCATCCAAAGCAAGTTTTCCACTGTTACTGTACATTATAATTGTGAATGATTATATGAATTACGGAGAACTGCTTTGGAATTGCTTTGCCAGTTACTGAATGATGAATGTCTTTTCTCTTTGTTTCTGATGCAATTGCATGTAAAATGTACCTTTTTATTGCATGTTGTGCTATGCCTGACTTGATAAGAGTTTCATGAGTTTATCAGACAGCACTTGACCTTTCTGTTCTGGGGTCTCAAACTGTGAAAGGAAATAACATTGGTTAAGTGACGTAAAAGAGACATATGGCAAAAGGGTCCTTTTACTTGCCGCGTTTGACATTACTTTGATTGCTTACAGCTATTCAACATGTATGGTAATGAAATATTGATGTTCTACATGCATCAACATATTTATATAGAAAAACTAATAAATTAGCATATTTTTCCATTTTAATGATTCAGTTAAATTATCACATATCATATTACTTAAAATGCATAAATCAAGCTGCATCCAATTGGTTGTGCACTGAGGTGGAATTTTATGCAAATTTTGTATAATGAAAGTACATGATTGAATTTACTCACTTAACACCCAGACCCTTCTACACGGGTGCACACTCAAACGCAGACACACACGTACTATACCTACAAATACGCAAACACACAAACCCACATAGACATCAGGTATTTAAACTATTACTTCTGAGTCTTTTACCCAGGTACTTTTGAGAGGTGTTAAAACAATTGTGTCTGAATTATTTTCTCTACGTTTTACTGCTTTATTTCAACTCTGAGAGTGCCAGAAGTCTTGCATAAACAAATCGTGTTGTTATTTCCCACCACCAAAAAATGTTATCTTTGGCATTAGTAGGTGGTAAGGTTTGCCTCCAAATCCCCAGGCTATTTTGACTCATTGGGGCCCAATGGAACGAAGCAGCCATTAATGGCACTATAAGATGCTCTCCTCAGCGTAGAGAAACGGAAACTAATTGGTCTATTTTGGAGATTCTTCCCTCAACGTAAAAACAATTATTAAAAAGACTTAAGGATGAGTCTTCAAGTGCACCTTTGAGAACGGCACTGACATTTTCATACCTCAAAGGTTTTCCAAAGTCTAGTGTGTCTGTATTGCACAGAGATCCCCCCAAAATCCTCCTAACTTTCAATAGACCTGCTCTAAATTAGCATCCAAAAGAATGTGTAATCCAAGGTCACCTAACCTACAATGAATGAAGTATATGGAAGGCTGAATAACATGATCCAAATGGAGTCAAGGGGTTTGTAACTTTAATTTTAAAGTTACCAATCCTATTTATTTGGACCACCAGTAGATGAACGATACTCTGCCTTGGTATTGAGCTAGAGGTTGAGAGAAAAGTTATTGTTCAGTAAAGAAATACTGAAATCAGGATAACTTGGATGTTAATAGATAATAGATAGAAATGAAATATTTAATAAATATTAAATAGAGCTAAACTATGGGCACTTCATGGCCATTCATAACTCTAAATCACTACTGTACTACTTCTGTTGAAGATGTGCTGTATTCTCAGATGTAATCTTGGGGAGTAAACACCAGCTTGGTAAGATATTTTTGTTGTCTTCCTGCTATTTGTTTAGCGAGTCACTTTGTCACCTGCTGCAGGAAATAACGTTCTCCCCAACCAACCGAACCTAACACCAATTAGTTTGGTGGTGAACAGACATGTTTATGGCTTTATTCTGCTTACATAAGCTGGTGCATTGTCTATTTTTAACAATATGGAATTGATAGAATTGAGAGCTCCTCTCCTACTGTGTTGAGAGAGAGCCAAGCAGGGGGTTTCTCAAACCACAACACAGCTGCTTCAGAGCGCAGTGCTTCAAAACCCACCAGACTTGACAGTCTGTCACTCTGACACGTCTCTCTCTCCATCTTCTCCTCCCTTTCCTGCTCACTCTTACAATCTGCTCCTTGCATATTCTCTTATCAGCCCCCCCCCCCCTCTTTTTTCCGTCATTTTGGTTTCACCTGCTTTTATCTGTGTTCTGTTTTCATATTTTTTTCTTCTTCCACTTTTGAGTCATTTTCTTTTATTATTTATTATGTTCTCCCCATTACTATTTTCCCCTTATTGAGTGTTAGCCTATCCCTTTTCCTGTCCCCCCCTCTACGTTCCCTTTCTCTCTTGGCACATCTCTGCACATCTCTCTCCCTTTCCTTGTCTCTACTCACATCCCATCTGTCTATCTTTTGGCAGACCTGTGTCCTTAATGCTAGCTGCCCTTTTCTTCACACATGATGCAGTTTTATGTCTCTCTTGAACAGACACCCATTTGAAAATGATGCCTGTGAAAATAAATAATTTGAAATGCTTCAAATGCCATGTAAGTATTGAGATGTTGAGTTGCTCCAAGTAGCTTTAATGACCACTTCTGCCCTGAAGATCATCATTTGCATGACACAAACCTGTTGCTCAGTCACCTATGAGAAAAAAGATCAACCTTCAATTAGTATTTTATTTATTTTCCCCTATTCACCCCCTGCATAGTTTCAGTTCTTTAGTAGAGTCTTCTGTAGAAACTTCTGTAGAGTCAGTTCTGGTGTCAGTGCTGTGTATTGTTTGCCTGCCTTGTAGTGGACATCCTGTGTGCTGTCTAACAGCATGCCAGTCCTCCCACATGATTCACTGGGTATTAATTTCACTGTGGTTGCGCCACCATATGTCACGCATACGGGCCGATTGAGTCATCCAGCCAGGTTCTTAAACATGTTGTGACAAGTTGTGCGTGGGGTCAGATTTGTGTGCCTCCCCTGTGTCCCCCTCCCCCTTCTCCCCACTCCCCACTGTGGTGCTTGACTCATAGCTCCCTGGCCATGTGGAACCCTTCAATAAGTCACCATGCCCTTGGGGGTCGAAGTCGAGGGGACTGAGTCACAGGTAGCTGGGAGAAAGCCACAGGAAAGTGGGATGGAGCCACAGAGATAAAGGGCGGTCTTTCTGTTCATGAGAAACTATTTGAAGCTGCTTTGTCTCACATTGTCCTAGGACAGCCGTACACGTTGGTATGGAACTTTAGTAAGTAATCTTAGGAGCAGTATTGAAATTGTCATCAGGTAAAGGTTTTTACATAATGTATGGGAGATTGCAGCTCAGGGAAGCTGTGATGAACTCAAGCTAAGAACAGACAGCAGATTGACCATCTTTCATGCAACACGTTTACTGTAAACGAATTAAGACTTCTTATAAGTTAGGGTATTATGTACGTTTTTACATGCAAAGCAGACAAACTATTACCAGCATCCTTGAAGTAGTGTGTCACTCCTCTTAACAAGAATCCCCTATACATGGTACAAAACATGTATTTTGAACACATGAACGCAGCTAAGAGTTTCTCAACACACTCATAGATAATTACTTTTCCACTTCACTAGGATGCAGAGAGATGTTGAGATAGTATGTAGAAATATACTGTAGAGTGGTTCTTCAAAGCAAGACAACACACAATGCAACACACACTGCTTTCTATTGAAAACATTGTCCACTACCTTAATTGGTACATCAATAAATGTTTGTTACACTAGACAATATTTTTGTCTAGTGGATCATGTTAGATATACATGGCAGTTTGAAAAAAAGATATTAAATTAGATATTATTTAAATATTTTGACAGATTCAGACACTGTCACAAACTGTCCTCTAAAATGTTTGCATAAAAACATTTTTCCTTAAAAGTAGCCTCACCGTGTTGTGTGTAAATTATGTTTCTTTGTAATTTCATTGGAGAAGGAACACTCCTTTTACCAAATTATATTCCTCACACTCCTTGTCCATATCATCATCATGCTCAACATCTCATGAAGCACCATCAAGGCTTAAAACCTTGCTGCATATTTTTCTATTATGCAGCCCAAACTGAGCATCCATTACGTGCTGAAATTAGCTCATTTGGAACACCTGCACTTCTCCCCTTGGTGCAGCCTATACAATCCCATCCCTAGACTAATCATTTTCCCACAGACTGTCATTAAGGGTGGAGAAGGGGCCCAACACCACAGATGGTAGCAGCCTTCGCAAATGAGCACTGATTGCGAAAGGTGGCAGGTTTCACTCCTCTTGTCACTCCTTGCATGCCATTAGGCAAATACGGTAGCAGGGTCACATCAAGCAAGGATGTTTTATTTAATTTTCTCACTGCAGTTGTTATATTGAGTTGTTTCATTTGACAGCACCACCTCCTTAACCTTGAAATAAGAGCTTTGCTAATGTCTGTATTAGCTAGGATGCTACACTCAATGAGTTGGTTGCCTGACCCTTTTTTTTTGTACTTGGCAAGTTCACCATGCCAGGTGTGTCATCACTGATCCTCACATTGAAAGCACAGCCTGTGGAGATGACATCAGACTCCTGCTGGCACTTTCATCAATATTTAAATGCTTTGCTTAACTTTGAGTTGATTTCTCACTCACAGGGGAGCTCTTGCCCTTTGCCACTCTCTCTGCTTAGTGATGAAAGCCATGGTCCTGGCAAGAAAGATTTTATTGATTCATTGTCAGTGAATGGAAGAAAGCAGAGGGACCAAGTTGAACACCTTTGCCCCCTACATAGTGGTGCTTCTATATACACTACCTGTCTTTCCAAGCTGCTGCTGCTAAGCTTTATTAGCTCACAACAACAATGTACAATCTTTTTGTCTGTAATAATACTAAAAGAAATGTTCTCTTATGTTCTTTTTCATTTTAAGGTGTCCGGCGACCCCCGGAGATTGAGAAGACCAATCACAGTGTTCACTACACCCTCTTAATTGCCTGTGTGCTGGTAGCCTTTGTCCTTGGCGCATTCCTCTCTGGCTTCCTGGTCTCTTGTTACTGCAACCACACAGGCCACAAGTCCAAAAGGCTCGCAAAGGACCCTGAGGCGCCAATCCCCCATGCCCTGTCCCTTCGTAGTCTGGCCAAGCTTAACGGCCTCCTGGACAGTCAGAACAAGGAGGACAAATTAGAGGTTTCTTCACCCAAGCTCTACAACTCCTTTTTCCCCAGCGGCAAAGAGCACCACCAACATCGAAGGAATGGACATCACAGCGGGGTTACCATGGGAGACCTAGTCCACCCCCATCACCTCCACCACTCCTCAGAGCTTTCAGGTCTGCCCACCCCGGACTCCACCCCAGAGCTACCCATTAAGAGTATGAAGGCCTTCAAGAACCAGTGGGAGAAGAACCAGAATTGCAACAATGCCAAGGAGCCAAAGTCCCACAATATGGGGTTGAGCTCCAGGCCCAGCTCAGCCATGCTCCATCAGCAGGTTTTCCCCTACTCTCATGGCTTGTCCAATGGCCAAGCCCTGGTCACTGGTCCCCTGCACCTGGAAGAGCGTAAGATCCATAACACAGAGCGCATCCTTGCTCAGCAGCCGTATCCCTGCTACTCCCAGAAGGTCATGGAGGTCACCTCATTGGACGAGCTACTCAAGCACATTCACGAAGCCAGTGCCAGCAAGAACGCCCAAGTCATGACCTCATCTGGACTGTCGGCCAGCATCAGTGGAGGTCAGTTAGCCTTCGCTAACCGCGTCCAGCCACATATCCCAGAGACGGAATCGGCGCCATACTACAGCTCTTCTACCCTGCCTAGAGACAGCCTTACCCGCCGAATGGACGTGCCTCCAGACATACCACTGCACCACCAGTCCACCTTAGAGCGAAGGCACTCCTCACAGAGGCACTCACTTATTGCCGCTGCCACTAAGATGTCCAATGGAGGAGGAGGGATGGTGCCCAGGCAGCACAGCTTCAGCCAACGTAACTGCGGAGGCCATCCGCCACCTCCCCTTCTGGCCCGGATGAACTCGACAGGCAGTGCCTGCGAGGTCCACTACCCACTCATCCCCAACGGCTACTTGACACGGCAACACAGTTACAACAGCGATCAGCAGGATGTCCTCCACCGTGGAGCTATGGTCCGCCGGACCGCCTCCCTTAAACCCGATGTCCCACCCAAACCCCTCTTCATCCCAGCCACCTCACCAGTCAATCAACAAGGAAAATTCAACTACTGAGGAGAGGAGAATGGAGAAGGGGGTCTGGACTAGAGAGGGACTGTGCCTCATCTTATCCCTAAAAGTACAAGGCTGAGGGTGAAGGGTTAAAAACATCGCCCTGGATTACATGACAGCCATTGCTGCTGTCTAAACCTCAACCAAACTTCTTTTTTGTTGCCCTATTTGTCCAATTTATATCTTTGTACCATATTGGTATTGCACTGCTACTTGCCTATCAGACAGTGAAAGGACTCTGGTAGCTGACGTGATCACTTTATATTAGGCTGCCAATGTCCTCAGTGCGGATTTAAAAGAGTTCATGGGTGGGGCTGGCATCAGAAACATAAGGTAATGTTTGGACATCTTGAAGACTTTCAAACTAGAACCTCTTGCAATGCCCATGACAATTGCTTTTGCTTACCTTTTCTGATGTAATTTTGGCAACCAAACCTGATCCCCGAATGTGTTTATATAAATATATATATGCATGTGTGTGTGTGTATATATGTGTGTTCATATCTACACCGTATACGTATACATATACATATGCAGTATATGTAACCTGGGGATGAAAAATGTCTCCTTTTAGGCCTTACTTTGAAAGTGAATATCCTTTTTTCAGTATCTAACCCCTTGTTGTTTGACATCTAAAATAGTGATGCAATATCCTGCTGGATACCATATGTTGATTATACAGTATATTAACACATCTGTAGTGAATTTGACCACTTAAATGATGACCAACTGGTGAATTGTGTCAAGAAGGAAAGTTCCAAGGCAACAATATTGATATATCTTCTTAGAAAAAGTGGAAGCAACTTATTTACTGCTGAATTGAATTGACAAGTGAATACTTACCATGTTTTGTTGGAAATGAAATGGTGGCCACAACAATTGCACAGGTCTGTTCAGTGATGTTCCTCTCATGTTGGTGCTTCACAAATAGTTAATTCACCCCTTTTGGACCCAAAGACAACCAGACAGAAGCCCCATCAGTAACAAATCTGACCATCTGGGAAAAACTCTCATTGTATGGACTGTGATTACTATAACTATTAACTTTGTGGTTATTGGTTGTAAATAAAGGAATAATACTAGCCACATTTTAATTGTATGTGTAAATGTGTGCCTTATTTAAATAGTATATATGTGATATGGGGGAGGGAAAATGCAAGGAGCTATGATACTATTATACTAGGTGTTCAATTTTTTATGGTTGTATGTGTCATTGCTATTGTAGATTTGTATTTCTATCCAGGAGTTTTTGACATCTCTGAACTGTGAGCCTGTCATATTTTCAGAACAACTATCCCTGCTGAGGCAACTCATTCTTAGTTGCCTCCTTTTTATGTCTGGCACCCTGGATTTCATGTTCTGTACATTTTAATTGTTCACACATTAAGTATTCAATAAATTCATGAGAGAAGATCTATTGAACCATACCCTATGGTATTCAAACATATCAATTGATTTCCCCCTTTTAACCCTGCAGGGGACAATGACTAGTCATGAATAAGTCATTCAGACCTGTTCTGGAGTTGTGACATTTGTTCACGGAGAAATGAACTGTACTCTCTGAGTCGATGAGCTTGGACATGGAGAGACGATCCTCAGAGTAGCACTCCCTAGAGCATTTGAAAGAGACGCCCAGGCCTCCGGGTTTTGCAAGTGTGTGATGAGATTTATCCTCAAGGAGAAACGAAGCAGTTGGACCAGCCTTAGATGTGTCACTCCCTCTGGAACTGTCTATAGTTGTACTTTCTGGCAGTTATTCTTAGAATGGGTTACTGGAATCATGGTGCAAAAACAAAAAGCTACTGTTGTTAAATCTAAAAATTGTATTGTAAGCATTACATATGTTTTATAATACATACGCTTAAGGTTCCTGGAGTTGGTCTGACCCAAAGTTTACTGTTCACACTTGAATGCATATCTAGCATAATAAAACAAAAACCTACATAATGTTACAAACTCATTTTAGACAAAGTTCTGTGCTGTTAGCCAAATAGTTATTTAGGTATAACATGCGCATGTTCAAGTTTCCAAATGTGATTATGTATGGAAGCTGCCATTAAGCATTTGAATTTGTTTTTGAATGTGACCATGTCTCATAAGAGGGATGGGGCAGCTATGGTTTCACACCAGTTCTTGGTGAGTTAAAGTGTAGTTTCTAAGCTTGCATTGAGATTGTATGGCAAAGGGAATAGTTTCTCTACTAGCTTTGAGTATTTGAATTATCTAAACTTGCACAGAGTGTAAATACATTGTTGGGACGGGATATCATTGTTTCAGTTTTATGTATTTTTGTTGATTTGGGGCTACATATCTTGAGCTATTATGAATTTGGTCTAAAATAATACCATTGTATGTCTCTTATAATAGAAATAAATAAAAAGTTCAGTCCAGTCACTGTCTCAAATGTGTCACAAATGTGTAAAATGATGGTAACAATATCTACATGTCAAATATGTTACAAGTATGTCCATTATTGTATTTTGATATCAATAGGGAAAACTTTCATTTCATTTCAATTAACAAGCTTGTAAAAATGCCTCACCACATCATCCCACCAGGTTAAAGAAAACTGCATGAAATACCCTGTTTAAGGGTTTCAGTAGAATGAACGATTGAATGTGATGAGCCAATATATATTGAATGCGCTCTGTTGATTGTACTGTGAAGGACAAAAGTAATGTGTTCACTTGCGTATGTTTATCCACTAGGAATCTACAGTAATATCAAAGTTGACATCAGAAGAAAAAAATCTTCAACTGCTTGAGTAAACTGTATAAGGCACCTTGTATGAGTAAAATGTTAACTATTTTGGATATGCAACAAAAAGGCTGTTTTTAAATCAGAAGCAAGTCAGCTTTTTATTATGTGTCTGGCTTCTCAAATGAATTTTACAAAAACATCTGAACCTTAAAACCCCTTTTCACCTGCTCAGACACAACCTGTGGTATAATGAGTCTGGTCAATTCAACTTAGTAAGTTGACCAGATTCAAATTACTAATATAATATAGAGCTAAGAAAGAACACCACATGTGATTGACAGAAAAAAAAAATCCAATTACTGTGCATGGACCCACTTCTGCCTTAATCTCTGTCTGACCATTGACTCTACAAAACATGTATTTTTCTATCTTTAAATAGGTTTATATACTGTCAGCTATTCCATACTGACCCCCCCTCCCCACACACACACACACACACACACTCTCTAGTGGAATCATGGGAGACACGCCTTGAAATGACTTCCTATTCCCAACGTGTCAACCCTAGCGACAGCACAGTGACAGCCGGCATCAGAATTCATTATGTCTCTGCTGGGAAAAGTCTGAAAAGCCGGGGGAGAAGCAGGCGTCATTTTTCACCACAGAGACCCGTCTGTGAAATAATCACTGCCTGTAAGACATTTTTTTTCTGTATATAAAAGGCAGAATAAAGGGGAAACATTGATACCAGTTTCAGAACACGTGTAATGCTGCTTGTCCTCTTCCTGTGGTCATATTTTACCTTTCCATCACCCTTTCATGGTTTTCTTTGTGGCGCTCTCATTCATCACTGTCACTCACCTGAAACAAAGGTGGTGCCCCTGATGTAATGTTACTGTACAACACTTACCACATGGTAAGTATTTGACAGTCCGCAGAATACAGTGTAAGAAAGTGAAAGATACATTAAATTTGACTGGATCGTACTGTAATAATGTCTACGAACGTAGGTTATGTCACATTTGACATTGCATTGTAAAACGTTTGCTGAGGTAACAGTAGCTACTTTATTACACATACAGTTTTCTCCAAAATACACAACTAAGTCTCCTGCCTCAATCAGAGCGTAAAAGCTTTCTTCCTTCACTGACTCTGCATTTGAGCTTCAACAACAGTACGGGATGTGGGCACCAACTTTTTGAGGAAAGATTCATGCTGCGATTTTACGGATGAGCAGTGTTAAAATGATTGCCCCCAGGACTCAATTTAAAGGATCTAAAGAAACTCTTCATTAAGCCAGATATTAATTTAAGCTTATTTTATAACACCAAGTCTTTCATCTTATTTTGTGACAGGAACAACTTGCTGAAGATGACAATAAAGACATTTTTACTTATAATTCAGTCTCCTGTCGAGTGCATTAACATTGTGAAAAATAAAATGTACTAAATAATATTTAAGTTGTTCAATTTAGTTCTGAATTAATTGTATAGTAGCCTATGTGTTGAGGGGGCTGATGTTGAATTTACAAGACTGTTCTACAATACTACAATACACAACTTGTAAGTTGATCATTGCAAATGCTAAAACAACTCCATTGCTGACACAACAAAAAACTGCTGAAAACTCTTAGATTCCCTGCAATATTTGTTCTAAAAGTAGGCCCCATTCTGGCTGAACTCCCAGAAGGGGTTTGGAAGGCTAGGCCATAGACCACAGCACATTTTGATGCCTTTATAGGGTCCATAAACACTAGTAGAAACAGACAACCTCAAAACTGATACAAGATATCTATTGATTTCCTTAAAACATGCTAAAATCCCCTTTCATGGAGTTTCATGAAAGACAGAAATTGCAGTGGCAGTAGTGTAGTTTGGTTGAATGGCACAAACATCCATGACATTTTCTTATAACCAACCAAATGTAGCTGTCATGACATTAAATATAGTTTGACTGGAAGAACTGTAATAGATCAATTATTGCCTTGGGTCTCAGATTTTACTAAAACTAATGGTTCCTCTCTGGTATACCAGGCCAAATGTTGACCCATGCAGACAGGTTTAACTTTACTATCCAGCTGACATGGTCTACTGGACTTGATTTGATTTACTTCCCCATAAGAATAATCAAAAATGTTTAGGAACAGAGAAAATTAAAATCATGCCTACTCATCAATCTTTGAAGAGTCATTGAAAGAATCTACAGTGCTGAGTTAGCATGTTGGTATATGGTACTGTAGTTACACTACACACACAACCACGCTATCTTCACTCAAGCCCTGTTGCCTTTACACTGGAGGGTGTGGGGGTAGTTACACTGAACCCAGCCACAATAAGAGCTTAGGTCAGTGGGAAGCAATGTGGTATGGTTGGTATGTTAGGCACGCACGAAACGCATGGCTCGCGGCACCCCCCCAACACTACAGTAGAGAGGGCACATGGTGCAGTACCAGTTCAATCCAGTTCGTTCCTGTTCAGTAGAAGTCTCACCTCAGCACTTTTGACACTTTCACCCGGAGACAAGGAGACACCTGTGCCTGTCTGTTTCTAAAGGCTCCCTTTTGCCACCACCCTCGTCTGCCTCAGTACCCTGACCTCTATATCCCTTGCCATCCCCATTCCCTATCCATGCCAATGTTCCCTGCCTGTCCCAACCTGCTCAGCCCTGCACCTGTCCTGTCCAGGACATCCCGCCCCAATTACCCCTCCAGGCCCCTCCAGCCTGTCTGGACCTGTCAGACTGACTATTGTCATCCAACTGGAAGTCCCCAAGCACAACCAGTCCAAACCGACCTCCTTCAGTCCAAACTAACACCTATCGTACTGTATATCATGTACAAAAATGAACGATACCATTTTGCATACTGTATATGTTTTTCTTTAGACTGTTGATGATTTTCTGGTAAAAATACAAAATAAAATGTATAGCCAGATGCCAAATTTCAAGTTCTCATTTTGTTGGTCTGTAAAAATGTGTTCACTTCTTGTTTTTTTGACCTGACAGTGTTTTTATGTGCCAATGAATGACAATCCATGTTTTGCATGGATTGAGAGGAATTGATTACAGAATAACGGAGGTGACAGTTTGAGATTTTTCCAGCCATTTATTAGGCCTTAGTCAGGCAAATACTTAGCACCTCACCATGAACTGGAATTGTTAATATTTGTATTCAGTCTTCAGCTGTAACTAACTCCATGTAAATACAATATTCTATGGAATAACTGCCATGGAGAAGAGTTGATAAAATATGAGTTCCAGTAACCTTCAGTTAATTGCCTATATGGCTTGCATGGGTTGTAAACAAAGTAATGACAGTCTGCTTATCCTGGGGGAGAATCTTCTCATTTATATGCTTAATAGTAATCTTGCTGCTTTGAGATTTGAGACTGGAGGCACAAATAAGAATGTCAACATCATGATACAGCATTCAGCCGTGGTTCACCTGTTTGAAGTCTCTGAGATCCAACTGTGTGACCTGGATACCGAAGCAACAGCTTAGAGGAAAACTACACCAACAGGGACCCAAACTATGACTCAAGTTTTCTCTGCCTCAGTCTTTAGCAGGTGTTCATTATCATTACTGCATTGTTCAACCGACAGGCAATGTCTTACCTACCGTAACCTGTTATTCTTGTAATGTGTCCCACATTTTTCCTACTCTGGTGTACCTCCCTGTTTGAATATCTCACAGTAGACTTGAAGCAGAGTTTCAGATACTGTGACTTTAGAATTCACGGACAGCCATCCAGGCTGCCAGTGCTGTCAATATAGGCCACATCTTTGAAGATGGTTCAGAACGGAGACCCATTGTATTCAAGCATGATTTTAATTAGTTTTCATACACTTTGTATTTTGGCAGTACGGTTCAGCTGCACAACGGTTCCCTGCCCAAGAAAACCAACCTCAGACTTTATTCCATCATTTTTTCTGTTTCAGCCATTTGCTGAATGTCCTCCCCTCTCTCTTTCCCCTACGTTTTCTTTCCATTTACACTGTCACAATCCTAAATGAAGCAAAAATGCAAAATATTATGTAAAAAAAGACCATCAGACCATCTGTCTTCTTGCCCTTGAATACACTGTTTTTGCTGATGAGTGTGATTGGATTTGCGTGATGAGTGATAGCCGACTGAATCAACTGCCCCTCAGAATCTACTACCTAAACCACCTTCACCCATTGCATGTGTACTCAATTAGTTGCTTAACAGAGGTACACCCAGACTCTATTTCCACTCCTTCTTTCCCAACTGTCCCTGACACATCATTTTCTTTTTTTTGTCTGCCATCTTAACAATTTGTGTTAAATTGCATATTGCTCTAAATGGCACAGCCTTACAGCCTTAGAATCATTACTGTCACAGGGAGACTGAGTGGTTGACAGTTTTAAGAAATGCAGATTTTCTTTTTATGCCAGAATCTTTTTTACTTTTTGCCATTTTAAATAGGCCGGGCTATTTCCAGAGACCAGGGTTGCAGTGTCTAGAGATCGTTGTAGAAACCAAACTCCATAGATTTTGATCAAACTTTTACTTAAGATATGATTCTACGAATATTCTGCTCTAGAACGTTTCTGGTGAATTTGATAGGAAAATAACTGGTTTATTCATCCCACTATTAGACACTAATGAACAAAGAACAATATAGCATGGCTTTTATAGAACACAAAGAAGGCTAAAATGAGAATTTAAATAAAAGATTTCTAATAGAAATATAGCTAAAATATTTCATAAAGCGTATTACTGTGTGAGCCAGCCATGTTATAACCATTACCGTATTCCACTCCAACCTTCTCAGCATATACAATTCTAGGTTTTAAAACTGGGGGTGCAAAGGGTAGTGATTTTTATTTTGTTTGCTTACAAAAACATGCTCAAAATTAATAATAGATCTTAACATTTTAAATTAATTATGAGAGTACAACAAACCATGATAGAACATACAACTCTGACTAAATGTTCTAAAAACATGTAATCGGTTTTTTTTACATTAATTTGAAAATGTAAATGTTTTCATCCCAACAATAGGGGGTGCAAATGAACCCCCTGCACCCGCGGTAAAATCGCTGATGCTTCTCAGCATGTTGCTTCATTAATTCAAACATCCAACAACCCAAAACCTTCTTGTGGCAAGGGAAAGGTTAATAGGTTGAGGTAATAAACATATATGGTCTGTTTTGTTGGAAAATGCATTCAAATGTTTTAGGAGCTTAACAGATTTCTGAGTCCCTTTTCAAAGGAAAGACTGTCAGGCATGATATGACATCATCAAGACTTACTATGTTTGTGAGAGACTGGGAGGGAGGGAAAGAGAAAGCCAAAGAAGAGGGAGATGGGACTTTGAGAGCTTGAGCAGGACACAGAAGAGCAGTACAGTGCTACGTCCAACAAGAGCCAAGCCTTCATAACTTTCTCAGTCATTCCAGGAAATGTAACACTTACCGTTCACGTTACACTGTTGTAACACTGTTATGTTGTTATTACACTTTTTACACTGTTTTACAGATAAACAACTTTTTACTATAACACTAAAACGGGTCATTGTAATTATTACTTTTTACTTAAGTATATTTCAGAGCCCATACATCTTTACTTTAACTTGAGTGAAAGTGTAGTCAGCACTTCAACTTTTACCAGAGTATTTTTAAACATAAGTACCTGTATTTCTATTTGAGTGAAGGATGTGTGTACTTTTGCCATTTCTGATGGTATATAATTTCTTCAATCTTTGATGGCATTAACTTGTGAAATGTTTGCATCATGAGTATGTGATTCACAGCTCTGTATTGACACCTGGTGGCACAAAACCATAGTGCCCTCCTTGCTTGCCCTAATTTGACTCCACCACTATTTCATTTGGGGCTTCTGTACAATAATGTTTCTCACAACCCCACTTACTATCATTCCACTGAGAAAAAAAGAGAAGAAAACTATTGATTGTAGCATATTAGAACCAATTGAAATGTAAAATTGCTAATGTGCAGACATGAGTTTATAAATGCTTACCTCAAATTTGTTATTGCAATATTGTATGCTCAGGCATTATATTGTAATTATTATGTCATGTTTAATAATGTGCCACAACAAGCTTTAATGCAAGGTATTTAGCAATAACTGCAGGCATGCAACATGCTTACAAAAACATTTTAGAAACGATGTATCTACGTTCAAATGCACTGCACCGTTCTTCAAACTAAGGCATAAGGCATGATTAGAGTTTTTTATTCTAATCTGCATTTTATGGTTATTCCTGGTTTTCTTTCCATTAGTATGAAACCCCATCAAATAATACAAATATTGGCTTGACTGATGATTACAAACATCTCATACCTTTCGATCAGCGTGATCATTCAATGTTGTTGATATTATAATTGACCTTAGTAATCATGTAAGAGTAATTAAAGGGTGAATTGCTTAGTAATAATCACATTATACATACTTCATTACATTATACCACCCGTATCCACAAGGAAAGCCACTGTTAAGATTATGTAATATTGGATATACTAAAAAGTCTAAATGTACTTTTGTGTCGGTAGTGTCAAGCTACCATCAGAGGGCAGTATAAGTCTTTATGGTGGAATTATTTCCCCTTTTTTGTTGCTTTGTTGCAGACCACGCCTTGGATAATTAGATTTGTAATTTTGCTTTGCCGAAAAAGATAAGGCCAGTTTGGCTTTTCCCAATAAAAGCATTTTCCTTGCTGTGTTTAATAATAGATGATGTGTTTTGAATGGAGAAAATTGTATAGGTTCTAAGAAATATGACAATGTACTAAATGCTAGAAGGTTTTAGACTGTAAGTCAATGAACTTGAATCTACCTCTCTGCCATATTATTACGCCAAAAAGGTTTATTTCCACTGCAACCTGGACATTGCTTCGGACGATTTTATCCTGCTCACCTCAGTCACCCCTGTTCACACTGAAGGAGTCAAACTAATAATTATTGAACCCAGTCTGGATTTTAGTGGATGAAATTAAAGTGCAGAAACCCCCCACTGCTTCCTAAGAAATCTAGATGTGAAGCAAATGTTCCACCCAATGACACAGGACACAATTAAAAAACGAAATAACATGACATTAAATTAAAATCTGTGTCATGACTTAAAGATTACTAACACGTCTTAGACAGCTTGGCAGAGCTGTTTCCAATCCATGAGTATGGTGTTTGTCAAGACCTATATTAATATACAAGCAATAGCCCTATTTGCTAAAATGTGCAAACAAGGGAATCATTTCAAAGGTTAAATTGTTGTAAAAAACTGAATAAAGGTTGGAGACTTAAATTTAATAGGCTTCAAAGGTTAAACATAAGCGCATTGGCTCATAAAAGTAAGCCCTATATTCATTTCAAATTTGGGTAGCCATGTTTTTGAAGCCATGTCATGAAAGACCCATGAAAATGATAAATTGTGTCATTTAAGACATTAGTACAACGCATTAAAAACATTGTCGGTGTGAGTTTCGAGTTTTGATAAAATACTCATCCAAAATATAGTTCTAATTGAGTAAGGACTGAAAGTACATCTTCCTTGAGAGGATATGATAGTAGCCTATATGTCCCATGGTGGAAGTGTGTACATTGTTGTTGCTACACACCAATAAATAGTGCAAGACTTCAGTAGGCTATGGCAATAATAAGGAGGGGAGCAGCAAATTAATTTCCCCTCAGTGAAGAGGAACCACACCTTGACATCCACAAATAATACCTGACTGAGAGGATTACTATGGCAACAGGTTGCCATTGGCGACGAGATACCGCCACCACATCGTTTTCTTCAGTGTAGGGGTGTGTGAGATGGGCAACTAGACGACCAAAGGAGTTTGAGAGAACGTTGATATATGAAAATATAGGGGAAGCAAGCTACGTTTTGATAAACGTTATAGTTTGTTCAGAATTTATGATAGGCTGTAACGAAAAATACATTTGGGAATAGGGTTTTCACCGAGGAAAATTTCCCGCGCTCTTCTAAAAGGTTAGTGGCGTTTTCGAATGAAATTACATCTATGGTTTTCTTTTCTTTTTAAAGTCTATGGTTGTCAAAGTGGCGCTAATTTCTCAAATTTGTGTCAACACTTATTTGTTCTTTGTACTAGGCGTTGTGGGGGGTAGGTTATCGCCCTATACGCGACATTACAGTCCAAATGGATGCGATGTGTTGGATGCTTGATGCGCAACACGTGCCGGTTTCATTGCACAATTCTTGAGAAATGCGTGTTGATATGGCACGTTGCACTAATAGTGCCTGAACATCATAATTTTAACGTAGAATGTAGCCTACAACTGTATATTGGTCTCTAAAGCGATGCCATTTTATCAGGTCAAGGCTCGGCAACTTAATGTTTTCACATATAAAGTGGGACCTTAAACTTCTTTCCATCAACATAAAAAATGCTAACACAAAAATGCCAACGGTGTCATTCAATTCATTAATGCCATTTAATTTAGGCCAAGGGATTTTCAAGGCCTAATGACGGACTGAAGCAAATTATCACAGCTACCATTGTTCCAGGTGGTTAAAACATGACATTTTGATTCTTTCACAATTTTACAAAAGCAATCAAATAATTAATTGTTTGATCCAGTGTAACACCAATGTAGATTTTATATTTGTAGATAATTGAAACTTATTAAACGATGTAGGCCAAATAGCTTCAGACACTATGGGCTGCAGGCTTACACAGTGACGATGCAAATGTCCATTATATGACAGTCAGACAACAAATGACATCATATAATTATCAATATGCTGTCAATATAATGTTTTCATAATGGAGTTAGGGGGGGGGGGAAGCTATAGATAAGTGGTTAGCACTTGATGGCAGATCAAATGTGTGTTGTTTATGATATAATTCACTTCAGTAATTCACTTCAGAAATTCACTTCAGAATTTCATTTCTTATTCCATTTACCAACAAGCTTATTCAATCTGATATTGATTGACTAATATAATAATATATTGATATTGTGAATTCTTGCCCTGGTCCTTCTTCAGCTGAGTTTACTGCCACATCAGCTCTCAAATTCCACCATAACAGCAATAAGTCACTAGTGTAAAATTGAATTTCTGAGCACTAAGTGTGATGGATTACAGCACACTCAGTCCTCTTTCTGTCAAAGTGAGGCAGGGTTGAAGTCTCTTCTCCGGAGAGAGTCCCTGGCAGAGATTTGTAGAGAGCAAAGGCTGCTCTCGTCTGTCTTGTCCCCATGAGCCATCACAAAAAAAACTGTTCTGGTATCCTATAATTACAGGTGATGTTGTGATTTTCTGTGACAATGCTAAAGGCTTGCAAAACCATGATGGATTGGCCGTAACCCCAAAAGTGCCTCTTATCGTGATGCACAGACATTTACACAAGTATGTTTGAGGAGGAAAATACATGATATGCTCTAAACTACAATGCTTTCTCTTCATCTACAGTTCATTATGTTCCCTACCCGCTGCATGACTGTGGTCCTCAATCATTCCTTTTCAACAGCTTAAGTTATTGAATGCAATACCTTGCCTTCTGTTTGCTTTGTTTGGCATCCTACACAGGAACTTCCTACTTCAGGCTTCTACCATCATCCTACATCTCTGAGTGTCAAAAAGAGACTGGGAGCAGTGAGCAATAATGGATGTGCCCAGGATGGGCGAGGGATTCTTTAGCAGTACCTTGTCTGCCTCGGGCGGTGGCCATCACATGCCTTCTTACCAGACACTGGAACAGAAGGCCGCATTCGTGTTTGTTCTGCTTCTGTTTATATTCCTGGTACTGCTCATTGTGCGTTGCTTCCGGATCCTGCTGGACCCCTACCGCAGCATGCCCTCCTCCAACTGGACCGACCATACTGAGAAGGACACGTTTGATTACCGCATCGTCTGAAGTGCCCCTAAGGCCTGAAGAGTTGTTGTTGTTGGAGAAAACCAATTAATTGTTCCGCAGTTTACTGCATGTGAAACGTCTACTGTCCCATTGTGAACAAATGACTGCCAAATCACCAGGCCTACATCTCTGTGGTAAACACCTCCGTAAATTTAGTGTGTGTTATCGATGCACCACAGTTCACAGTCAAAGCTTCTCAATCTGTAATCTGTAAATCCTGTCCATAAAATGTAAGAAACAACTCCACATAAATTCATACAATGCTTACATAATATTTGCTGTATAAGGTACATCCACAACTTATGCATCACATCCATCAGTATGGACTACCTCGTTGCCATAGCCACCCTCAGATAATGTATATATATACAAAGAAGTAGACAATCAGTACTGGTTGGTAAAACTGTTTAGGCCTACAGAGTATTACAAAAGTGGGTGAACTTTCCCTTTAATTTCTCTCTGGACTCAACCGTAGATGTTCGATGTCAGCAATGGATGTGTTAAATGAATGTTGGTCCTTTCAGATGGCCCCAGACCTTTGGTGTTTAAGGAGTCATAAACCAAATGAGGTATATTGAAAGACACGTTTACTGTGCTGTTCCTTGTGCCTAATAATATGTTTTTAAGAAAGATAATCAAAAAGTGTCATAGTTTTGTCCATATTCTGTGTAAAACCCACTTGAGAGACTCATTTAAAATATAAAAAAAACTAAACAACAACATACAAACAAACAAAACATAAAGCATATAACTGCCTGCAGTTGGCATATACACAGTTGGTATGCCAGATCTGCACAAATGATAATGTAATCTCACGTCCATCCCTTTATGAACTCTGTATGTGGCTCTTTGTCTGGGAAAATCTTCAACTGTATGCCTTATAGTGTAGATTGTTTACAAATAGTTAGCTGTGAGATAAACCAGCCTTGTGCATACATTAAGATGGCTTGCACTTTGCTAAGAGTCATGAAACTGCCAAACAGTGCAAATCATGCTTGTTCCACTACCCTTGGACTCGACACTTGGTATGAGGTTCTTGTGATATGCTGTGGCCTTTTCCTATCCCAAATGATTTGTTCAATAGTGATACCTTGCTATCTGTGTTGATGTGAAGTATTAATGCATGTTTTTGATATGGTATACTCTCATAGCATGATGGCGGGCATTGTGTAGTGCATTGAATAAGTGTTTTACAGCTTTTGGTATGTTGCTTAAACATAGAAACACATGTTGCTTTTGTCAGTGTTAAAAACGTACATTGACCTTGTGATGTTTGCCTGAAGTAATCGTTTTTCACATTAAAAATGATCACAAATCCTTTCCACATTTGTGTTATTAACAGACAAAATCATTGTTTCCTTGAACCTTTTTTGAAGCTCCTGATATCAGCAGCATACAGTATTGGGGGAATGTTTTATCAGTTTGTGACAGAGGTGGCTTACAGCTGTCTGCTTGAATTTTGTGAATCCAGACACTTTGTCTGGCTTTCATAAGGCTAATACAGACATAAAGCATTCTGAACTAAACTGAGAGACAGAGAGAGGACGGCTCCATCTACAGTAGGGTTTAGAGGGAGAGAGAAAGACAAAGAGAGAGAGAGAGCTCCAGCTGCAGGCAAGGTCTGTTCTTTCAAGTGAGACGGATCCAATATCATGCAGTATAACAATCTACTCTGAAACTGTGGTGCCTTGACATATCTAGTATCTGAGACAGAAATTTGCATCAAATTATTGTACATATTGAAGCAGAAGATATAGATCTATTAATGGATGCCTTGTATGTTTATGAACTTTTTGGGTATATATGTTGCTTATTTTAAATGCTTCATAGCAGCCATCTGGATTGTAAAAGCCTTCCTGTCCTTGATGCAGGACAGATCATCCCATAATCATTTACATATACTTTACAGTGAATTTAGGTTTAATGATAATATCAAAGACTTGAACCACTTAGGGTCCATACTTCTAAACACGGTCAAAAGTTACTCATCTTCAGGGCTAATTAGTTTAGTTTAGGAACGCTAAGCTAAGTCGGATATTAAAGTCTGCTACAAACACACAACCACCCTAATTGTAGGCCTCAAATTAAAATCCCCCCCCCCAAAAAAAACATATTTCTGTATTCAGTTGTAAGCCAATTTAATGGTTTATGAACATATTTCTCAAGAGGAAGAACAGTGTTGGTATTACACAATTGATTTTGCAGAGCAAATACCTCCCTTGTGTTATAATATTGATGTGGTGTACTCGGTATTGCAAGATTCATTCAGTCCAATAATAGGCAAAAAACTTGGGAGGGTCAGATGGCTGAGCAGTTAGGGAGTCGGGCTATTAATCAGATGGTTGCCGGTTTGATTCCCATCCGTGCCTAAATGACGTGTCCTTGGGCAAGGCACTTCACCCTACTTGCCTCAGGGAGCACGTCCCTGTACTTAATGTAAGTCGCTCTGGATAAGAGCGTCTGTTGAATTACTAATTGTAAACTGTATTTGTCATGGCAAGTCAATTGAAGTATGACAATAGACAAAAAGTGTATGGATACAATATCAGTAGAGTAATTTACTGATTACATCTATTTGCTCAATAAAGGGTTAAATCTCATACAAACCAACTTCATTATTGTGACATTTTCCAAAATAAACAAGATCATAACTGTCCATATTTTATAAAAACCTACTACTACACAGACAAAGATCCCAATAGTGTTTTATTACAAAAAATACAAAACTGTTTATAAAGATGTTAAATGTAGTTACAAACCAAAATTAGAAACCTTTCTTAAGAGTGCAAAGTGTTATAAGTGTTTCTTTGACAGTAAGTTTTGAGATTTTTAAAACTGTACAATGATGCTGAATTTTGAGATCAGATCCAGTAAAAATTATAATATACAAATCACATTAATGGTGTTGCATGTTACAATACGATAACGGAAAAAGATTTAAGCAATACAAACTTTCTATGACTGAGAAACTAAAATTGCTAGATGTTTGCAGTGGTCAAAAACACATAGGTAGTATGTTGTGCCTGGTACACCTAACCATTCTACAAAATCATAGATAGTTGGGAAATTAAGGCTTAGTTGTAGTTAAGATCGCACCACAACCATGTGAATAGTATAGCACACACACCAACCTCAACCACACATGGTCACATACTCACAGTTGTCTTGTTAAGTATTACAACTTTTTCAACAACTCAAAAAGAAGAAAGGCAGAGAAAACAGCACTGAGGGTGCATATATTCAAATTAGCTGTCCACCATAAGGTAGCAAAGGTTGGCAAAGAGGAGACAGACCAATTACTGATGTAACAAATGCTAGTTCCATATAAACATTTTAGGTATGACTTTCTAGACATTACTAATCTGCTAAAGAAGTAAAAACATAGGTAAAGCTACATTGTACTGTATATATAACATACATCATACTTTTAAATTGTATTTACATGACAAGATTTCTTTCATGGATGTTAAAAATGTTAATCGCAGTGTAATCTATAAAAATGCTTTTGAAAAACCTTGCTTCAAGGTTCTATCACATCAAACTCTCAATATGTACAGCGTTAACTATTCAACAACTTTTCAAGCAGTCAGATACTGCTACTGAATATTGGGGACTAATAGACTAAGACTTGTTTATGCCTGGACAGCAGCACCCTCCAAGAATATCAGTAAGGGCTTTAACTAGTGCTAACCAATGGCTTGTATAAAAAGATTTAGCAATTTATTTACAAATACCACATGACATTTACGACAGGTTGTATTAATATAAAAACATGGACTATAAGATATTGTAACAACAAACAAGCAGAAAAACAACATGACTAAAACCTCCTACGTCTACCTCTCCCTCGACCTCTGCCTCGCTTTGGGGTGGTGACCTTGCTTTTGACCTTCTCCCTTTCCTCCGTTTCTTCAAGAGACACCTGTTCCCCCTCCCCTGCATCCAACTCCCCCACTTTTACCAGAATGGTGTCTTCGGGGAGAATGACAGCATCCTCCTCTCCTTCTACAATGTCCTCCCTTACTTCTTTCTCTCCCTCTATCTTATCCTCATCTCCTTCAACTCTGTCCTCCTCTCCACCTCCCACAACCTCTCCAATTCCCACCACTTCTCCAACTCCCATCACCAATCCACCAGTTTCTTCCACCTCAAGTTGTTCCTCCTGAACGACCTCCTCTTTAACTTGCGATCTAGAGACAGCAGTAGGCTTGTTGGCTTGCCCGCTGGCCATAGCCTGCTCCAGTCTGAGGCGGTACTGCTCAGCCTCCTGCTCCTTCTGCAGGAGCTGTTGACGGTACTCCTGGGCCTTCCTGTTAGCCTCTTGCAGCTGCTTTTGGAGTTGTTCACGACTATCTTTCCCCTTCTGGAAAAACACACAAAATCACATGGTGAAAAGGACGGAAGCCATTGAAGCCAAGATGGGATTAAGGTGCAAAGTGATCAGTAATACATGCAGTAAGCACATGGAATTATTGTCTAACCTTTGGGCTGTGATTGGCTGATGGTTCTGTCCTCCTCTTCCGTGAGGGAGTGGGTATCTGAAGTTCTTCCTCCACTACTTCCTCTGTAATATGACCAGCTGGAACTGCCACCACTACAGAGTAATTTCAGAGCAAGGCATTTTAGCATACAACAGATTTAAAAAAATAATGTAGAAATATATGTTTTTTTGGTTTTTATGCTCACTTTGCTGGCCCTGCATGGTAACAAAGAACTGCTTTCCAAGCCCAGCTGGTTGCAGGTTACCATGTTGATCTGTTACTATGGTGATGACCCTTTGACCCCCATCGCCCACCATATGCTGTATGGCTGAGTCCACGGAATCTGCCGCTATTGCATCCTCCGATTTGCCTGAGGGGAAAAGACCATATGTTTAGTAACAACCAAATCCTTTTTTCTTCAAATCTACAGTGAATGCTGGCATAATCCAAATACATTAGTATTATATTGTGACCACAGTCTATAACAGGCTCCCCAAGCCTTTAGACCTATGGATTTCCATGCCTATTTCAAACTTGATACCCATGACCAAAAAGCTAATTTTCACAAAAGTGATTTTACGATTAAATTATTCGTATTTTATTATTTCCTTTTCTTCTATTATTTTTTTTTTTTTTTTACAGGTTTTCCATGCCCCCTTCATGTAATTAATTTACATGTGTTTGAAAGTATCATTCTGAAGGGCGTGGTCTCTCAAACAGTACACCCACTAATTGAGATTCCAACCTTTATTTTAAGTGTATTATTAGTATTATTACCAGCACCATTGGACTTCCCCATGGGTCCAGAGGCCTCTGCCAGGGCTGCAAGGGTAGCCAGAACTGAGGTGGTTGAGCCAGGTTCTCCTGGGTGACAACAGATGGTGCACTGTTCACTTTCTTACTTCATCACCTTGCATTTCTGAGAGACTGTATGTATACAGTAGACTTATGCCACCTGCACACTACATGATTATTGCCCTATTCTGGCTGTCTTTGACGGATTTCAAGATTAGAATGATATTGCTTTAGAGAGTGTACTGAGAACACCGGGGAGACATGGTTTTACTATTACTATAGTAATATTACTATTACTATTTTATTTTCGTTTAGTTAAATATTCCATACAGACCATACATTCACTGTTTAACAAAAGTGTTAAGATTCACCTTTGATTTGATTTAATTTAAAATCACATTTAATCTGTTTCTTGGGTTTTTGATTCCTCTTCTTTTAGAACATATTTTAGTGTTGAAATGTGTGTTTATTGAAATACTCCTAATAGACCATACATTCACTGTATAAAACATAAATGAACCTGCTTGTGAAGTGTCATTTTAAATAAGCCTAATTTAGCCATAGCGGAGTAGTGGAATGTTGAACTTGTTTTGATGCAGGGTGACGTGCCTCTTACCTGGAGTGCTCTTAGTTGTGGTCACTAGGTCTGAGAGGTTTAGTACACCACTTGCAGGGATGATGTACTGAGGCTCTGGATTCATGTTAACCTGGTTCTGCATACCATCCTAAAAAGACACACACACGCAACAGACAAAGATCTAATACTGATACAATACCTCCTACATACAGTACTGTACCTCTGTTCCCAGCCTAGGGCCTCAATATGTTGCATAATGCATTTCTCTTTTCTAAATGAGGGTTTATTGCTGAAAGTATAGGATCATGTGTATTTCTGTAGCTGAGAATATTACTATCACTGAAACCATAGCAACACAGGCGGAAACGTGGAAGCAGGGGATCTGTTTGCCATTTGCAGGCACTACACAACAAGAAAACATCAGTCACATTTGGAGCAACAACACACAAACCCCCTCCCTTCACCTGTAGCAGTATCATAAGCTCTGTGTTGCTGGTGTCCATTGCAATGTCGAAGGGGGTCTTGTCAAACTTGCTGAGAGAGTGAACATCAGCGCCGTATTTGAGCAGCAGCTCGGCCACCTCCCTATGACCATGCTGGGCTGCCCAGTGAAGTGCTGTCATCTTAAGCATGTCCTTAGCGTTTATGTCCGCCCCACTCTGTTGAAGAGCATGTGAGAGAGATGCATAGGTGAAAACAGGAAGGACATTAAAATGTTTTTCCTCAATTTAGCCTTAGATAATTAGTGATTTAACAGATAAAAGTCACCCAAATGTAAACAGAGTAATAGAACATCATGCTGTGTTGTACTACAAGAGGATCTAGAAACGTTCCAGGATCTGGTTAAGCCACCTAACATTTCATATATACCTTTTCTGTTTCTCTGCAATTGTACAGCTGCAGTGAGACCATTATCCTTACCCTTACTAGCAGCTCCACTATACTTGAATGGCCCTCTGTCGCTGCCATGTGAAGTGGGGTTCTATCCACTTTGGTCCGGGCGTCCCTGCTGACACCTGCTCTGAGAAGCACCTCTGCAGTAGAATGGTGTCCATACTGAGCAGCTAAATGAAGAGGGGATGTCCCCAGCTGGAAAAATGGTTTGAGCTTTATTTGAGATTGTATCACCGAGTCGGAGAACAATACAGTACCAATCTCCTCATTCAATTTATTGACTACAGCTTACGACGTGCAATAATTTAAAAAAAAAAGCCCATCTATGTAATGTACAGTATGTAACAGGCCTTACCCAGTCCGTGGTGAACGGGGCCCCATTGGCCATGAGAGACCTGACATCATCGTCCTGCCCTGCCCGTGCTGCCTCCAACAGGCGCTTCCCCAGATCCACGAGCGACATCTGCTGGGAGGGTGGTCAAACTTTTTTTCACCAGGTGGCACGGAACATCAACAATTCGCATTTAGAAAAGGAATGACGTAAAACATTGTCCATCATCTAGGTTTAATATTTTAAAGTGTCTCTGATCCTCACCGTTTAGATATTCGTAGTTTAATTTTTACTTTATCAGTGCGAAGCCAGAGCAGTTGCATGTAGACTACACAGCACAGTTTGACATAGATAGGTGGGCACACATATCAAATTATTTACATGGAAATAAGGATTTTTATAAGTATAATGATGTCCCGATAATTGATGTTCCGGTGGAAGTTGAACCTATTCTACGGATGCCAAATCAGAGGCACCGATACAGTACTTGCCATTTCCACATCCGCTAGCTAAAAACTAAGGCACCACGAAAGAGGCACAGAAGACTAACAGGCTAGCTAGCATTAAGAAACATTAAAACCTTGTAATTATTTATTTACAAGTAAGTATTCTACTGGTTAGCAAGACAGAATACGGTTTATGACATACAATGCGTGTGCTGTAATGCAAGACTAGCTAGCTAAACAAACATACTGCAAACTCCCTAGGAATTATCTGACTGGCTAGTTTAGCTACTGCAGCTTAGTATGGCAGACTTGATTAAGCCCAGCCAAACATTCTACGAATTTTAACAAAGCTAATAATATCAAGCATAACTCACCTTAGGTACTCAGTGGCTCAAGATAAACTCTTATGTTTACAAACCAGAATGTGTGTTTGATACACTTTCGAAACTTTCAAGCTAAGCAAATATCATTGTTTTCATTATTTGTGGGTCAAATATGGCGGCTTGACACAACGGAACTGGAAATAGTGCAGACTGCGCAGTATATTCTTGGCGCACTTTTTCAAACATTTTGAAAATCGCCTTTTCCCAGGTGCTTTTCAGTCATTCTGTATAAGCAGTGAATTAGAAACTGGTATGATATGAGATCAAATCCAGTTTGTGCTGCGGTGATAGTTAACTAGTTTGAGTCTTGCCGACTAAACGGTTAAAGTGTCTGTAAAGCAGAACTGAAAATGAGTTTTTTAAGTTCATCACACCACATGATGCTGTTAACTACTCATCAATTAGAATGAAAAAATAAATAAACAGTATGTTAAAGTAGGCTTTGAAATCGTGATAAAATGGGGGGGGGGGGGGGGGGGGGGGGGGGGGGGGGGGTCGCCTGACTGAGCTGAAGCTCCGCCCCCTCGAATTTATTGAATTAACAACAGCAACAACTAAATCAATTACAGATATCAGAACAGACTTACCTGCAGCCTATGAGTGTTTTATGTGTAAATTACTTTGTCTTTGCATCGTACCAGCTGAGTAACTGAATGCAGGTTATATAAACCATCTGTGATCTGTCTAGAAAGGTGGCTGTAGATAGGTTGGGTTTTGGCCCGCCTAAACAAAACCTGAGCTGAAAACGGGTGAGAAACTCTTCAACGGTGTAACTCCACATTTCAGTGGGACAATTGGTTAAAACGACCTGAATATTTTTCACTTTTTCATCACGCATCCGACCTTTAAATGTATGCTCGTACATTTGAAATGGTTTCTAGTTGAATCAAGGTTGTTTGCCCTGGTATAACCACACATTTTGACAACCTTGCCAGGTCTAACAGATGGCAAAAGTTGCCTGCACACATCTTTCACTCAAGTAGAAGTGCAGATGCTAAATGTTAAAAAGACTGGTAAAAGTTGAAGTAGGTTACTGACTACACTTTTAGTCAAGTTCAAGTAAAGAAGTATGGGCTCTGACATGTACTAAGTATTCATTACTACCTGTTTTAGTAAAAGGTTGTCAGAAAAATTGTGAATTAGCCTAGACTATCGATACCAGAAAAATCTACTTAAATACGCTGGTAACTGGACCTCACTCACATCATATTATTGGATTCCTGGCGAATGCCCTGCTTGTTTATTTTTATTAATGACCGATAATTTAGAACATCTCACATAACCCCCTGTCACATCCTTTGTGTAAAACATTTTAAGATGTAAAGTAAAAAGTTGTCAAAAATAAAAATTAATTGTGAAGTTAACTACTGATACCAGAACAAAACAAATTAAGTACAGTAACGATCCATCTCTGGACATAAGTAGAAAGCTCATTGTTATTTCTAAGATCTTTGAGTCCATAATGGGCTTTCGTTATTTGTGCGAACGCTTGCGCATTAGAAAATCCTTACTGACGTCATATCCTTGCCGTCCATCTAGTTTCCTGGTGAGGTGTAAACGGGACATGTCACTGTTCTCATGATTTCTAAGAAAAACTAAATCAGCCACCGCAATTAAGGGTATAGTTGAAGGGAAGGCTTTGAAGACAAGAGTACTCTTCCCCGCTATGGAGGCGGTACCCCGAATGCCGATGATTTGGCTGGATCTGAAAGAGGCTGGGGAGTTTCAGTTCAGCCCGTCTGTAAGGCAGGTGAGCTTGGTGGTGGGGAGTGGAGCAACAGGACACTATGGGGGAGGGCTGGAATCGGAAGTCAACCATCAAGATTAGCTAACGAGATACACATTGGTTGACTAATTAGCCAAACGTAAACATTGAAAGGTTTGCTCAAATATATAGCGTATTTCAGTATCTAGCCAGCTTCTGCGTTGTCTCAAGCCATAGTAGTAGTCACTCTATGTAGCTAGTTTAGAGTCGCTACCAGTACTCGCTACCCCCGGCACCGCCTTTGTTTACATCAGGCCAGAGCGAGTCAAGTTATTAAGTAGCCGGCTAGCTGACAGTGTCAACACTTGAAATAGGACTATCTAGTGAGCAAGTGAATTAATAATTGGTCAGGCAACTAGTCAGTTGCTGCTAGCTACCCTTAACTGCCGTAAATAGCTAACTAAGTATCGAGCAGGCTCTAAGTATTCCTGATCCAGTTCGGAATCCCAAAGTAATCGGCCTTAAAAGTCATTGTGTCGATGGAAAAATAGAGCATTATATTACATGCAGTTAATTGCTTAAGCAGTGAATGTGTCACATAGCTCACGAGATAGCTAGCTACTAGTAGTGCTAACTGCGTTTTTCTCAATGTAGGCTAGCTAAATCACTGTAGTCATACAAGGGCATTACAGTATATAGACTCAGAATTTACGAGAAGTCCACTTCCTTCCACCTTTCCTTCTTTCCTCCTCACTGCCCCAGATAATATTATAATTGCCCTTAACTGGTCGTTCCCAAGCATTGCGAAATGTAATTACTAATGGGGAGACAGTATTTGCTGATACAATAAAATGTGTGAAAGCTTATTTAAGATTAATATGAAGATATCCAGAGTTGTACAGTTTTGTTTGTGGTTTATGACCGCCTGTATCGCTTCGATTGTACTTTTTCAATAGCTTTGCAGTGTAGATCAGGTGTTAAGATCATTTGACTGCAGATCAAGAGTTCTCAGGTTAAAATCCCCATACGTAATTTTTGATAAAATGAATCCTAAAAGCTACATTAATACATTATTAATTGGAATGGATACGAGCTAAATGAATACATTATTAATACTGTGCATTTCGAACTCTTTATGTAAGTGTTTGGCTCTGAATATAATATGTTGTTTACCATATGTTGTTTATCTTCATACTTTGGTCCTATGAGTATGAAGATTAGATTACTAGATACCAGTAGGCTAATCAGGGCAGAATATGTTGTAGCAAGGCATGACAGGATAAAAAGTAATTAAGAAGTGAAGATGAGGCCCTCCACTATGTGAGTTGAGCATGTAGCCTTAAAAACATGTTTTTCTAAATGCTCAAAACAGTGTACACCCTGCGGTACTGTCTAATAATAATATGGAAATACCTTTTTTTCCACCATTTATTTGACAGAAATTATAACCTAAAACCTATTTTGTCTCACATTTATTTCAGTTCATCCTTAAGAACTACGGGGAGAATCCGGACAACTACAATGAACAGCTGAAAAAGCTGGAAACACTAAGACAGGTATTGATTTTTCAGGTTTTGTGATCTACCACTGTTAACAAAACGTTGCGTAGTCATTCTGACTAGTGGAGTTACAGCTTGGTATTTTCAAAAGACACAAATGATCACTATAAATAAAAAATGTTCATCTTATTTGCCAGAGCGCGGTGAATGTGACACGGGACTTTGAGGGATGCAGCACATTGAGGAAGTACTTTGGTCAACTGCACTACCTCCAGAGCCGAGTGCCCTTGGGCCCTGGGCAGGAGGCAGCTGTACCAATCTCATGGTAAGATATGAATACACAAATGTGTTCACTATTTTGATTGTAGGCTTGAAGGTTGTAAAGGGTATAAAACTATTTAAGCGGTGTGCATTTTCTGTACACAAATAGTAACAATATTGGATTGTGTATATTACAACTAATGACCGTCTTACAAAATTGTATCAGGACAGAGATTTTCTCTGGAAAGACAGTTACCCACGATGACATCAGCTATGAGCAAGCCTGCATCCTCTACAACCTTGGTGAGAGTCTGGACAAGCTGTAATGTAGAACGTAACTGTCTGCTTTTGGCCCTAGATCCAACTGTGTCTTTAAACATTGTCAAATACACCTCAAAAAAGGTGGAGCACTCAAGTGTCCTGAAGTATATTTGTTGGACACATTTTAGGTTAATCGAAGTTATGAAGAGATTAACCTACATTTGAGTGTAAAAACTCTTAAGTGGACTGACAGTCAATTTCCTTTCCTCGACTTTAATGTTGCTACTTGATATTTTCACTTGATTTAGATTTGAACTGTATGTAAAAGTGATAACCCAACATCCTTACATTGATTTATTTCTAGGTTCTCTCCACTCCATGTTGGGAGCCATGGATAACCGGGTGTCAGAGGAGGTGAGCAAGGAAACGTGTGTTCAAGGTTTTGGTTTTGACTTCATTCAGCATGTGAAGCATATTTCTTATTCAGACAACCAAGTGTATTTCTCTCATGTCTTCTCTGCGTGTTTCTCTCTTTCTCTCTCTCTACAAGGGTATGAAAGTTTCATGTACACACTTCCAATGTTCGGCAGGGGCCTTCTCCTACCTGAGGGATCATTTCAGCCACAACTTTAGTGTGGACATGAGTCACCAAATCCTTAATCTCAACATCAACCTCATGCTGGTAAATGTCTTATCATGGATGCACCAGTGCTCTTTCTCTCTGCTACAAAAAGTCTGAAATCAACTGTACATTCTCTGATTTTGTAGGGTCAGGCCCAAGAATGTCTTCTAGAAAAGTCCATGCTGGACAATAGAAAGAGTTTCCTTGTTGCCCGAATCAGCGCTCAGGTAAGACCATTTCTTGAAATCCATAAAGCCTTTGTTGTAGGTTTAGTATTTCTATCAATTCACACGGCTTGTTTGCCTTGTTCAATAAGACATTGATAGTATTTATTAAATTACAGCAATGCCTAATCTAGAGCTGGTTTCAAGTCCTTCTATTATTGCTGTGGTGCAGGTGGTGGACTATTATAAGGAGGCATGCCGGGCCCTGGAGAACTCAGACACTGCTTCTATGCTGGGAAAGATTCAGAAGGACTGGAAAAAACTGGTCCAGATGAAAATCTACTACTTTGCTGCTATCGCCCATGTGAGAACGCTAAGATCATATTGGAATGGTTGGCTCTTTAAGAAGATTTTATTCTTTATTTTTTTTAATTTTTCCTTTCCTTCTTTACCTTCTTTTTCCTGTTTCTACAGCTACACATGGGAAAACAGGCAGAGGAGCAACAGAAATATGGAGAACGGGTATGTCAATAATGTCCTCTCTTTCAATCCTTCCTGTGTTATCAAGACTAACCTTTGTTTTATTTATTTTACAGTTGGCCTACCTGCAAAGCTCAATGGACAAACTCAGTGAAGCCATAAAGTTGGCGAAGGTATGGCGCTCTTGTTGTTGGAATTCAGATTCGCCATTTCTTTATGAATCACTCTTACACATTTGTGTTTTTTCATGCTTATGTGGACAAATACATTTATCATTGTCATTTGCTTGTCCCCTTTCTCTGCTCCTTTCTTGCCGTTTTGAGCAGGGTCAGCCAGACAGTGTGCAGGAGGCATTGAGATTCACGATGGATGTGATTGGGGGAAAGTAAGTCGCTTCATCTCCTACTGTATCCAATCAGAATGATGGGTGATGAAGGTTTTCCAACAAATCCACTGAATGTGTGTTCTCCTTTCTAATGTAGGTTTAACTCTGCCAAGAAAGACAATGACTTTATTTACCACGAGACTGTCCCATCTTTAGAGACACTGGCTTCAGTTAAAGGTAAAGTTGTACTCAGACGTGTTGCTCACTATGGCTCAATCAATACACCTTCACAACACCAAAATATCATCAAAGTTGCAGTTTTTTGTGTATATCTTTGCTTATCAAAATACATAAAAGGTACATTAATATATTGTGCAGATTAATTATTTCTCCTTAGTACATAGTACATTTACATTTAGCAGACTCCAGATCGATTTACTGTAAGTAAAGGGACATTCTCCCCGAGACAAGTAGGGTGAAGTGCCTTGCCCAAGGACTCATTTGGCGCGGTTGGGAATCAAACCAACAACCTTCTGATTAATAGCCCGACCCACTAACTGCTCAGCCATCTGACCCACTGCTTCTCAATATTCCCCTCTAGGTGCCCCACTGGTGAAGGCACTGCCCGTCAACCCCACTGATCCCAGTGTCACTGGCCCTGACCTGTTTGCCAAACTGGTGCCCATGGCAGCCCACGAGGCCTCTTCCCTCTATAGGTGGGTGAAAAAACTGCTGTGTAGTATTCTGCTAAAAAGGACTGTTTCTACCCTGCACCCTCCATTTTGTGTCCTCTTTTCACAGTGAAGAGAAGGCTAAGCTGCTTCGGGACATCATGGCCAAGGTAGACGGCAAAAACGAGACACTAGAGTAAGTACTGATGGAATTTTATGACTGTGGTAATATAGCAGAAGATAAAGGATCAGAAGTGTATAATGCTAACAGCATTTTGATGGTTGTCAAGAAACGTTCAAGGAGCTGGAACTGGACAGAGTGAATGGCAGTATCATATAGATAACCTGACCTGGCTTCCTCTGTGTTTCCAAGGCAGTTCATGGACTCTTTGGGTCTTGAGCCAGAATCCGTGGACAACCTGGACATGTATAGTCACATCCCTCCTGTTCTCATGGAGAAGTGTGCGGCTCTCAGTGTCCGACCTGACACCGTCAAAAGCCTTATCGGGTCCATGCAGGGTCAGTGACTGTATTCTCATTACACACACTTGTGTTACCATATTCAATAAATTAGCTTCCTTGCAGAAGTTATGCTTTTTGCAGCCCTTATGCAAAAAGACAAATTGCACATGTAAATGTGGGTGTAATGTAAAAGTCAATGTTAGTTATTGTGATTGATGCTTTTTTTTTGTTTTTTATTATTCATATTTTTTATTATTCTTTCCTTCCCTTCTAGTCCTGTCAGGGGTGTTCACTGATGTAGAGGTGTCCTTGAGAGAGATCAGAGACGTGTTGGAGGAGGATGAGGCTGGGGTCCGCGCTCTACACGAGGCCGGGGGGCCCACTGCCACACTGGACCCCCCGACCCAGGCACAGGCCCTGGCGGAGATCCGCAGGGACCTGGAGAAGTACATGGAAGCCCACGAGAAGGCCAGCTTCACCAACACAGAGCTGCACAGGGCCATGAATCTGCACATCAGTAACCTGAGGCTGCTAGGAGGGCCCTTGGAAGCTCTAAGTGATTCCCTGCCCAGACCACAACTCAATGAAGGTATGTACATTTTTAGACAGTTATTGTGCTGCAAATGTGTGTTTTTATATTGAGCGGGTGTGCTGCTACAGGTGTATTTATGCATGATTGGCTGTGTTTTTTCAGAGGAGGTAGCAGGACTGCAGTGTATGAAGAGAATCCTGAGTAAAGTACAGGAAATGAGAGACCAGAGGGGCTCACTGGAGAAGCAGCTGAGGGATCTCATTCAACAAGATGACATCACTTCTGCTTTGGTCACCACCGAGCGGGCAGACATGAAGGTAAGGACCAATTACTACCAACAGTGACCGAGGTCTAACATGCAACCCCATTCCCATAGCAACTACTAAAAATACTCTTATGCAGTGCAGAGAATTGACAAACCCCCAAAATCTTAACACGGAGCAGCATTTAATTTTTCATTTAATATTTCCCTTTCAGAGGCTGTTTGAGGACCAGCTAAAGAAGTATGAGCAGGTAAAAGTCTACATCGACCAGAATCTTGCGGCCCAGGAAAACATCCTCAAGGCTCTGACGGAGGCGAACGTTCAATATGCCACAGTCCGCAAGGGCCTCAGCGAGACAGAGCACAAGTGGAACACCATGGTCCAGATGCTGGTGGCCTCTTACGAGGCATACGAGGACCTTATGAAGAAGTCGCAGGAGGGCAAGGAGTTTTACGAAGACCTGGAAGCCAAATCGTCACGTCTGCTGGAGAAAGCCAAGAACCTGTGCCAGGGCAGGGAGGAGGAGAGAAAGGCTATTCTGGACAGGTGAGGATGTGAGGGAGTGGAATAAGGGAGGGAAGAAATGTGTCATGGAGAAGAAGGACTGTGAATCGAAAGGGTTAGAATTGATGGCGTTTTTGAGATGTATGATTAAGGGTGACATGAGGGCAGACAAGCATTTCCACAGTTCTAATATCATTTCCACCCCCCCTCCATCCAGGGAGACCCAGAAGAAGCCTCCGCCACGGCCCACGGCAGCCAAGCCAGCCCTGCAGTCCAAGGGCTCGGACGTGGACTCGGCCTGCTCCAGCCTGGAGGACCCTGAGTTGGCCCAACTCAACGCTGCTATTCTCAGCCTGGGAGGGGATCTGCCCGAAGAGCTTCGCCACCTGCCCCCCGACCACCCCTCCATGCCCACCTCCTCCTCTTCTCGCCTCCCGGGCCCTGAGTCTTACTTGCTGCCTGGTGCTTCCCTCGGCACCGGCTCCTCTCTGCCCTGGCCTGGTGCCCCTCGGTTCCCTGCCAACCTACCTCCACCAGAACTCCTGGCCAGAATATCCCAGTTTTCAGGTCCCATGCCTGCCCAGGGTTTGCCTCGGGGACCACACCCTCAGATACCACCCCAGGTGCCAGCATCTGGATATGGACCTCCCCCACAGCAAGCCCCCCAGCATAGGGGTGTCATGCCTGGTCCAGTGCCAGTCCGCCTTTCCACCACAACTGTAGATAGCATCCAGGCTCCAATCGCCAGCTACACTCCTACCCCACGCCATCCTGTACCTCCTGTCTCTGCAGGTTATACAGTGCCCCCACAGATGGGTACTTATCCACAGTACATGCCCCAGCCAGGGGGGCCCATGCCAGTGCAAGGACAAATGCAGCACCACCACCAACAACAACAACAGCAGTACCCACAGACCCCTCCAGGGCAGCAGCCTCCGGGATACCAGGCAGCCTCTCGGGGAATGCCTGGCCCTCGCCCCCCTCACCAAGCCCAGCTAGGGTATCCCCAGTACATGCCTGCTCAGCCTAGACCGGCCATGCCCCCTCAGTATCAGCAGCCATTTCCTGGCCAGCCTCAACATGGCTACCAGCCCCAACAGCAGTTGCCACAAGGCTACATCCCTCAACAGGGCTATCTACCACAACAGCACCCCCACATGATCCCTGGCTCCATGATAAGACCCCCTCAGGTTCAAATGCCCCCTCACACTGTCCACCCTCAAATTCCCCCCACCTCCCAGTCAATGCCCCCTGTCTCCCAACCCTACATGCACCCCGGCAACCAACAGATGCCCCCTCAGCACCCTCACCAGCAGATGCTTCCGCCCCAGCAGCAGATGCACCCTAATGCCCATCAGATGGTGCCATCTCAGCTTCATCAGCAGATGCCCCAATGCCAACCCCAAATGCCGCCCAACAATCAGCAGATGCCCCAAATTTCACAGAAATACCTGCCTCCCACCAACCAACCCATGCCCCCCAACCTCCATCAGCCTATGCCCTCAGTCTCACAACCCAACATGGTCCCTGGCCCTCAGGCTCACCTGCACAGGGGCCCCCTCGCCCCACAATCTCAGATGTCCCCGAATGTTCTTCCACCCCAGCAGCTCCCCCAAACTGGTCAACCCATGCCACAGATTCCCCAGCAGCAGCAGCCCATAAGGATGCCCGCCCAGGCCCAGCCTCAGCCCCCTCACATAGGGTCTCTGTGCTACCCAGGGGGCCCTATGATGCCTCAACAGCCCCTGGCATCTTTGCCCATGACCCATTCACAGCCACCCCCAGCCTCCCCCATGTACCCTGCTGCCTCCGGGGCCCCACAGCAACCCACCTCTATGGGCCCTCCCGGGGCTCCACCACAGGGGGTTCCACCACAACATATGCTCCCAACCCCGTCGGGAGCCCCTCCAGCAATGATCCAGCCCCCCAATACTGCTATCCCCCCCTCTCCCTCACCTTCCCCCTCTCCCTCCCCAGGCCCACCCTCACTTGGCCTGACCCCACAACAGCATCCTTCCCCAGCTGCTGCACCCGGAGTATCAGGTGTGGCCCCACCTCTCCCCTCCCCTTCCTCTTCCCCTTCTCCTTCCCTCTTTCAGCGCCAGAATTCCAGTACAGATGACCTTCTGTCCTCCAGCCCAGAAAGCCAGCCTGGAGGTCCCAAGGCCCCCACCAATGTCTTGCTACCAACGAAAGCAGACCCCAAGGACGGCGAGCGCAGAAAAAAGAGCTCACAAGGGGTCCTTCTGATACAGGGCGACCCTTACCAGGCCCCAGAACGTGTGGCCCACCTCTGCAACAAGCTGGAGCAATTTCGGGTGTCAGTGGAGTGTCTGGAGCAGCCTACAGAAGCCGAGGGTGGTCTGTCGGAGCTGGACGCTCGATGGAAGGAGCTTCAGGAACAGCAGGAGAAGGATGCGCGACAGCTGTCCATTGCCATCGCCCGCTGCTACACAATGAAGAACCGCCACCAGGATGTCATGCCTTACGACGCGAACCGTGTGGTTCTGCGCTCAGGCAAAGACGACTATATCAACGCCAGCTACGTGGAGGACCTTTCAGCCTACTGTCCACGTCTCATTGCCACGCAGGCTCCGCTCTCAGGCACGGCAGCAGACTTTTGGCTGATGGTATATGAGCAGAAGGTGTCTCTGGTGGTCATGTTGGTGTCGGAGCAGGAGTTGGACAAGGTATGTGTAGAAAGAGGCTAAAACTTGTGTTTTCCAAGGTATTTATTTAAGCACAAATTGACAAAGTAAGCATTACGTGAACGATCAGGGATTTCTCCTTTTTCGGTCCTAGGGAAAGGTTTTGCGCTACTTCCCCACGGAGCGCGGCCAGAAGCTTTCTCAGGGACCGATTACCCTCACCCTGACCACACAGAAGACTACGCCCACCCATGTGGAGCGTATGATTGGACTTCAATATCGGGACCAGAGCCTCAAACGTACCGTCATCCACCTGCAATTCACCTCATGGCCTGAGCTGTGAGTCCAAACTCCACTAGGGAATTGTTTGATTACAACTGTAAAACTGTGGTGTGCAAATTAATATCAATAAATAACAAACATAATGGAGAGCACTGTTCTAACCTCTCTCTCTCATTGAACAGGGGTCTTCCTGACAGCAAAAGCAACCTGATCCGCTTCATCCAGGAGGTCCATGGACACTACTTGCACCAGAGACCCTTACACACTCCCATCGTGGTACACTGCAGGTAATTCAGACTACTTAAAGGTTTTACATGTTGCTACAGTGAGTGTGTTACATTCACAGATGGCAAAAGATTAGAGTATCCTGAGAATGTGTCAAATGATAACGTTTCTGTTTGGAAAGTTTGTGGTCTATGTTTGTGTCCTAAACTGAGTCTTCCCTGCTGTCCTTCAGCTCGGGTGTGGGGCGCACCGGGGCTTTCTGTCTGCTGTACCCTGCGCTGCAGGAGCTGGAGGCAGGCAACGGCATCCCTGACCTGCCTCTGCTGGTCAAGAAGATGAGGCAGCAGCGAAAAAACATGCTGCAGGAGAAGGTGTGACATTCCCTCAAACCACCCACTGGCCTTGAGGTTTATGCAATACTAGTTTTGATTCAAGAGTATTGGCCAGATGTTAGCTAGTTAAATTGTATTGGACTACATTCACCATATATATGACAGTGATCTTTAGCCCTTGACCAATAATAATGTTTTAATTATTTGCTAGTCGGTTTCTATGCATCTCATTGGTTTCCAATTTTTTGCTAGCTGCACCTGAAATTCTGTTATGAGGCAGTGCTGAAGCATGCTGAGCAGGTCCTTCAGCGCCACGGTTACGCTGCTGCCCCCTGCAGCAAAACCTCCAACACTACAGCCACCAAGGTAAAACCCCTTACTTGTTTGTTAAAAATAATGTAGGCTAGCAACAAACTCGAAGCAGGCAGTAGGTTGCAGTAGATTTGCTGATGAAAGAGCTACACTGTCGTTTAGCTGTTTCTGTCATTTGTTTTAGACTTTGGATTAGGTTTAAGTGTCAGTTTTGGGGTTTAATGTTTTTACTCATCTACTTTGTGCATGCTTGGGTCTGGTAGGGATTCTACCAGTTCTGTTTGGAGCAGGCACAACTTTAACAATCTCTAAGTTTTTATTCCTATGCTAGTGTTTGCCACTTGTTCTAAATGCTGTCCTGTTTCTCCCACCTGGCGGTTTGGTCCTCCAGCCTTATTCGCGGCAGGAGTCTCAATTAGACTTGGTTCTGGGTGGAGACATGCCCATCAGCTCCATTCAAGCCACCATCGCCAAACTCAGCATCCGGCCTCCCAGTGCAACGGACCCAGCTATGGAGGCCTCCCTCAGTGGTTTGGAAGACCAGCCCTTAGTCATTCCATCGCAGCTTTCCCTAGACGGAGACCTCCAACTGACAGCCATCCCCCCGCAGGAGGACCCCTTACCCCTTGGGGAACCCCAAGTACCCTCCTCCCTCAGTCCTTCGCTCTCTTCTCCATCCTCCTCCCCTGCACAGGTCCACTCCCCACCACCCAATGGAGTGGATGGTCCCGACCTTTCTTCTTCTCCCGTAGCTAATCATCACGAGTCACCAGAGGCTAGACCCGCCCCTGAGCCTTCCCCTCCTGTCTCAGCCCCGGCACCTTCATCTCTGGAGCTGCTGGCCGCCCTGACACCTGAGGCTTTCTCCATGGAAGGAGGTGGCATGGGGAAGCATCGTGTCACCAAGCAGAGCTTCCTCCAGCCGGCTGAGGGACAAGGCCTGAGGGGGGCCCGCGACGAGGGGGGAGAGGACCCCCTGGGAAACCTAGATCCCTTATGGAGCCTCAACAAGAGTTGAGACATAGGAGGCACTACATGTATCTTGCTTTATATCACACTTTATAGCCTGTATTTAAGCCAACCTTAAGCTTGTAGTACTAATTCTATCAGATTTTCCTTGTATAAGTGGCTAAGTGGAAGCAATGAAGTGGAAACTTGGACCTGGCTAGTGCATTTAACCAGAGGACTGTAGTACTAGTAGGGGCTAGGGGTTGGTTTGGAACCAGGCTATCGCTTTAGGGACTTGCACTCCATGGGTTCTACCTTCCCACTTGCCTCATCCCCTCAATAGTGGCCTGTGCATCTGGGACCAAAACACTGTGCACCTTTCTATCGTCTCTTTCTCTCCCTCCTGTGTTTTCTTTCTTTTCTCCGTCTGTTGTTGACTTCCAGCCCCATATTGGGCCACTTGGTACCACAATCCCAGCATGCACTCCTGTCCTAGCTGCACAGTGTCTTCGCCTTTAACACCTAGTTATTTGTCAGCAGTAGCAGTGCTAGGCGATGGGATTGGTTTGGGCTCTCTAAGGGGACTGGGATTTACGATTGCACTATGATAATGGAGACACAGAGGCCAAAGGGTGTGAGTAGGGATTTGGGAGGGACTTGCAGATTTATCAGAGGACCCTTAATCTGCAGTATGGCTCGTTGTTATGGTTACATACATATAGAGCATAATCAGCACATCTTAATGAGTCAGTGATCTTTGTCTTTTAACATTGTAAATATACTGCATCTTAAATAAAATTAGAGTAACATTAACTTTGTGTCATTGTTGTTTACATACTGTTTTAATGTAGTCACAATTAAACACAATCAACTTGTATGAAAATATGTGAAGGTGAAGTCCCACATCTCACATGACCAAAATGTCACTTTTAAATTCAAAGTATAAAGAATTAAAAATTTGGATTTGAACTCAGGCTGTTGCGGTACTGCCCCAGCATGTCTGAAAGACCATGCACACAACCCAGTGAGCTAACGGGAGCCCTGCTTTCTTCTGGTTTTCTGACACCTCGACTGCAGGTTGTTACAACTAGTTCAATGTCAAATGTAAATGTTGAGTGGAGATTATAATCCCTGATAGCTCAGTGGTTAAGGATGTGGGCTACTGTGTGACGGGTCTTGTGTTCAAATCTGGCAGAAGGATCTTACAGCTCAATTTTTGCTCTTCGAAAAAAAAAAAAAAACGTATAAATAAAACTGATAAAAGGTCTATTATTTTCAGACTATTGGTTGAGCCTTTCCTGGTGGGACAGTTGGGTACCTGGAAAGACAGTTGAGAGAGGGGATCTGGACAGTTGGGGAGTGCGCTGCAGTTACAGGGATCTGTGCCCACGGATGTGTTTGGCACTACACTCTGTGCTGGTTTTGAACCCAGGTCATTGTGGTGGAGACCCTTGTTCTCAACCCACTACACCACGGGGTCCCCCCTTCTATATACTTGGAAATAACATATATATATATAACTTAACTGATATCAGTTAAATCAGTATCATGTTTGGCAGTAGACTCGATGCTACACATGCTTACCCACAGAGGTTTCCTGCAAAGTTACTTTCTACAAGACGGCGTAATTGCCCTTATGACACTACTTCATGCCAAAGGACAACAGGTTTTGTTTCTGCTTATGCCAAGTTATAAAACAGAATACTCTGCCTTCTAATCATACTTACAAAACAAGTGAAAGTTGTCCGAAGGATTTCTAAGAACTCGTTCACAAAATACAGTGACGATAAGTAGACTTTTCTTGAATAGACTTATTTATTTCTGCAACACGGTTAAATATTAAACAGAAATGTACAGCTTACCGTCTATTAGGGGTGGGAGTCTTTTGGTACCTCAAGATTCGATTAGATTCTTGGGGTCACGATTCGATAAAAAATCAATTCACAAAAATCAATTTTTTATCAAATTGTGAATCGATGTGATCGCTTGAAGACTGATTCGCAATTTATATTTTTCCCCCACCCCTAGTACTTAGTACTGAATTAAATGAAATTAGGTTACTAATGTGATTGCTTTATCTGTAAATGCTTTTTCAATGAATGAACTCATTGAAATAAATATATTTTTTCAGAATTCCTTTGATTTGAATATTTTTTTGTAATGCGTCGTGTAGGTCTTAAATTTCAATCTTTATGGTCTTAAAATGTCTTAAATTTGACTAACTGAAACCCGCAGGAACCCTGGTATGTGTGCTCTAGTCAAAAGTAACACGACCAGGAGACCAGACTTAAAGGTATCAAAACCTCTTTATTTGGAAATTAGTACAAAGTTGTATTCTTGTTAAAAATAGTAAAATAGAACAGAACATTAGTTCCATCTCCACTACAGCCTGTATGTATACATTAAGTAGCCAACTGAGTAAGGGAAGAGTTTTATGGGAAGAGGAGAAGAGCAGGCCCATGGTTTCACAGGGAATCCAAACTTCTATTTGTTCCAGTCCTACTTCCCATCCTGTATTTGGTAGAACAAGTGACAGGAGTGCTGACATGGGCTCTGTCACAATTATCTGTAAACCCCACATATACCTCACAATAACCGTCACGCCACAGTTTGAGGCTTGAAATGATATTCGAGGCTGGATCTGTGAACTGAAAGAAACTACAAATTCTAGATGGTGGGAACATTCATATTTTTGTGAACCCAAAGAGATAAGGAAAGGCAGCATCTAATGACAAAAAAGTTTTGTTTGAACAGTTAATCTACAAAACGTTATATAGCGTCTCCCCAAACCGTTATTCAAGCAATTCCCCCGCCCCTCAATATAAATGAAATGTACATTATCCAAAATTTGATAACAAAAAAACTAATAAAAAGTTAACGTACACATCTCCTCTAAAGCCATATCCCCTAGTATTTATTTACATCCATAAAGCAAAGCTAATAAATTAGAATGGTTATACTCAGGTTCAGGGATGCACAACTCACAAGAGGTGTCACTTGATTTCCCTTTATCCTTCATTCAGATTTCAATTCATGCCATTGTTAAACCAGTGTTAACAAAGAGGGTTTAAATGCCCACATATTAGAATTCTCATAATACCTATACATGATTTATTCTACAGTAACAGTAAATGCATGACTTGATTTAAATGATGAATGAAAACCAACAGACACAGCTGACCTTGAAGAACAGTGCATCCCTGAAATCACGTCTGATGTGTGCGTTTGAAGCCGTTAAAAGGTCAGTATCTACGTGTCTGAATGTCTGTGTGCATGTGTCGATGTTTTGAAAGTGCATGTTTGATCATGTGCATTCGAGAGGGTTAACAGTTAGTGCACAAGTTAGTGTTCCGAAAGGATCTGCTCATCAAGCGTCATGGGTCAACATTCAACCAGCTAGTGCAGTAGGTTTGTGTGGGTGTGTGAAGGTTGAGCGACCAGGACCATGTTGTTCATGTCAAGCCTAATACATGTTGCAGGCTGTCCCCTGCGATGCACACTACATTCTCAGAGCTTTTGTGCAGAAGTGAGAGATTCAAGGGACATGGGAGGATCTCAAACAGACCTATGAGGGTTGCCTATTAGGTGCCTTCTTCCTTCAAGTACCTGACCACATCCTTATAAACAACACTTAGAAAAAAGTTAGGATTAAAAACAATAAAAACTTGAAGGACTGATCAAGAAAAGGCAAAGAAAGAAATGATTGCAGTTGAAATGGACTTGATGTTGGATTGTCATTCGATATGTGTATCAGGGTACACACTAAGTTGAAGAAAGTAGTATATTTTTGGGATGAATGTAAACCATTAAATAACAAATACTCCTCTATCAATGTGCAAAATGTGTTTGCAGATATAAAATCTATTTTGGGTACATTTGATAGGAGGATTGGTAAACTTAATGCGCGCCAACGGATACAAAATGCTATTCAAAAGTTTGGAAGAAATGTATGAACATGGTCTTAAAGAGGCCTGATGTATTTAGGCCTCCGCTCTATCGGATCAGATGGACTATCATAGCTTCAGTAATGGCATAATAACAGCTCAAAAACTGGTATTAAGGTTTAGAGCCTCTACCCTGCTCAAGTCAAAAATAAATCATGGTTTTCAATAATATTTCTAGCAAAACCAATTATATTAATCACCATTACCATCTCACATTTATGACATCTTTTCCACATTATAATATCTTGTAAAAGTCAAGTTAAACAATTATCAAACACTTTGTTAATTTCAAAATGCATCACTAATAAATAATAGATTTAAACATACAAACAACCCCCTTGTAGGTTCATTTAGTTACAGTAATCATATCCAATTTTCCCTCTATTATAAACAAATGACCGCACAGACCCTTTCACACCATTTCTGATTTTTGTTCCGTTTCAGCAGTGTTTAGCCTTAAAATAATCAACACAGTTCCTTCAACTCAGTCTCTCCCACTCAAACACATTCACTTGAACACACACACACACACACACAAGTAACTGCTGAGCCCAGGCCATTGGCCCAAGATAGCTCTTAAAGTTTCCGTGGTCACTACACTGATTTTCTAGCTAGGCAGCAAGGAGGAATATAAAAACGTTTGTAAATATTCCTTTCCAGGTGGGTGGGTTTTAAAGAAGACACATCCACAAGCAGCATAGAGGGCAGTGCCTGAATATTGTGTACAAAAAAGCACTAACTGTCAGAGCATTGGGTGAGGAGCTCTTGAGATTAGTAAACCCCAGACATTTTAAAGCTCAAGTACAACCACCCAAAATTATGCTAAAGTTCAGGGTCAAACAGACCTCCAACTTCATAGCTGATTCACTCTTGTTCCAGGACTCCTATTCTGTCCATAGGTTCATCCACATTCAGGATCGAGCTTTAGTGAAAAAGTATACCATGGCTACAGCAACTGCCCTGCATGCAAGTGGAACAAGCCAGATGGGTCTGCTTTTATTCATAAAAAAAAAATGCATCTCAGAGCTTACTGAAAGGGCAACGATGAAAACAGTAAGTGTCATCTCGTACACTCATAGCTCAGAATGTTTGTTGTTCCTCCAGGCCACAAGGTGGCCACCACCTACAACGTCTACCTCTTTGCCCCCTCCTCAGTCCAACTTCTCCAGCACAGAGGGAACGTAGACCAGGCTGAGCTCGCTGCCAAAGTCGCAGACGATCGCAGCATTGTTCAGCACCAGGAGCTGACGGACGCCCTGACCATCGCTGCTCTGGCCCAAGTAGACGGTCTGAAGCAGGTCCCCGAAGTTGAGGTCCCAGAAGGAGACGCAGCCCTGGCCCCCTGTCACCAGAAGAGACTCTGAGATCACCCCCAGGCTGGATCCACAGCCCACCTCCTGGGATAGAGAGAAACAGATAGATGAGATGCAGGTTTATTCAGAGAATATACCGCAAGGGCGAGAATTATCGAAATAACAATAATATGATGGATTTGAGAATATGTAACAAGGGTGAGAGAGAAATTGACTGCTTTAGAGAAGTAGGAAGGCCCAATTTCTCTTATTAAGGAGGGGTCAGGCACCTGCTGTATGGAGTAGAGTTTGATCCCGGTGCTGCGGTCCCAGATACATATCAGATCGTCCAGACCACTGCTAATCACGCATAATGTGGTGCACACCAGCGATGTCACGTCACCGCGGTGTCCATACACGTGACTCACTCGGCTGCCTGTTAGGACGTCCCATAGACAGATGGCCCCATCTTGCCCTCCACTGGCCAGAACCATGGTCTGCAGGACAAAAACAAAAAAAACTAAAATTGTCTAACAGGAGAAAGACTTTGCAAAAAATACATATTACTGACATATTAGGGTTATAGCATGGTGGAGGGGCTATGGTGTTGTACAGACCTGGTCAACGTAGATGGCTGTGATTCCCCCAGAATGACCTTGGAGGGTAAAGAGACAACACGAGTCCTCCAGACGGTACACCTGAGACCCAAGCATTGAACAAAAACTTTATTTTGTGCATTTCATTTTTGAAGCAAGTGCAATTCAGGTTTTCCAATAAGCTAGGCTTACAATGTTCGTGTGACTTTGTCTCTGTGTGCCTTGTACATCCAAAACAGAGTGTGTGTGTGTGTGCGTGTGTGTGTGTGGGGGGGGGGGGGGGGGGGGGAGTCAGTGCATCCTCACCCTGACGGTGTGGTCCTGGCTGCCAGTAACGACCCTTCCCGCCGATGCTCTAAGCACGGTGATGGGCTTCTGGTGGGCACACTGTACAGAGCGGGTCAGCTGACAGCTGATCAAGTCCTCGCTGCTGTAGCAGGGCGAGGAGGGCATGCTGCCACGAACGGGCGGCCCTGGGACACAGTCAGATGTCATATTCACCTCATGTCATATTACCTTACAAGTTATTTATGACAGATATCATGCTCAGGATCTGAAGGAATACTTAGTAACTGGCAGTTACACGTCACCCCACAATGAAAGTTTCATTGCATGGTTACTTTCTGACTTTTGTTCACTCTCACCTCTGTACTGCAGCAGGCCCAGAGGTTTATTGATGTCAACAGTGAAGAAGTCTAGGGAACCGTTTAATCGAGCTGCCACAATCCTAGAATGAAAGAAAAACTTATTGTATGATAAATGTTTTACAAAATATAGATGATACGTTTTATAAGACATGCATTTGATGTGCTGAGAATCTTAAGCGAATTCACCGATTAAAAGCCAATCCATTAAGGAGTTTCTGGGAAGAAGAAAAAATTCTACATTCCTGCTATGTATGTGTTTGCATTACCTGTTGTTGAGAAAGGCAAGTGCTGTGATTCCCGATACTCCATCTTCATTGCTGCAGCGTAAAGATCCCTCCACTGCATCCCACAGCTAAAGAACACACATACATATTGACACACCCACAGATGTTTATTAAGTTGCTGCTAATAGTCCAGACTGCTCATAGTCCAACTGAAAATGACACCTGTGACGTCTTTCTCACCTCCAGTTTGCCGCTGCTCCTTCCAGCAGCTATAAGGTTCCCCCTGAGTTCCATGGCCCAGACAGAACTGTCCCAGTCTGGGGTCCAGGTCTGTCCCCCCGAAGGGCTTCTGTCCTGGGCCTGAGGAGCCGGGATGTCCCCTAGGCTCAGTCTCCTCTTGAGCTGAGTTCCCGAAGGGGGAGAAGAGGAAATGGGGGGATAGGTGGATGTTGAGGGTGGCTCGTGCTCAAGGTAGGCCTTCTCGACTAGACCCCCGAAATCAAAGCCTTCCCTGGGTGGGGTGGCAAGGTGGGAGGGGGGCTGCAAGGCAAAGTTTGTGTCGATGAGCGGGGTGAGGTCGGGTTGGTCATTAAAAAGGACGGGGTGGGAAGGGGCAGTTCGTCTGCGTAGGGGGTAGCCCTCCTCTCCTGAAATGTCTGAAAGGCCGTCCAGGGCCTCTGACCCCAAGCTCTCGTGGTCAGCCATACCCACAGCTTCCCAAACATCACGTTGCTCCCAGCAGCCACTGCTGCTGCTTCGCCGTAACCTAGGAGAGGAAGGGTATTCATAAATCCCAGATTCTCATAAAACAGTAAGATACTAGTCATAAGTAGTTTCATCAGACATACACAACTTAAACCAGTGACTTGGAACTTAGTGCTGAAATACCTGACAGACAATGCAACATGTTTACTTGACTGGAGTGACACACCACACCAGTTCAGTAAATCATTTAAACTTTATTATTTAAATGTAATTAGACATTTTCAGAGTTAAATTTTACTCAATTGTAGCTGGGAAGACAACTGATGGGAATTATGTGTTCAATGCACAGTCAAGTTCATGTTGATGTCATGAAAAAAAAATCTCAAAAATTAAAGCCACCTCGGCTATCGTATGAATACCTGGCTTTATATGCAAGCACGCTTATGCGATTGTGAGTGAATTTGTTACTGTGTGTTTCTCACCCAATTTTAGGAATAACAGTGAGGCAGTCACCGGTCTGGGCATCCCACACGCGGATCTGTCCGGCCAGGCAACAACTGGCCAACAGCATCCCATCACTGGCTAGACACTCAATATCCTAGAGAGAGTTTGTATGTTAGACTTGCTGTAAAAGGGCACCATTTATATATTTTTTTAAAAGGTTCTCACAATACAATATGCATTTTAAATGTGTATGTGACAAAGCTTTTCAATAGTTTTCATGAACTTTTCAGAGCGTATCATTTTTCAGTTGTTTGTGTGACTGTTTCAGTTGTAAAACCATTCCACTTGTATGTTTTGAGTGAGTTTACTATTTTCAGAATAGTATGTGAATGAGTTCGGTTTTATGTGTGTATGTGAGAGGAAAATTCTGAAGAACGGTCCCTAACGGTCCCTGATGCATCTGCCATGCCTCACCATGCTATGTCCACGCAGTAGAAGAGGAGAGATCTCGCTGACAGGTGGCGAGTAGCCGTAGTCATCACAGGGCAGGTCTCCACGGCGACGGCGTCCATGAGGGACACCGTTCTGCCCGTAGTTACGGGGACAGAGGACCCGGTACAGACAGAAGAGCAGCAGTACCAGCAGGACACCTGCAGCCAAGCCCAGAGCTGCCACCCTGAGGAGGAGACGGGAGATGGAAGGGAAAGGACTAGATTACAGGTTTGGTGTTTATCATCAAAGGTTTGAGACTGAAAACCAGCATCAAACGTTCATGACCTTGATACAGAAGTTCACTTGACTGATTTCAGAACTTTTTTGTTGTTGCCCTGATTGATTCCCTTCCCTGTTGGAAGGGAAAACAACAACTAGAGTGATCTATACCCACCGCAAAGCTCAGTAGTCAAGATTCTGTTTTGCTACCTCAGGCTCTTTCCAAATATGTATTCTATATTGTCCCTGAGTCATTAAAACCAGGACCACAGCTGAATGATACTCATTTCAATGGAAATGTTTGTAGTATCAGCTTAAAAGAGTGACTACTAAAAAGATACCAGGCACTAGGTGCAATCGATAAGTACAGACATCATGCAGTTATGTGAAGGAGTATCACCCAAGTATGAAATACGATTTATTTTGGTTTTATGAGCTAAATATGTCTCTCTTATGGTAGCAGTGACCAGCGGACAGCCTCCTACAGGACACCTGTGGCACAGAATGTGTCACTGAATTGACAACTAAGTCTGACACACTAGTGAGACCAGCCCGACGTGAAATACCAGTCTTTAAATGGCCACCAGGCTCAGAAGCCTTTCATCCATCTCCCTATAGCGCATGTTCATTCACTGACTTTATTACACCAGAGGAGACATGTTGTTGTAGACACGCTAGTTAAAAAATGATTGATAGCACACAGCAAATGAGTCTGTGCAAATGCCAAACAATGTTACTGTGAGCTCCAGAACATTGTTTTTACCACACCTTTTCCCTCCTACTCTGCCTTTATGTCCTATGGCTGAGCATTGAAAACATGGAGCTGAGCCAATATGCACATTCTCTCTTAGCTGGAGCTTTAAAGTCTGAAACAAACTCCTTATTATGTCTATGTACTGTAACAGATCCCATTAAGACCTGAATATGAGACCTGGTAGTAAGGGGGTCAGATGTCTGAGCAGTTACGGAGTCGGGCTATTAATCAGAAGGTTGTTGGTTCGATTCCCGGCTGTGCCAAATGACGGTGTGTCCTTGGGCAAGGCACTTCACCCTACTTGCCTCGGGGGGAATGTCTCTGTACTTATTGTAAGTCGCTCTGGATAAGAGAGTCTGCTAAATGACAAAATGTAAATGTAGGGCTACTGGCTGATTGGCATGAGGAACTGTGCGACCTGAAAAACCTCTGCAAATCTAAATACAGATTTAATTCAGCATTGTTTACGATAATATATTTGAGATGATTTGGTTGTTGTTACAATGGTTGTTTTCAGCGGAATTATACAACTATGTCGTTGAGATTCAATTTGTTGCACCGTTTTGTAAAATACAGACCGTTTCTCAGCTTTAACAATTGTAACACTGTTAGACCTGCTTCAAGTCCTTGATAATGTGCTACACTTCCTACATGCACCATTTGAACTTCAATTTGGATAAAAGCCTCAGCTAAATAAATAATGTATTGTTGGGTCTTCTATGTAAATTTGTCTCAGAACAGTTATTTACAAAAACAACCATTACTTTTGTGACCCAATTTATGCTTTATACCTTACAGATAAGTTTTACTACCAGAGTTCCAAGATAAATGTTTATGTTGGCAATGTCAACAGAAACTAGCATGCTGCTGTTAAACCTTTGCTCTCGCCTGACATCTGATTCTGAAGGGAAACACCAGTGGTGAGACACACTGCTCAAACTACACAGGATGAACAGTTTCACACTATGTGACATCATCAAGCTACTGACATCTTACGAGCGCTACGACAACCAATCATAACCTGTGAGCAGGTTCAGAGAGCAGGTCCTCCCTTTATGAGTAATGAGAAAAGAAGGTAAAACCCTCCCCTCTTTTCTGAGATAAGAATCAACCCAGTGACAGGCTGCACTTGCTCAACCCTGACGAGAACAAAGGGAGTTTCCTTGGTGTATTGACACATTGAGGTCCAGAAGGGGAATGAGAGGGATTAGTGTGAGACACATTTCATGCTCCTTGGTACTCCACAATGTGTGACTGGGTATGTACCTGACACTTCAATTAATCACAACCAGAATCAAAGTGGCCTTGGAGGAAAATAGTTTGTTTATGGTAGCTTTAACCTTTAGACATGACAAGGAAAATAGAATAAGATAGACGCTTATTCTGTTCTATTATACCTAAAGAGCATTAGCATTAGTGGGTAGGTGCCTGTTTGTACATTTTTGAGGGCCATTGAGATGTCAAGGACGCTGTACATGTGGTTCATTGGGGCTGGTGTGGAAGGAAACAATTGTGTGTGCACACGCACTGCAGTACTGACTTGTAGAGCGTGAGGTCGGTCTGTAGGTCCGAGGCCTTGGGGATGGGGGGTGAAGGGTGACGCGTGTCCTGGGGGTGACGTGTCTCGATGGCCTCCTGGGGGCTAAGGTGCAGGGTGACGGGGATGACGGGCAGGATGCTAATATACCTAGGACAGGAGGGGCAGGCAAATAAATCATGACTACACAATAACACATTTGGAGCACAACCATAACGTGCATGTCTCACTCAAAAGGCTCAGTCAACATTCATGCACACCTACCTCTTAGCCAGTGTAATGTTGTAGTAGCTGAAGAGCGAGGGCCAGTGTCTGAAGGAAAGCCTCCTCCAGCCCTCCTCGTCTTCCATCCCCCAGCTGATCTGGGGAACAAGCGGTGCATGTGGGTGGGCGTCTTCCCTGGCCGACCCATGGTGTCCCTGCGATTGGTTCTCGGGAAGGGGGGTGGGCTCAGGGGCGGGGAGGACGCTGAGGGTGCTGGTGGGGTCTGCCCCTGGGAAGACTGGAGCGACACCCAGGTGAGAGGGCAGCCCCCCTCCAGCTTCCCCCAGGGGACTTTGTTCTGACACTTGGGCAGTCAGGTAGGTGCGGAGGCCCGCAGGGTCTGTGTAAACCAGGATACCAATCCAGATCACTGTGCCAGCCTAAGGACGACACAAACATTTCAGTATTCGTACAAGTGCAAAATGAGACTTTGAATTTGATATGTAACGCGGTTTGAGTTCTGATGCCCCCTTAAGTAACCCTTTCCTACAATTTTTTTTTTTAGTTTTACAAATGTTGTTACAGCAAGATTGACTGAGAAGTCAACTAGGCACTGGTCAGACACCAATCCCTCTTACCATAATGATGCGTTGTGCCAGCCGAGTGCGGGCCAGAAAGTAGACCACACGGAGCCTCTTGGGGAGCCTTAGGTTCCTGAAGGTGGGAGCCTGCAAAGTGATGGTGTGGGGGGAGGGGCGTGGGGGTGGCGGTACCTCGCGGGGACGCAGGGGGCCTGGCTTTGGAGCCGGCATCCCCGCCTCGGCCGGCAGCCGGCGGTTCAGGTCGGCAAGCTGTGGGTGCGCATGAGAGGAAAAGTGTGCATGAGAAAAAGTGTATTTGTGTGAGGGGGTTTATTAGTGTGATAGGGAACAAGTGTTGTGTCTTACCTCCATGCGGCGGATGTCTATGGACAGCACTGTTGTAAAGAAGAACATCTGAAGGAAGAAGTCGGAGACGAGTCCCACCACAGCAAAGAGACAGAACTCCTACAAAGACAAAACACATCAGTGTACCAGTCAACCGGTTGTTTTGATGTTGTCACTATATTCTACAATGTAGCCTACAGAAGTAAAACATAGAACAAACTTGAATGAGTAGGTGTGTCCAAACTTTTTGTATGTGTTGGTTACCTGAATGGCCGGCACCAACGTGAAATACCCGATGAGAATGATGCAAAGCTCGGTGGCCATGTTCTTCATGATAGACCAGCTCTCATTACTAAGGCCTGAGGAGGAGAGAGTGTTGTTAAAACTAACCCACAGCAGACATTGGACAAGACTACACACTTATCTTAAACGCTACCTCAAAGACTTAAAATGTGATTGGAACATGCAAAATAATTTCATACGAACGTGTTTTGTGCACTGTCATTGCCTCAGATATGTTTTCTCCGCATGTTGATTACTGAAACAAGCACACGCACACAGTAGCTTACCCTGGGCAATGCGCAGTTTCACCTCAAGGTCAACCGGGGTGGACACCACCGACTTGGTAAGGACGAGAACATTCTCAAGACCAATCACCACCACCAGGTAGGGAAATATCTCTCTGACATAGGGCAGCATCAAGATAAACATCATAAAAATCAACCGTACTAGGACCATAACCACAGTTTATGAATCGAAATTGATGACATTGTATGGATATAACGGGGCGTACAATAAAGTGAAGACCGTATTCAAACCAAAATGTCAGAAGTGATGACAGTTCTCTGATTAAGGAGCATTAGGGAACACAAGGTTGGTGGGTCTTATGCCTTCAATATTTCATAAAGCACAATACGTCAACATGGCACCAAATCAAAACTGTGGCACTTGAATGAATCTCTGTATTTATGGAACACTGGGGAATGTTTGTGGGTGGGTCTTGCTCAGTGGTGGTTAGATAGTGAGGTTAATTCCACTCAAGGAGATTCCCTTATTTTCAGTGCTCCACTTTTACTTTTTTTTTAAACAGGTTGAATGGATGTGTTTTTGATATGCAAGTGTTTTCTCACCCTCCGTTAAGAGTTGGTGTTAGGCCGAACAAAGTGCAGAGCCCCACAGACATGAGCAGAGAGCTCAGGACCGTTACCACAGCAGCCAGCGCTAAGCCCCATTTGGACTTCACCATGTCAATTTTACCTGTGGAGAAATGTTTTGTTTTTTAATATTATGTACCACACTTTTGTTTATTTTACTTCTCCATGTATTGGTCTATATTGGAGTCAAATAAATGGCTACACAATACAATAGTTGTTTGGCACAGTTTCCAAAACTCCAAGTGTCAATCAATAGTTCTGAGCTAAAAATATTTTTTTTCCTGGCACACGTTGGTCAGTCTTATCGAAGGGCATTCTTGTGATGGAGTTTAGTGTTCCTGTTTGCAAGGATTATCCCAGACTGGAACAGCCTTGGCTGGGGCTCAGACAGACCCTGAATATACAAATGTGTGTGAACGTGCACACACACACACACACACAAACAGGACTAGTTTAGCGGAAGGTACCTGGTGTATCAAGGACAGGGACACAGACGGAGACTGAATAAAAAGGAGGATGGTAATAAATGGAAAAGGACCCGCTGACCCAAGCACACTTACGTGTAGAGAAGTAGATATAGGCAAACAGAATGATGTAAGTGGTGACCAAAGGGATGAGCTCAGCGATGCCGATCTCTTCTTTGAAGTGGACATGCACCATGTGGTCCTCCCTTAGGCTGCAGTTCACAGAGGGGTGCAGCTGTTTCAGACGTGCCCGCAGGCTCCCCAGGAACCTGCACATACAGACACATTACTTGAGGATATATATAACCAGCATTTAGTGCAGCAGTATAAAAGAAGAAAAGTTTTATTCTGATAGATACTGTTTAGAAAAAGTCTACATTCAAAGCTACTTTGGTTTGACCAAATGTACAGAAAAATGTTTATGGGGAGGCAAGGGACTAGGGTTGATATATTTCAGGGCCGCGCAACGTTCAAACAGATGTGTTAACAAACCTGGCGTCATAGTTGCCTAGCGCTATCGTGATGGTGTAGGTGACCACCCTCTTCCTGCTGTATAGGGTGACGCCTGTGTGTTTCCCTGGGACGCCAAAGAGAAGGTCTGAAACACACACAAACACACATACATAATCAGCATCACAAGATATCTGCACTAGTCTGTGCATGCAGTTACAGCAAAGTCAGGAAATAAAGATTAATCAATTGCACCTAAACAGTTAGGTGACTATGAAGGGAGGACAACACACACAAAAAATATTTAGATTTTGCATTTTGAAAAGGCAGAAGGGAATGAAGGTAAATTGGATAAAAACCAGTGAAAGGCATCATCGTATTTGACCTTTTTAACAGGTCTTTAGGAGCAAGGGAGAACTTGTCTCTGACCACTAAACCTTTACCTCTGACCACAAAGTCATAATTTGTTTAGATCCTGTTGGAGAAATTTGGGTCACACTCTGGACAATACCCTATCATTCCCTCCCTCCCTTTCTACCTCTCAGTGTAGCAGAGGTATGCAGGCCTTTGGGCTCATGCTGGTGGACGGTTTTCAGGAGGTCAGGGTCCGAGTCGAAAAGATCCCGCTGGTTTTGCCAGTAGTTTCCAGGGGAGATCAGCAGACAGGCATGCTCCGGCAGAAGGGCCTGCATGCGCCGAAGCCCTGGCAACAGGTCTGTAACTTGCAGGCAGAATGCCTCTAAGCTTCGGATCCCAGAACTGCAGCGAGAGAGAGAAATTCCTAAATACATAGGAACTTACACAGCTTATTATATATATATATATTTTTTTTTTACTAACACCGCTTATTTTTTTACTAATTCGCCATCTCTCCAAAATGTATACATTATAGACATGGTTAAACGGTGACGCCCAATTAAGACTGACTGTACCTGTCAGAGTATACATGGTTGCGGATCTCCTCCAGCAGGCTGAAGACCCTGCCGAGCGGTGAGCGAAACACGTCCACCGGTACCAAGCTGCTGTCCCAGGGAGACACTGCCGCCTTCACCAACACCTGCTGGATGTACGCCACAGGAGGACCCTGGTACTGCAACCATACACCGCACAGGATGGTCGGAAGGATAAGGGATGACAGTTGAATGAAAAATAGAAAGACAGGGACAGAATGACAAAGAATATTACCATGCAGCTTTTTTTGACAGAGAAATTGCTTTTCTCAAGACAAGAGTCTTTGCTCAGATTTGCCATCTGTACAGAATAATCATTAGGAGTACTGCAATCTAAGAGGATCCTACTGCCGTTGGCTGTGCATCTTACCCAGTCAGGTCGTTCACCAAGGTCCCCCTGGGGCTCATGGGAAGGGACATTGTAATCTCTGACCCCAGTAGTGAACTCTACTGGGCCCGTACCTGGCAGAGGCAGCCTCAACAGAGGGTAACTGGTAAACAAAAAGACAAGGGAAAAGATGGACATTAAGAATATTATTTTTTTAAACCCATTAGCTTAGATGTTTAGATGTTTACTATTTTTTCCACTTTTGCCTTCCCACAAGTCACTCGGATGCATGCCAACATTTGCATTGATTAATTTAGCATAAAAAAAATCAAAACGTAAAGAAGGAGCCCCATATGCAGACAACAATCTAATCTACTTAGTCAGTCATGAGAGGCGGTGCTTGATTCAGGGGAAATTTTGTGAGTTGACAAACAAATGCTTTTGTGTCTATTCTTATGGATATACAGCATGTACTAGAAATATAACTTGAGACAAGCTCTCCCTTCGAATTGGGCGAGCCACTATAAATCTTTCTCTCTGGGGTATTAAGTCTGTTCCCAGTCATAGTTGATAACCGAATTACTACATTCTTTCCCTGAATAGAGTTTAAAATGTTATTCTGTGAGACGTAGTACCCCAGGAACAGCTAAATCACAGGACAGATGTTCTGTTCTCCGAAGTAGAAGGGGTTAATGAAAGCATCTCACCACTTCTCAGTGTTCATCTATAAAGACGTCTAAAACATTTGTGACTGTACTTCATGAAACATGACACGTCAGACAATGATTCCTTTCTAGCATTGAAGATTTATTGGGAACATGAAAATCCATTTACAAAACAAGACCCATTAATTTATGTAAAATGTCTGTGTGATCTTGGAAACTCCTTGTTGAAGAATGCCGACTGACCTGGAGTATGATTAGGCTGTTCACAAATCCTTACAAGGTCACTGGAAAATTGATTTCCAGGTAAGCGCTTAACACACAAGGGTGGTCCTACATTTTTGTTCTGTGCTGAATTTCCACACAGTCAATAAAGTTCTGCCCAGATCCATGGGACACAAGGCCTTGCCTTCTCTGTCTATTTCCATTTGATTTCCCTCCCTCTGTCGTTCTCTTTCTCTAAGGTCACTGTACCTCCACAAAGGACCCTTTTGTCCCCGCGAGAGTACACTCCTTTCAGGCAGACAGAGCCAGGCCCAAAAAACCCCAGTCTTACTCTCCAGAGGCCACTTTCTCACAGCCCTCTCCTGTGTCTCGCTTTAACCTCCCCTTCCGGCTCTACTACACACAATGCACTCATATCCACCTTCAACCAGTCAAACTACTTTTCAGAATCTGCACTACAGCACAGGCGCATATGCTTAAAGCACTCTTTAACAATTATTTACAGAGGGAGCTTGCATTGACTTTATTAGCCAAGTTCCATATCAATCATGTCTCAGTTATTGATTTGTTGATCTGTGATTTTCTAAATGTTTTTCGTACATAATATCCCCCATGCCTTCATCTCATATCTTAAGTGAATTCCTAAGAACGGTAACTTATTAAACTTGGCCACATAAAGCAGACCCAACACGCACACATTTCCCTTTCCGGTTTATTACGCACCAGCAGGTCAGGATACTGGCAGAGGTGAAGAGGATGATGGGCACCGGGTAAGAGGCACAGAGCAGCCCGTGGCGGTAGAATGCTGCTGAGATCTTGTCCCGCAGACGCTCTCGCACAGTCATCCTGGGGGGCGGGGTCAGCTGCCTGCCATCAGGGGGAGCCAGGTGGCCAAGGAGGTTGCGCCGCGGGGCATCCAGGGACCTAAGGGACCACAGAGGAGTGATTTTAGGTTGACGTTTAGTCATTTAGCAGACGCTCTTATCCAGAGCGACTTACAGTAAGTATAGGGACATTCCCCCGAGGCAAGTAGGGTGAAGTGCATTGCCCAAGGAAACAACGTAAATTTGCACAGCCGGGAATCGAACCGGCAATCTTCTGATTACTAGCCCGATTACCCCTAATCGCTCAGCCACCTGACTCCTTCCAGCTAGAGCTGGGCGATATATAAAAAAAATATTTATATCTCGATATTGTCAAAAAAAAATATGATATATATTTCTATATGTAATTTTTTTTTTTTATATAATAATATACGATATTTCAAAATTTTACATTGTCGTCAGAATTATTGTGATATTATTGCTAATATTCGATATATCGCCCAGCCCAAGCTTCAGCACACCTGATTCAAATGAATGGTTGCCATCAGGCTTCCACAGAACTAACATTCCATTCATCTGAATCAGGTAGGCTGGAAACAAAAGGGTGAATGAGTAGTATGGATGAAAACAGCTTGGAAAACAATAGCTCCCCTTCTGCAGGTCTGCGTTCATAATTTCATGTGCGGGTGTGCGAAGATGTGCTCAGCATTTACAGTTGTGCGCCCTTGGGTTTTTTTCCAGTAGGCGGCGCGGTCAAGCAAAATGGTGGTTTGATCGCTTGTATTGTGGGAAAACCTCAGAGAAGTTTTTTAACTATGATTAATGATTGAGTGAAAATACAAAGAAGACTCAGTAAACATTAAACATAATACCATTCGTCAAAACTAAATAGCAACAAAAAAATCAATAAACAAAGATAATTAACAGAGATAAAAACATATACTAACAAAAACACCAAAGGAATATTGGGGGTTAATCACCAAATACCACACAGAAGAAGTAACTGTAATTTTAAAAGCAGGGCTGTAATTTCAGTAGTTCTCAGACGCGTTTTTGCGTCTTCTGTGAAATAGCTAGTAGGTAGCTATTATATCCTTACCAACTACACAGTTACTTCTTTTGTGCGGTATTTGGTGACCTCTCCCACCGCCATCCAACCAATCATCGTTTGTGCGACTCTGCGGTTGACAATTAACTGGCTAAGCCACAAAAATGTTGTCCTTCCACTACTCGGGAGGGCACTGGAGTGTCATGCGCTAAGCATTATATACATTACAGTTCATTTAGAATCCCATTAATGAAGGTAAGACTATCAAGGTGGAGGATTAGGGTTTTTGAATGTCCAGACCGAAACCCTCTGGACGCCACACGGTGATTTATATGGACGGGAATAATTAAGCATCAATGTGCTGTTCTTTAAGGTTTTTTCTTAGTTGTTTTCCAATTTTCTGTGGTAGTACACCATGTCACGGTGTATGACAGGAAAATTGTTACAAAAAAAATTGACTAAATGTAAACACAGCCTGACAATGCACATTTTAACACCAAAATCATACACAATTTATGTTTTACACTAGAATTACACTGCTTGCTTTGTCACCCTACCACACTAACTCAGTCACATGGCATTGGCCAGCCTATAGATCATGTTTGCCATCCCAAGAATAAGTGTCGTAACTTCAGCAGAGACTCAGTACTGCTTTGTTCTGTTGCCATAGCCTACCTGTTGTAGGAAGTCCTGGCTCCCCCCCTCGCTCCTGACCATTTGCCTTCTCCAAAAGCACAGTGTCTTGGTTGTTTAGGTCTATTGGAAATCCTTGACCTAAACAGAGCTCTCTTTTCAGACACCTCTGCTAAAGTCCGTGATTGCTCTGGCGTTCTACCGCAAGAGAGCTCCGGAAACATTCCCCGAAGGAATTCACCTTCGGAGTCGCTTGATCTTGGACTATAAATACACCAAGCAGTAAACACAAATCAACTGTACAGGTTCACACTAATACAATATGCATGGCTAGCCAGGGTGAACAGACTAGACTTGGATGAAGCCTTCTCCTGTTAGTAGGTTTTACACCATAACTTCTGTCCTCCACTTCATTCTACAATACACTCCAAAATAAGAAATACCTCCATCACTTTCTCAATTTTTCACTTTAGCATAGTAGGGTTATGTTCGGTTGAGTACAGGACAACGTCTCTCCGTCAGTGAGTTAATCTGGGATTGAGCTGCAGTGCAATGAGGCTCAGGGCCATCCCTGCCACTACCCCCTCCCTTATTCACTCACTCCACTGTACTGTACAGCTATGAGTACAGGTTAAGAGGGAACAACCTGTGTGTATGGAGATTAGAGAGACCGTTTGCACATAACAGAATATATAGGCCTTGCTACTTTGGGACTGTCATAAAATTTTCGGGTTGGCATTAAGATTATTAAACTACAGATCAAGGCCTTCATGAGTTCTGGCACAAAACTGTTGGGAGTTCCAGACCCCTGTGCATGCATTCCTTCATCTTAGAACTGTGGACTCTGCGCAACATACTATACTTGCTTCAACCAGACAACAATGCAGGTTCGGAGAACCAATGACATAAAACATTACCACTAAACAGACAAAATAAACTCCAATATTGCAGGGCAGCAGCAAAGCAATTCATCTGAAATATTTGTTGCTTTCAGAAATATAGCCTATTAATTATGTATCTAGTCAATTCATTCAAGAATGTACATACAGTTGTAATAATGCTTACTGATCATGATGTAATATTGTCTTACCTCCTCTTGAATGTCCCCAATCTACAGGCATCTCTAGGGCCTACGGAGTCTATATACACCCTAAACTGTTGCTGCTTAAAGTGCTAAGCTTAACATTCAGACAAAAGGTCAGAAAAGTATAGTGTACGTTGATTTACTTCACAGCAATTATAGCAATATCGATCCGAAGTTAAATGAAATTCAGAAATGAGTTCACTTAATCTCCAGACAACAGTTTACGCGTAAATCGTGAGCAATGACAGAGTAATAGTTTGAGAGTACCACAATGTGGGCAAATATTTGTGGGTGTTATTGCATTAACTCTTTTATAGCTGTACTTCAACGCAACAACATTTCCAGTCAATAATTAACCAATAATAAACGCATAATAAGACCGAAGACCTTTACAAAACCGGTGTAAGATTTCATTTGACATGAGCTCAATTGAGAGTAGACTTCACTTCCCATCTTTGGTTAGGTGATAGCGCGTGTGGTGATAACTGTTTATAAAAAATAGCAGGGAAAAACCTTTTTTCACAGATCTCAATTGACGAACTGTTTATTCTTCATTTTTACATAGAATCATGACTGTGCTTGCTTCTGCTAAATTGTAGCAGATCATCTCTCCAAGGAATGCTCACAAACTAGTGATGCAAGACTGTCGCAATATCGTCACTCTTGGAATCTCAGCATAGAATAAATCCATTAGACGTCTTAATTCCAGATAAAATGATCAGTAGCCTCATTGTATTTAATGTTGGTACTTCAGACAGCGCTCAAACCACATTCAAAGTGAGTAGCTAGGTCCCTTGTCCTGTATGGATTGACGAATTTGGACAAACATGCTAGCTAGCATGTTAGGAGGAAGCATGCGTTATTAGCAAACTGATATCCAATTTGATGTCATTCATACTGTAACTGATAACATAGTGACGTACCTTTTAAACTAGTTACTATGGTTAGCTATTGTTTATAAAATTCCATACTCATAACCAGTTAAACTAGCTGTTTGCCTTGAAGACAATACACCTCGTGAGCCCCCGAGACCAGTGTCCGCGTGCAGGCGTGCGGTGTTTATGTTTATCTTAAATAATTCTAGACTAGCGTAATCGCTTTAGCAAGCTTGCATCACTGGGCGGACAAACTACGACCATTAAAATCCAATACAGCAATACATAGACACTCAGAAAGTCAGTTTAAAGTGGCAAACCAACGAGCTAACGCTAGCTACTACTTGCCTGGTTAACTTTATCTCCTGCTTGGACCTTTTCGCTTAGTGCAGTTCCCGAAGTCTAGTCGTGGTTTACTTTTATTAGGTTATTGCCAACTATGTTCTAAAGTTACGAAGTCGGCAACTTTGAAATATACGGCGAGGCAGGTATTGCACCTCTGTAACCATTTCAAATCATCGGTCTGTCAAAGTAGGACCTTTCCACTCCGACCCTTCACCCTTCATAAAATGTGTTCACATTGCGCCATCTCGTGGTTAATTAGATCAAAGGATATTGCATACTTTCAAAAATATTATCTTTACTTGGCAATAATTTCCCAAAACCTTTATATAGATGCATTTCATGTTTTTGTTTATTTAATCATCTTTGTCCAAACCTCTGATCTTAGTTGTCATTCAGGCCTGTATGTTCAGTCCAGTGCCAACAAGTATTTCAAAAAGATGGCACCCCTCCAACTCAAATCTAAGCAAAAACAGAAACTAGACACAGGGCATTTCTCTATTTACATTATATTCCATTCTTGGTTCTTTATTATCTGATGAAGTTAACAAAGTTCTTCTCCTTAAACAGAAGGGTCTAATAATGATAAAAGGATGGCTTAAGGTTGATTTGTGGCTGGACTTAGAGGACGGCATTGGATGTCCCACGGGCAAAGAAAGAAGCCCCCTTGTCATGGACCTTGTACTGAAATAGTTTTCTCTGGTTCTGCTGCCTGTAGCCTTGTCCCCGCCAACACACTTCCACCTGAGGGCAACACACACACACTTTAGTTTGGAGTTTTCCTTTTCATAACTAGCTTTCACTTGTTTTTCTCTATACAATACCAAACAAATAAGCCATCTTACCTGTCCGTGGATGTCCTTGCAGTAGCCTGTAGAGAGTCCTTGTACATTGAGGGTAAGACTGCATTGGTGGGTCAGACCTCTCATGAGTCTCTCTGAGCTTTCTTCATCATTATCCACTTCTTCCTCATCCTCCCCCTCACATCGTACTAACATCACCATGCTACCCTACAGTTTAGAGTAGAAAAGGGCATGCATGTCAAGTTACAACTTTGAATGTATTTCAGAGCATGACAAAAGATGAGAAAAATATATTTAGTCTGTCCATAATCAAAAACTCAGAAGATACATTTGTGTGATTCAATTTAACACAGCGATCCTTAAAGTTAATGTGTGTGATATGTTAAAATGTCTCCAGCAACTGTTTATATTAGTATGCGTATGCATGTTGTTTTGCAGAGGGCTACATCTTACCTGGAGCGCAGAGCAGATGGTGGCCTTGCAGTAGTGACTGAAATCCAGTGCTGATTCAACACTAACTCCAAGACTTAGAAGAACACTGAAGTCATCCACCAGGAGCACAGGGGGACCCCAGTCCTCACTTTCTGCCACAACACTACCACACACAAACTTATACAGCTCTCTCAGGCCCGCATCAGAGTCTCTAAGGATGAAGAAAAATAGTTTCTTACTGTGTGTGTGTTTGCGTGCGTGTGTGTCTGTGAGTCAGGAAGCATCAGTTATTAAGAAGTTAAATTACCTTAGAAAATGATATACTGACGCTGATTCGGTTTCTTTATGAAGCAAGAACTTAAGGGATTCCTTCAGTCCCTCGAGAAAAATCAGTTGCCCCTTTTCCCTTGCCTGGGCTAGATTCACACCCTGGAAAAACAGAAATACACTGAAGTTAGCAAATAAACAAGGAACTCCTATGGACCCATGGGGTGTTTTGAACCTGTAAGTCAATATATCAATAAAACTCACAATTCTCTGACTGACGGAACTGTAATGACTGAAAGACTGGACAAGACCAAGAAAACACACTCTGCAACCCGCTGAAACACAGACAAAACATCATGATATGGAGCTAGTTAACTTGATTTCAAATTACCGGCTGCACTTTGATGTGATTCGAAACACTCACCTCGTAAATAAAATGAAAGAAAATGGTGAATTAAGAAAGAGGCATCTGTTTGTCTATCAGACACCAAAGTAAACTCTCCCTGCAGACAGAAAAGCAGAAATACTCATTAGCTTGACGTTCTGACTTCGTTCACTAACTGCCCATATTTGTCGGGTAAATATGCTTTCTTGCTTGCCAGCTAGCTAGCTAGCTACTTTACCCTTGTGAAGTCGTCGGGACTGGTGTTAAGAATACTGTTGAGCTCTCCAAACATATTTGACTCAGAATTGATTAAGTCTTGTTAAAACTGAGGCATCCTGATTGCTAAATATGGGCCACTTCTTCTTCAATGACAGATTGCAACAATCATTCAGAGGTGCACTTTCGCCACCTACTGCACGGGAGTGAAAAATCTCGATCGCCACCAAAAATCCCACGACAAGCAGACTCAGTTTGATTGTTAATCTGGCAAACCAGACATTTTCCCGGTTGGTTGACGAACCCATGGATCCAATATTAAAACTGGAAAGGGAACTTATTTAAATAGAAAATGGTATTGTACTTGCAGCTGATGTAGATAGGGCAGTTTGTAATACATACACATCACACATATTGTTTTAACTAATATCAGTTTTCATGGCTGTAATTCCATTTTACAACAAATATTGAAGTATTTAAAAAAAAAGTATATACACTTATTTATTAAGGTGGAAAGATTAAAAAGCATGCAACAGCATTTTTTGTTGTTGCTTTGTCTATGATTCTGTTTGAAAGAATGAAAACAGTACAATTTACCATTGTCATATTTTTCACCCACGGATAGCTGGTCGGGAAGGTTTTGGTCACAGTAGACATGGCTCAGGCCCATAGAGGTTCTGATTTCACCATTGTCTAAAAGTCTCATAGCAGAGGATGGTTTCGATCCATCGATCTCTGGGTTTTGGGCCCAGCACGCTTCCGCTGCGCCACTCTGCTACATGGCATTTGAATTGGGAGTCAAACCCACAATACCTGACAGAGGAGGCCATTTACTCAAGTTCAAAAGGCTCATAGCAGAGGATGGTTTCGATCCATCGACCTCTGGGTTATGGGCCCAGCACGCTTCCGCTGCGCCACTCTGCTATTTGGCATTTGCATTGGCATTGGAATTGGGAGTCAAAGCCACAATACTCGACGGAGGAGGCCATTTACTCGGGTTCTCTTTCCCCACAGGTAACAGAAAGGTTTTGGTCCCAGAAGACATGGTTCAGGCCCAGATAGCATCCACAAGGGTTTAAAAGTCTGGTAGGAGAGGATGGTTTCGATCCATCGACCTCTGGGTTATGTGCCCAGCACGCTTCCGCTGCGCCACTCTGCTACACATCACCCCAGACGGGACTCGAACCCACAATCCCTGGCTTAGGAGGCCAGTGCCTTATCCATTAGGGCACTGGGGCTTGAGAGTCTGCTTTTTTCACCCGCACATAGCAGCTGGTCGGGAAGGTTTTGGTCACAGAAGACATGGCTCAGGCCCATAGATGTTCGGATTTCACCATTTTCTAAAAGTCTCATAGCAGAGGATGGTTTCGATCCATCGATCTCTGGGTTATGGGCCCAGCACGCTTCCGCTGCGCTACTCTACTACATGGCATTTGAACTGGGAGTCAAACCCACAATACCTGACAGAGGAGGCCATTTACTCAAGTTCAAAAGGCTCATAGCAGAGGATGGTTTTGATCCATCGACCTCTGGGTTATGGGCCCAGCACGCTTCCGCTGCGCCACTCTGCTATTTGGCATTGGCATTGGCATTGGCATTGGCATTGGCATTGGCATTGGGAGTCAAAGCCACAATACTCGACGGAGGAGGCCATTTACTCGGGTTCTCTTTCCCCACAGGTAACAGAAAGGTTTTGGTCCCAGAAGACATGGTTCAGGCCCAGATAGCATCCACAAGGGTTTAAAAGTCTCGCAGCAGAGGATGGTTTCGATCCATCGACCTCTGGGTTATGGGCCCAGCACGCTTCCGCTGCGCCACTCTGCTACTTGGCATTGGCATTGGAATTGGGAGTCAAAGCCACAATACTCGACGGAGGAGGCCATTTACTCGGGTTCTCTTTCCCCACAGGTAACAGAAAGGTTTTGGTCCCAGAAGACATGGTTCAGGCCCAGATAGCATCCACAAGGGTTTAAAAGTCTCGTAGCAGAGGATGGTTTGGATCCATCGACCTCTGGGTTATGGGCCCAGCACGCTTCCGCTGCGCCACTCTGCTACACATCACCCCAGATGGGACTCGAACCCACAATCCCTGGCTTAGGAGGCCAGTGCCTTATCCATTAGGCCACTGGGGCTTGAGAGTCTGCTTTTTTCACCCGCACATAGCAGCTGGTCGGGAAGGTTTTGGTCACAGATGACATGGCTCAGGCCCATAGAGGTTCGGATTTCACCATTGTCTAAAAGTCTCATAGCAGAGGATGGTTTCGATCCATCGACCTCTGGGCCCAGCACGCTTCCTCTGCGCCACTCTGCTACATGGCATTTGAATTGGGAGTCAAACCCACAATACCTGACAGAGGAGGCCATTTACTCAAGTTTAAAAGTCTCGCAGCAGAGGATGGTTTCGATCCATCGACCTCTGGGTTATGGGCCCAGCACGCTTCCGCTGCGCCACTCTGCTACTTGGCATTAGCATTGGAATTGGGAGTCAAAGCCACAATACTCGACGGAGGAGGCCATTTACTCGGGTTCTCTTTCCCCACAGGTAACAGAAAGGTTTTGGTCCCAGAAGACATGGTTCAGGCCCAGATAGCATCCACAAGGGTTTAAAAGTCTCGTAGCAGAGGATGGTTTGGATCCATCGACCTCTGGGTTATGGGCCCAGCACGCTTCCGCTGCGCCACTCTGCTACACATCACCCCAGATGGGACTCGAACCCACAATCCCTGGCTTAGGAGGCCAGTGCCTTATCCATTAGGCCACTGGGGCTTGAGAGTCTGCTTTTTTCACCCGCACATAGCAGCTGGTCGGGAAGGTTTTGGTCACAGATGACATGGCTCAGGCCCATAGAGGTTCGGATTTCACCATTGTCTAAAAGTCTCATAGCAGAGGATGGTTTCGATCCATCGACCTCTGGGCCCAGCACGCTTCCTCTGCGCCACTCTGCTACATGGCATTTGAATTGGGAGTCAAACCCACAATACCTGACAGAGGAGGCCATTTACTCAAGTTCAAAAGGCTCATAGCAGAGGATGGTTTCGATCCATCGACCTCTGGGTTATGGGCCCAGCACGCTTCCGCTGCGCCACTCTGCTACGTGCCATTGGCATTGGAATTGGGAGTCAAAGCCACAATACTCGACGGAGGAGGCCATTTACTCGGGTTCTCTTTCCCCACAGGTAACAGAAAGGTTTTGGTCCCAGAAGACATGGTTCAGGCCCAGATAGCATCCACAAGGGTTTAAAAGTCTCGTAGCAGAGGATGGTTTCGATCCATCGACCTCTGGGTTATGGGCCCAGCACGCTTCCGCTGCGCCACTCTGCTACACATCACCCCAGACGGGACTCGAACCCACAATCCCTGGCTTAGGAGGCCAGTGCCTTATCCATTAGGCCACTGGGGCTTGAGAGTCTGCTTTTTTCACAAGCACATAGCAGCTGGTCGGGAAGGTTTTGGTCACAGAAGACATGGCTCAGGCCCATAGAGGTTCGGATTTCACCATTGTCTAAAAGTCTCATAGCAGAGGATGGTTTCGATCCATCGATCTCTGGGTTATGGGCCCAGCACGCTTCCGCTGCGCCACTCTGCTACATGGCATTTCAATTGGGAGTCAAACCCACAATAACTGACAGAGGAGGCCATTTACTCAAGTTCAAAAGGCTCATAGCAGAGGATGGTTTCGATCCATCGACCTCTGGGTTATGGGCCCAGCACGCTTCCGCTGCGCCACTCTGCTACACATCACCCCAGACGGGACTCGAACCCACAATCCCTGGCTTAGGAGGCCAGTGCCTTATCCATTAGGCCACTGGGGCTTTAGAGTCTGCTTTTTTCACCCGCACATAGCAGCTAGTCGGGAAGGTTTTGGTCACAGAAGACATGGCTCAGGCCCATAGAGGTTCGGATTTCACCATTGTCTAAAAGTCTCATAGCAGAGGATGGTTTCGATCCATCGATCCCTGGGTTATGGGCCCAGCACGCTTCCGCTGCGCCACTCTGCTACATGGCATTTGAATTGGGAGTCAAACCCACAATACCTGACAGAGGAGGCCATTTACTCAAGTTCAAAAGGCTCATAGCAGAGGATGGTTTCGATCCATCGACCTCTGGGTTATGGGCCCAGCACGCTTCCGCTGCGCCACTCTGCTACTTGGCATTAGCATTGGAATTGGGAGTCAAAGCCACAATACTCGACGGAGGAGGCCATGTACTCGGGTTCTCTTTCCCCACAGGTAACAGAAAGGTTTTGGTCCCAGAAGACGTGGTTCAGGCCCAGATAGCATCCACAAGGGTTTAAAAGTCTCGTAGCAGAGGATGGTTTCGATCCATCGACCTCTGGGTTATGGGCCCAGCACGCTTCCGCTGCGCCACTCTGCTACACATCACCCGAGACGGGACTCGAACCCACAATCCCTGGCTTAGGAGGCCAGTGCCTTATCCATTAGGCCACTGGGGCTTGAGACTCTGCTTTTTTCACCCGCACATAGCAGCTGGTCGGGAAGGTTTTGGTCACAGTAGACATGGCTCAGGCCCATAGAGGTTCGGATTTCACCATTGTCTAAAAGTCTCATAGCAGAGGATGGTTTCGATCCATCGACCTCTGGGTTATGGGCCCAGCACGCTTCCGCTGCGCCACTCTGCTACATGGCATTTGAATTGGGAGTCAAACCCACAATACCTGACAGAGGAGGCCATTTACTCAAGTTCAAAAGGCTCATAGCAGAGGATGGTTTCGATCCATCGACCTCTGGGTTATGGGCCCAGCACGCTTCCGCTGCGCCACTCTGCTACTTGCCATTGGCATTGGAATTGGAATTGGGAGTCAAAGCCACAATACTCGACGGAGGAGGCCATTTACTCGGGTTCCCTTTCCCCACAGGTAACAGAAAGGTTTTGGTCCCAGAAGACATGGTTCAGGCCCAGATAGCATCCACAAGGGTTTAAAAGTCTCGTAGCAG